>NW_020653853.1:15293347-15326272 GCF_003589595.1 Hyposmocoma kahamanoa | reverse complement strand
ACATATATCTTGACAGTTTTTATAAAACTTACTGTGGCTCCAGGTAGTAAGAGCGTGGTCCATATTCTCGCGCAATAAAACCTAAAATTCTAACTCTTAAAGAACAATTTAGTAGAGAGCACAGTCTTTAAGGCTAGATTGGGCCCTAGCCTGATAACTGTTAGGGCCATAAACTCTCGCAACAAAGTATAATGGCGCATTAGGTTCGCTCGTGCCCGCTAATCGTACCACAGAAGCTATCCTAGCAAAGACCTTGTACACTATTGTGCAAAAAATCGCAACATCGGAGAAAATAATCAATGGCAAAATACAGGTTAAATTGGACTTTATGTTAAACGACGATGTTGAAACTAAAGGTGTTCTAAAAGCAAATATATTGTATTACCAGAACTACAGTTCCACTTTGTAGTGCGGAACACCTTTTAACTAATATGAACAAATAATATTATAAGAAAGAAGTAAATGATTTCAATATAAAAAATAACGTTTTATAAACTATTTTGAAACAAGAATTTTACACAAAAAGTTGCACCATAGTAACTTTTTATGTAAATTTCTTGTTTCAAGTTGCGTTTTTGGTTGACAAAAATCCACGGAAATAATCAGTTCAGTTTTCAAGTTGTTTGTACTTTTCATTTGTTGAGACGTCTATTAACAAACCAATATATTTCGTTTAGGTAAGATGCTGCTAGATAGCATTGAATCATTTTTGTGTGATTTCTAAAACGCGCTATTAAAGTTGTTAATAGACAACAAGAACTTTTTATATGATATCAAGCGATGGAGTGAATAAATCGTGCGTCTGCGTCATCTTGAGACAAGTTGACAAGTCCTATGTGCCTGTATATTCACCAGCACTCTTATTTTTTAATTTTTGCTTTAGAGTCAAGCCCGCTTTTTGCAAAAAAGTACAAACCTTTTGGCAGTGCTTCTTCTTCTTCTTATCGTATCGATGGCACAGACTTGCAGCCCAGAACTATGGCACTTGTTTGCCATCGTGGTGAAAGGATTTGATAATCGGTGTAAGGTTCTTGCTGATTGTTGCCCAGAGAGCGCCTGTCGTACAGGGATTGTACGTACGTCTTACGGGGAGGCTCCTTTCGTGCACCCCAATAGCTTGGCAGTGCTAACGGAGTTAGTTTCAAATCTAGCAATTCAAATATTTCTTAGTCTGAGTACAGGTAATTCTGTAATTTGATCCTACATCTACTACACTAAAGATCTGTCATTTTAATGCTGGGCACATCTCTAGTCATGCTATAAATAATAATAATAATAATAATAAATAACGCACACACTCAACATAGCCCCGCACTAGGGAAACCCTGTGTCGCGGGTGCCATGGACACACATATAGACAACCACAAATTACACCCAAACTCACGAGAGAAATAAATGTAGGCCATACAAACATTTCTCCCGACCCGGGAATCGAACCTGGGACCTCTGCGTGGCAGTCCGGCATGGTAACCGTTCGGCCACGGAGGCAGTTAAATATATATCAATATCATAAATAAATATCAATCAAATAGCTATAAATATCAATCTTATGATTAAATTTTTTTCTGTGTTCCAATATGAATTATCGAGTTCTTAGGTTTTCGCGATTGTTACACATAGGAAATGAAACTATTTTTCCAGATTTAAATCGTGTATATTAGTTTTTTTCAAACAAACCAATGTTACGGGTCCTTTACAGATCCCATGGTCACGGTTGACTGAGGTGGTAATGTCATCAACCAGTTATGTCTCATATTAATGCAAACCACCCTATTTGTTATAGTTACAAAAGTTATTAATTAAATACCTTATTTTTAATTTTACAAAGAACATTCCAATTTACGCTACATCTGTTTTACAAATAGTTTTATTTTAACAATATGATTTTTTAAGTTGAACATATTTTATATAGGTATATATAGGTAGTCATAACTGGTTGATGACTTTACCACCTCAGTCAACCGTGACCATGGGACCTGTGAAGGGCCCGAAACGTTGCGTTTGTTTGAAAATACTAATAAGTATACGCGAATTAAATCCGGAAAAATAGTTTCATTTCCTAAATACGAATTACACAAATTTGCTTAATTTCAAAATACTATTACGCTTGTTATTAAACATAGTTACTTATCTAGATGAAAAAGTAACGTGTCCTTAATCCGTTTCCTTTATTCAAAGTATCATCATAACTAAGTAAGCACCAATACCTTGCTAGTTAAGCACACGCAGTTTACGTCGGACAATTATTATTAGTAACTATTTCTGCATATCTAGAAATATACAGTGACTGTTATTAGACAGCCATTATAAATGCAGATTAATTTACAAGCAAACCGAATGCCTGCACTAAACAACTGACCAATCTAACTAGCTTAGCCCGGATTTTAATTAATAAATGGAATAACAAAGAGCAAACTCAAAACCTACGCGTGGTGCCTTAATTTGCCTAACAGTGTATGCATTTATCTGCGTGTGTTACTGTTATAGTTATAAATAAGACCCGCTAAGGCATTAGTCAAGATCTGCGCGCGCGCCGGCGCCCGTAACATCATATATCGCTGTGTGGACTGAATTCCTCCCGTGGAATACTGTGGTGGCCACTTATTTATGACAGGACTTGTATATTCATAGAAACGCATTCCAAATCATGTAGACGCTGAAGTTTGATATTTATGTTCTAATAAGTAAACATGCGAAGGTGTTTATATGCAGTGTTGAGAGGTTTTAAAATACTGCCTTGCAATTATGAATGTTTGCCGTGTATGTTTGAAGTGAGACCAGACGTAAGTACCGTAGTGCTAGTCGATTACATAGGCAACAGAAAGTATTTTTTAGTGTAGATATAGTTATGAAATATATTTTTTGTTATTATTAATTAATTTAATTCAAGTAACACTGACTCCTATAATTATCACTTAATACTATAGGGTACAAAATTATACACAATATGGACTGCTGGAAACATGCAATTCATAACAGTGCCTCATGTACGGACATCCGAGCTTATCTGCTATCGCATGCAGGATGGGGTTGGGGCTGGCCCGCACCCGGCGCACCAGAGACGTGCTTCACCTGCTCATGGTTGCATAAAAGCAATCCACTCTTACTTCTGTGAACATCCCTGACATGTTACAGACGTGGGCAGTCTCACCAGTATTCGGAACGCATTATTATACTGAGTCCGGAGGGTCCCATAGGCTCGTGGCGTGTAATACCTCCACAAACTGCACGTACTTATATAGGTAAGTACAATATGCTCTAAATAATGTTATTTTAACTTCCCTAGTACAACGCGCGAATTTACGGGAGACGATATCGATACATCCAGTGAACACTTTATGTTTTGGTAATTTTCTGTTATTTTTGTGAGCAGCCATATTTATTTACTAATATTACGGTTCCCGAATTTTGTGAAAAAAATATGGAAACAAAAACAAAATTCGTAAAAAAACCAAATAAACGTATTTTGAAAAAAAAAATAAAGAAACAAAACAAAATAAAAACAGAACAGGTCCAAAAATTAAGTTGGCGTTCATTGGAGGTATCACCATCACCTCTTTTTCTAAAATAGTCATAAAATGAACATTTATTTTACTTCCCCTTGTCCGAGCATTTTGAAATTTGGTGTACTATGGACATGCGTGACATTGCAATTGCAAGGAAATTGAATGAAAATAGAGATATTGATTTTGTTGACATTTTAAATTTTAATTTAAGTGTAAGTAAGTAAGTAAGCAAGTAAGTAAGTAACACTATGTTCATCAGTCTTTTTTTCTAAACTTTTATTGACACACTGCCGAGCTAAGTAATCAAAACACAACTTGGAATTAACATACGATAAATATACCTTCAGATACGCTCAGATGCCATGAACGCAAGAAAATGCGAATGCTCTATCTATACTTAAGAATCGATACAACTTCAAATGGTTTTGGTTGATTCCGGATAACGTGAAAGTGTTGAATCAATTACTTTGGAAAACATATACAGTAAAATTCAGGATATACACTAATTAGTATATGGTGTGAAAACACGATTCCTAACAATTTTCACGATAGAAAAAAACACAAACGTACCTCGAAAATTTACAAGAGAAACGCCGTGTTCAAACGTTGTGTGTGTGTGGGTACTCTGCATATTATATCAATGATTTTTTTAATGTCAAGTGAACTAAATAGAACACGTGTACACATTTTTCAAATGGCTTTAATTTTGTTTTGTAAAAACCAAATTCAGAAATAAAGTCAGTGTCCCCTTCGCTCAACCCAAGCAAAATGACCCGTATTAGTACGGGAAATATTAAAATTCCATCTGAAGTAGTGTCGACACTTAAATACCTCAAGTACTTATCTATGAATACTAAGCTATAAAAAGGATGTCAGAAATAGTTACTGGAAATATATTTGAACAATATATCTTTTTTTTTTACAATACTTATCCTGAAATACGACCACCTACCTACGAACACATAAGATATGAAGATTATTCCTATTTCTGCTCTCTTAACACCGTTCATAGAATCTATAAACGCGGTAGCGGTAACTTGCAAGTTTATGAGGGTTTATGAGATTTAATTGTGCCCGTAGCATCGTCGCCGCGGGTCCTTGCGAGTTATTATGCTCTTGCGCATAACATGCACGCGAGTGTAGAGCTGAGACATATGTTTATAAAGCGTTAGGGAATGACGAGAATGGACATTATCGATTGACTTGAGTATATACGCACTGTTAAAACCACAGGTTACAACCATCAAACAGCTTTGCCGGCAGATCTTAAAGTAGGAACTTTACTCTGCTTCGTATATTACTATTTTTGTGTTTGAAATAAATTTTGAATCATCACATACTGAAATCGAGTCATTAGGCTTTCGCGATTGCTACGCATTGGAAACGAAAATACTTTTTCGAACCAAAAATTGCGTACATATATATTTTTAAACAAACCCACGTTTCGGGGCTCTTTACAGATCCCTTGTCACGCCTGACTGAGCCGAACAGTCCCATATCATTCTACGTATACGTTTTGTTTATAGTGCCCCTCCCTATCAACCTTTTGGTTATGCGGGAAGGGCGCTATGACTGGTATAAGTACCGCAGCTGTAGGCACGCTCACTTCCCGTTGCGCATTGCACAACTAGCGTTTGCCACCGTTAAGCTGTCAACTCTAAGCCCACTACCAAATCTCTTCGTTGGTGGCGGAGCTGCACGACACGCTCACTTCCAGACGCCGAAAGACGACGTCTCTCCAGGTCCCAACAACCTAAGCGGCTGGAGGGACCGGAAGATATCTAGCTTATCCTCTACTAGCCCCCCGGGCTAGTGCTGGAGATGCCAGTCGCGGTGTCCTGCGACAATGTCCGGACATAGCTTCCAACTCAAAGGGCAACTCAAGTGACCCGCGCGTCTCCTCGCTTCAGGCCTTCAACTAGATCTAGCTAGATCTAGTTGCTCACGAGACAGACGCCCCGGCCACGTCAACTGGGGCAGACAAACATGTCCGTCTCTGCAGCTATTCACAAATTCCAGCAAATCCATACCCAAGTCCGGGTGCAAAGGCGAACTGGCGAAGGGCTTGGCCGGACGCCCGCTAACCTGGTCTTGCCGTCGAGCCCATGGTCTTTTCATGTCTTGTCATTATTAAATTTTGTTCATAAATTCCGAGAAACTTAGAGGTGCGAGCTGGATTCGAACCCACGATCCTCTGTTTGAGAGATGGTATGTCAAACCATTAAGCTGCCACGCCTTAGGAACAATAAATATACGCGGTTTTAAATCGAAAATATGGATTCATCATCTGATACATACTCATGACGACGGGTTTACGCAACGTTTTAGTTAGTTATTAAGACTCGATACTACCTCAGTTCGAAATCAAAATTTTCCCGTACTAATGCGGTTAATTTTGCTAAGGTCGAGCGACTGGGCACTAGCTGTACTTCAGAATTTTTTTTTACAAAGGAATTATTTGAAAAATATATATCATATAGTAACTATGCGTGTTCTATTTAATGCTTGATATAAAAATAAATCATTCATCAATCATAAATCATCAGTGTATGTGAAGTATGTACCTATTGATTACAGCGGTTTTCTTGTAAAATTTCGAGGTAAGTTTGTGTTTTTTTTCTATTATGAAAAGTTTTAGGAATCGATATTTCATATAATATAGTAATCAGCGTATATCCTCAATTTTACGATATATTTTTTCCAATTCAACACTTTCATTGTTGTGCGGAATCAACCAAAGCCATTTGGGGTAGTATAGAACTCTTAAGGCTCAATTTACAATGCTGCGAAATACTATAGAAGCGGATTTTTGTTACGAAATACATAGCATAACTTACTATTTCTATATCTTTTTGTTAAACATGAACTCTCCGGAAGACACGCGATCTATTTCCTGGCTCGCATCTACTTTCTAACTTATTCTTAGTAGCAATAGAGATCCTTGTGAAAAAGTACTTCCACCTTAACTATTTCTGACGCCATGCAGTAATGTCAGCATTGCTGAGTTCTGGTTTTGAAGGGTACAGGTGCTGGTAATGTCACCAGCATCTGTACTCACATGGTACAGGCACATGAGACTTGTCAACTTATGTCTCAGGGTGACGGGCGCAGTGGCAGTGACCCACAGATCTTTGCAATTTAAAGCTCTGAGTGGCACTGCAACTGTTATGGACAGGTAAACTACACTACCATCAGGCGCACAATTTGTTCGTACCGTCACTTGATATAATAAAAAAAACTCAATCGACATGAAGTTTATTATGCTATGGTCACAAAAATTCGCTATTTTATTACGGCAAGTACTATTTGTACGTACGACAGTAATACGTACTTGACACAAAAATAGAAACTAAATAGAAACAAATACATTTATTTTTTTACCACAAATGACTACACAAAATAAAATAAGCGGAACAAAAAACTAATCATAATGAAAACATTCACACGTAAAATATAAATAAATAATTACAAAACAAAAAGAAAACAAGAACTATAAAAAAAATAAAAAGAAACTATTCACACTATTAAGGACACTGTACAAAGATATACTGAATAAAGATATTTCATGTGGTGCCAGTCGCAGTAACTAAAGTTCCTATAAAAAAATAAATTGTTTTCAAATAGACCGTCTATTGTTTCACTATAACAATGGTTGAAACAAATCTTACTGTATGTTCTGTTTAATTATAATAATGAACAAAAACATCATAAAAAATGGTACTCAATTCTATTAAGCTAGTCATTGAATACGAAAATATTATTGACAACTTGCTGTCAGCAGACATCGAATCAAATTAGTAACAAATTACTGGACAATTCTGTCCTTCTATAGGTGCATATAGGGGAATGCGGCAGGCTACACCCAATCAGACAATGGTTGATTTAGCGGCTACTGCGGCCGTTACGCCGGCCTACGCACCTTGCTGTCGCCTGTCGCGCCCGCGATATTCGCTGCGCGGGCGCACGATATGTTAAATTGGACACACGCCTCCTAGCATTAGTGTGCTAGTACTGTTATTATTGTCGGATACTGTTATAGTGCATGAATGTTTAGTTTATGGGATGGTGTAGTTTCTCTTATAATAAGGTTATAAGACCTTACCGATTAATGCATAAAAACTCTGTCTTTTCGTTTCTCTGATTATTTATTATTCACGAACTATATTATATAACAGCATATAGCAAATAGGCAATTTTTTTGGTCTATCTCATCGTATCGATATCATACACTAAATGATTGCCATCGTGGTGCCAAGATTTGCCAAGGAACTTGTCCATTATTGCCCAGGGAGCACCAGACCTCCTGTGCGAATGGAATAATACGTCGCGTAGTGCGGGGTAACGCACACACTCAACATAGCCCCGCACTAGGGAAACCCTGTGTCGTGGGTGCCATGGACACACATAGACAACCACAAATTACACCCAAACTCACGAGAGAAATAAATGTAGGCCATAAAAAATATTTGTCACGGTTCGGGAATCGAAACTGGGACCTCTGCGTGGCAGTTCGTCATGGTAACCGTGTGGCCACATTGCCTCCTTTCTTGTACCCCACGTTACAACTGATTACATATAACAGTTTTTTGGTTTTTAATAACTATAAATAGGTTTTGGTTAAGAAACTACACTTACTATTCCTTGATCTTACAATTATTTAAAAAGACAGTGCTTTTGTTGTTGAAACTAAAAAAATTGGATAATTTCAGTACAGAGTACTATCTATTTGCCAAGTTTTATTGAAATCGGTTACTGGAAAGTGCGCGAAACCGGATTCATACCCCAGTTTGCCACCCTTAGAGATGGAACATTTTCTTCAAATTTATATATAATATATTAAATGAGACTACTGAGGTACCCTCTTTCCAACAAACAAAGAATCATCAAAATCCGTTCACAAATACAGAGTTATCGCGTAACATCAAAAAATCAGTCCAAAGTACCTATTAAAAAAGCCGACCTCAAAAGTAATTCATCCCCTAGTATGCCGCCCTTAGAGGTGGAATATTTTCTTCAAATTTCAATGGGATTACCTCATCAAAATCGGTTCACAAATGTCGAAGATATCGCGTAACATAAACAAAAAAATACAGTCGAATTGAGCACCTCCTCCTTTTTTTGAAGACGGTTTTAAATACAATATTTTGAAGTCGGTTAAAAATACAGTCTTTGTGAAGTCGGTTAAAAAAGATAGAAACCATTGTTAAATCAAACTATTTCGCTTAGACATTATAACAGATCGTATACGTCGTCTTCCTAAAGGTCCATTATATATAAAGCCTATGTATTTACAATTACAATATCGTTATATAAACATGTAACACCAACAGGCTTGGTGTACGTACAATGGTCTAACACCATTTTAATTAAAGCAAGGAAGCTAAGGGCGCGGCCACACCGATAACATCGCAATTATGAAATCTAACGCGAGTCTACAAGGACTGTATCTTGCATCGGCAGTGTGGTACTAATTTAACTTATTAGTTAAATGCTATACGGGCTTAAGTATATGTACAGTTGCCAGAGAGTTGTGAAATAAGCAAAAGGAAGAAATTACTCAGAAGTCAGAAACATTTATTGTATGAATTGGTAAAATACAGGTATTACTTACAAGTGATTAGATCTACAATTCTTACCCAAATCAGGCGTACAATGTCTTAAAATTACAATTCAAATTTATAAATATTATAAAAAAAAATTATTATAACTGTCAAAAATTAAAATTATAATTAAGTTAGTTATACATTTGTCAAATATTCTGACGTCTTTATATAAAATTCGTTAAGATTGTAAAACTTTGTCAATTAACCATTTTTTTAAACAAGCTTTAAATTTATCACCATTTAAACATTTCATTTCCATTGGAAGTATAAATTCTAATCGCTGTTACGTAGGTGCTGCGGTCAAAGATCGTGCTGTTTATTTTAGGGAGGACAAGACGGTCCTTGTTTCTGACGTTAACGGAGTGTACATTAGATATTTTAGTAAAGAAGTTACTGTGATTACGTACAAAAAGACATATTTCCAAAATATATATTCTTATTAAAGTCAGAAAACCCTTTTCTTTGTACAGACTTCTTAGAGAATAGTCACTGGGTTTACTACACATTATGCGTAAGCATTGTTTTTGTATAGTGAATATTTTAACCGCATTGACAGAGTTTCCCCAAAAAATCACACCATACATTAGTAACGGGTATGCGTTCCCGTAATATGCGTTTTTTGCAACATCAACCGACGCTACATCGACGAATACAGATAATACTTAACTAGTTTGTTATGTAATTATTAATACAAAGATCACTTAGAAAAAATTCCTTCTATTCGAATCAATGTTTTCTCGCAAACCGTGTCACACGCTATGCCAATTAACCCACGGAAAGCGGACTACGAGATTTTTTATGTGCTTATTGCATATCATTGTTTTGGTTTTACTATCATTGTTTTTTTACTTTGAACTTTTTTACCATCGCGCCATCTGTGAGAACTCCGTGGCTTAGTTGGCATAGCGTTTGACACAGTTTGCTAAGAAGTTGGTTCGAATCCAGCCGGAACGAAGGAATTTTTTTTAAGTGTTCGAACTTTGTATTAGTAATTATTACAAACTAGTGGAGTAATTTCACAAACATAATTAAGTATCATGGTGGTCAAACATAGTGATATTCAATAAACTTAAAAATTACCTTTTCACCAATAAAATATTTTCTATGTGTTTGTTGTATTCCTTTGTTTTTGGTTTTTTAGTGAAAACGTGTTAAAGGATTTTTTCCATGAAGAGTGACGACTTTTGAAAAATGAACACTAAAATATTTGCTATTTTCAATTCTTGAGAAAGACAATTTCCAAGTATCTACAACAACAAGAAACGGGCGCAATAATTCGCTGTAATAGAGTCGGCAACACCGACACACATCACCGACAGACAGGCATACAGACAGATCTATTTGCATAGAACAGCTAATGTGGACTTGAGAATGCGGGCTACGATTCTGGTTTGTTTTGTTGTTGTATGTTGAAAACTTGTAAAGGACTTTGCAGACTATCCGAAACAGGAGAATTCAAAGTTCAATTGTCCTATTGAGTACGACTCCTCTGAAAAGAGATGGTGCTATGCAGACTACGGACTAGTTCCGCTCTCGGTTCAAAACAATTACTGTCAAATAAGTAAGACGACGAAAACAAAAGACAAAATCAAGTATGAAGCTTTATTTGTATCATGCCCCCAACGCAGTCCATGCGGCACTTACTGTTGTGCCCCTTGTGTCCTAATACTGTACAAGGGAAGATCTCTATCCCGCCACGGACAGCGCAGTCAAAGTAGCATCGTACTATTCAGGGTCAATACAGTCCTAAAATAAATGAAGTCTCGACACGATAACAAGAAGACAGTGATTGTTTCGGACAGGTGTCGGACTGAGGACGGGAGTAGACCTAGGTGAGAGTTGATGATGAACACTTCACAAATGAAATATGACTAACTTTGGAGACCGCTAAGCTCCTTTTCCGTAAATTGTATTATATTGAATTTTTATTGAATTGATATTCAATTATTTTAATGTGAAATTATTCCACTTGGTTTTTTTTTGTTTTATTTTTTTTTATTTTGTTTGTTATAATTATTCATTCAAAGATCGAACACTCAGAAAAAAATTCCTCCGATTCGGCCGGATTCGAACCGACGTCTTTTAGCATACCATGTCAGACACTATACCGACTAAGCTACGGAATGAACTAACCTCTCGAATTTTCCTATGAGCTTGCATAATATCTTTGTATTTGATTTTTCAACGACTTTTTAGCCGTAGCACCATCTATGAGAAATCTATGATATTTCGTCACTCAGTTAGATATCTTTACAGCTACCAGCCCCGGCTAGAGATGTCAGTCGCTATTTATTGTATTTAAATTTTTATTGAATTGATATTGTATTATATTAGTTAAATGTAGTGATTCTGTGTGTTCGATCTTTGTATTATTTATTATCACTACAAAACTAGTGGAGTTATTCCATAAAAAATCTCAATAAATACATTCGATCGAAGAGCGACAGCTGCGTCAGTTGTGATACGTGTAAAGGTAACAGCTGCGGTGAGAAGGTTATTCAAAAATCTTTCACTAGAATCTGTCACTAGCAGCGACGAATGTCGAAAGCCAGAACAAAGATCTATAACAAAAACACATAGGAGAATTTCGACAGCTCGCTAACAGAACTCCTAGCGCAGTTGATAAGGGCAATGCTACGGTGCAGCACAGACGTGGGTTCAAGCCGCACCGGATCGATGAAAATTTTTCTATGTGTTCAATCTTTGCATTTATAATCATAACAAAACTAGTAGACTTATGTCACAAAAAATTAATGTAGTGAGTTCGAAAGATCTAACAAAGAAAATAAATTTTCTTAAAATTATTATCGCGGACGATGTCACTGTTGGGCATCGAGACAAATGGACAAAACTCCTTCTGTTTAATAGAGTCTAAGGAGGTTTAAGGTCTACCACGCTGATCCAATGATGACGTCTCATTAATCGAAGAGTTATGTGATCTTTATGGTGCTTGTGAAATTACAGGCACATGAAAGTTGGACATAACTTATGTCCAACTTTCATCATTTTATGTATGGACATGGACTTAACTTATGCTTTTGGTTAAGGGGTACACGTCAGATATTTGTGATTTAAAGCTTTGAGCGACACTGCAACTGTTATGGACAGGCGTATCGGTTAACATCAGATGCACGTTTTGTGCGTTCGGTTGTCTTTATCATTAAAGCAAATGATATTAAATACGGTCCTCGAATAAAAGAAGCGGCTCAAGCAGAAAATTTGAAATTTGTTTACTTTTTGATAAAAAGAATATGATCAAGCACTTTCGACGTATGGTCACATGTGGATTGGAGTTATTGAGATAGATTCCTACAAGAAATAAAGTAAAATATCAAAGTATTGAGATACCTCAGGTATAAAGATAAAAGATAAAACGTCCAAGTATTTTGTCAATGACATTTATACCAGTAACACACCAATGTACATAATATTATTACTCACTAACTATTGACGTCCTACACGTTCTGTCGTCACTCATCAACAGTTCTCAACACGATCTATTATTATACACGATTTAATTAATTTATTATGTAATTATTATTACGTAGTTTGTTATAATTACTAATACAAAGATCGAACACTTATAAGAAATTAGTTCGATTCGGCTGGATTAAAATAATATATTAATAAAGAGCAATTTTAATAAGAGTAATCAAATATTTTAAAATAACACCTTGATCCCTAAACGCTTTGGATGTATGTAGATTGGCCTTTTTTTTGACGATTTTTGGTTCAATATAGAATAAACTGTACATAAATCGAGATTAAATAGTGCAGGATCACAATTAAAACAAATCGCTTAGATTTAGATGTATTATATTAACATGTAGAATGTTTTCAAAATTAAGTGTACAAACACCCTTTCCAAGTATGTGCCCGCATCACATCTCACCGTCAGTCGCAGGCGCATATATAACTCGGCAACGGAATGAAGTCACAAATCCAACTGATGTATCTATTACTGACCCGATACCATGCTTCGGCCAAATCAATACGACATCAGTTTGTTATAAACTCTGGGATAGAAAGGGTTATGTTACAATGTAGAATATATCTCTTTAGAAGGAAAACGGATGCTTCTCAATTGACAACTTCACGGTTCGAATCCACATATCATGTACCTTATGGCTTTAATTTCTAAGTTACGTACATTTGTTAATTTTCAGTGGCAATACCTTTCGCTGTCGGTGAAAGAAAATGTGATAAAATTTGCAAAAGTGAAAAAGGTTCACAACCCCTGGAAAACGTGTGAAGTTCCTAACTTTACACGACTTAAGGATTGTGAACCTTTTGCAATGTATTCGTTCATCGTTAGCGACGGTTATTGTTAGATTATAAGTCTAGGCAAGTGCCTGTGTATTTTTTTACATGCGGACGACAGTCGTTTCTGGGACGCGCGTTAACGGCGCTCGAAATGCAGATTGTTGCGTTTATTCTATCCGCTCACGCGATGCGCTCATCCTACCGCAAAATGGCGGCTATTTGGTTTCGCAAATTAGAAAAGGATTCAATACAAGTTTAAATACAAGTTTTTAAAAATAAAAATTATTATTCTGCATTGCTAAATAAATACCCTCCGTACTACAACAAAAACATCTCAAATAAAATGCAGTAATACACTGCAAATCCTGCACTTAAAAAGCACTAATGAAATTTTTGGTGTACTTGGGTAAATATAATAATATTCCGTTTGAGTGGTTCTAATGTTTACAAAATCATCACCGGCACCTCTAGGTGTGGTATGCTTCCAGAGACGCATGAATCGCGTGAGCGGCTATTCAAGTGCGCGTTCAAAGCGATACATACGTGCGCGTAAAGCGCTTTCAAAGTTTGTTTGTATCGGGTTTGAATCAATTTAGCAACAACAACATCGCGTAAGCATTGTAAGACTGAGGAAATAGGCAGAGGGGGTGCGCGCTCAAGCTCACATGCTCCGCTACCCGCAGTCGTCAATATCGCCTACACAGAAATTACCCCGTTTCACAAACGCGCGTGTACGGCGCCACTGAATTTGTGAACGTATGCCAAGGTTTACTGGGGGTCTGAAGCGTCATTCGCATCATGTTTCTTATAGTTTGGTCGAGTTTTATTTATTTGACAGTAATTCTTTTGGACGGATGTCGGATGGCGAACGGGAGTAGATCGTTTGAATTTCGTTTGAATCGCGTTAACGAGCTCGAGTCATCTGCGCGTAAAAAACACATCGTGTCACACATTATCCTCTTCATGAACAATATTGAAATAATACCTTACACCAAAAGTCACTACTTTTGTTTATGCCGTAGTGACCATATTGATTCAACATAATTGTTACGCTTTATCACTGACGGCTGATCCCGTCAACATTCATAGCAGCACTGCAAACTTCTTGCTAATGTTTCTTGTGTATAAGTAAGTACGGCTATGACAGTAGTACAGTGATTTTAATTAATTTGCTTCAGCAAAAAAAATGTAAATCTATGCATTAAGTAGCGTACACTGTAAAATAGCATAACCCTTGCAGTATAAGAAGACAAATATTATGTACTAACAATTCCAAAAGAAACAATTACTAATTAGATTATATATATTTATTTGCCATTTGAATAATTAAATCACAGTAGTAAGACAGGTGATTTTGATTACTTATTGTACCCTGTATGTGTGGTTTAGTTATCCACCAAATTGAAACGAACATTAAGTTATTCATTTCACCTAGATGGCAGAAAATACCTACCTAACTAACCAGATTTAAATTGTGACAACACGTTTCATTATTATTTATTATAGAATAGGGTTTCTGCTGTACACTTTATTGATTTATTGAATTACTAAAAAAACTATGCATTTAGAAAAAAAAAATTGAGGGATTTTTTCCTGTATTAATTAAATTTTTATTGAATTGATATTTAATTATTTTTTGTGAAATTACTCCACTAGTTTGTTATAATTATTAATACAAAGATCGAACACTCAGAAAAAATTCCTTCGATCCGGTCGGATTCCAACCGACGTCTTCTTGCATACCGTGCCAGACACTATACCAACTAAGCCACGGAACGAACCAACGGACCTCACGAATTTTTCTATGTGCTATAATAGTCAGAAATTTCCAGGGCGAAAGCTAACTACACAACTACAAAAAACAGTCGCTGGCGACGTACTGACATGTACGGTACTGACATGTACGGTCGCTGGTGACGTACTTACATCACCTCATACAAACACCTCGATATTCACCGTACTGTCTAGGTGTGCGCATATTAAATACGTGTGTGTAACGTCCACAAATGTATTCCAAATAAATAATTTAATTTTGTCAGTACGTTGTTGATACTTCTCTATGGAGAAACAGTAGGCGGCAACTACGAAGAAAGGACTTTAGCCCGTAGTAGTTTTTATAAGATCCACATATCGAAAGGGGAAACTGCGTCTTGTCCATATTCGAATTTTTCATTTTACGGTAAACGCTGTTACTGTCCACTTTACTTTTATCGTGTTTTGGTTTTTGGTTTTGTTTTGGTTACTTAACACCTTGTGCAAATGCTCTATCTATAGGCACTTGTCGCACTGGAGAATCGAACAGTCACCCTGTCACTTGGGGACCAACCGTTATCAAATCAGGTTAGGGTAGCTCTAAAAAAAATTAAATTAGATTTAGCATATACACTCTCAAAAAGAGGATTTTCTCAGAATCGATGAAAAACGAATTACCGCAAAAAAATAATTAAAATTTATATGTTATATTTTGTTATAGACACTTAAACAATTTCTCAAATATATTTGACAATAATATGGAAAAATCTCATTCTCACTCATTTTAAGTAGTAAGTCTATCTTTTGATTGTTTCTTACAATATTCTAACGACGGTTTTATTGACATGAAGAGAATCAAATTTTACGTTCAGTAATTTCACTTATTTTGAGTTACAACACTATTGTAATATAGCAATGCGATATAATTGTTAAACTAATAAACATACGTTCATAATGAATTCTCCTAAATGTCTGAAGATATTAACTAGGCCCAAGGCGACAATACTCACCATTATCGTTTCCTGACCCACATTGGTAGTACTCGATCATAATGCAACGGTTCTCACCTATATTTCCTCGTGCGTTAATGAATTCCACTCTCGAGTTCTCTTGCCTTCCAGCTATTCATTGTTAAGGCTTTACTAACCTTCTAAGTACTATAGGAGTATAGTTTAGAAACTTTTGCCTATATATTCTGGAACAAGATTGTTCTAATACGTATATATTTTTTATAATACTAAGTGATGGGACCAACAAGTCGTACGCCTGGTGTAAGCGACATGCCTGTCCATAGCAGTTGTAGTGCCACTCAAAGCATTAAATCACAAAGACCTGAGGGGCACTGCCACTGTGCCCGACACCCTGAGGCATAAGTTGACAAATCCCATGTGCCTGTACTTTTATTAGCACCCTTACCTTTCGAAATCGGAAAACGTACTGCTTTCATTACTGCTTGGCGGCAGAAATAGGTGGCAATACTTCTCTGGACGAACTCATTCACAAGGAGCTCTAAGTGTGATACACTTTGGTGGTATGACTTACTGGAATACGATCGCTTTCCGTATGGTACTGGCAGAATACTAGCGCTGTTTGACTTTTCACAGTCCACGGTATATATGCTGAGTATGGGCCATTTAAGCACAAACTATTGCAAATAGGTATGACCAGTATCAAATCTATGTTTTTCTCTAAAAATATAAATATTATGCAACATCACATTCGTTGCTCTGGTCCTGAAATAAGTAACTAAAGCAGTTATGCTATGGAAATTCGAAACAACGATGGCACCACAAACATTCAGACCCAAGACAATATAGAAAAGTTAGTTTCAACACTGATTCGGTCGGGGATCGAACCCAGGACCTCAGAGATGGCGACACCATAAAAACCATTTCGCAAACCACTCGACCACGGAGGTCGTCATAATAATGTGTTAACAGTAGCTGTAGAGTGACTTGTGAAAGAGTTCGTCTAGGGAAGTACCGTGAGCATTATTGCGTTCCTGGTAAAATTACAGGCACATGGGACTTGTCATCTCATGTCTCAGGGTGACGGGCACAGTGGCAGTGCCCCTAAGATCTTTGCGATAATAAGCTAGGTACTGCAACTGTTATGTACAGGCTTGTAGCTTACCACCAGCCACACGACTTGTTCCCGTCACTTAGTGTTATAAAAAAAAAATCAACGTGTACTAATTTATGTTCTATATACTTTTGTGTTATACTTTGTGAAGTGATCGTGAATGTTTGTTCTCCTAGTATTTGTGTTAAATTAACGTTTTATTTATAAATTTATTTAAACACAAGTGACAGTTAAATTTATTCGTAGATTAACGTTTGGTGAAGAGTCTGTGACAACTATACCCAATTCATAAAATGTTGAAGCCCTAATACCACAAAATTAGAAGCAATATAGAAAACACAAGCACGCAATAAATTCAATAAGCACTATAGGGTTAGTCGGCACAGTAGGGCCTATCAAGATCGCAGACCTAAATACAGGTTGCTACCTAAGTACTGACCAACACTCGGATGATATAATGTCGGTGGACGCGGATATTGCGAGTTAATGCTGTGTTCTACTTTGTTTCGGTTGGAAGACTGTACGGCTGGTTGTACACAAAAGTAAAACCGAGGCATTTGTGGTGTAACACAAACGCACTGTATCTACTACAATATCTTATATAACACTTAATAGTTGATGCTAACTCAGCTTGAATTCAAATTTTTCCCGTATTAATACGGTTCATTTTGCTAGGGTCGAGCGACGGGGACACTGGCTTTATTTCAGATTTTTTTTTACATACCAAATTAAAGTAAAAGTTGAAAAATGTATATCATATACTATACATATTCTATTTAGTTCAGTTGATGTTAAAAAATAATTGGTTGAATCCCATTGAATACAGCGGTTTTCTTGTAAAATTATGAGACAAGTTTGTGTTTTTTTTTCTATCGGGAAAATTTATAATTTCCACACCGTATACTAATCAGTGTGTATCCCCAATTTTACTATATGTTTATTCTAAAGTGATTGATTCAACACTTTCGCGGTTATGCGGAATCAACCAGAGCCATTTGAGGTTCTATCGACTCTTGATGAAGTAACTTATAATTGTGATAAAAATGAATTATAATACATCATAACAAGAAACGTGATATTATATTTATATTGAATAAGGAGTAAGCTTTTTCTGTCAATGGAACATTATAATTCTGATGTCTTTGAATGATTTTTGTTTTTATATATTAAAAGTTATTGATTAATTTCGTTTGTAGAATTTAAATGTGGCCTTATTACACCAAAAGTGGCAATTAAAGCAACGGTTATTGGTGGCACAAGGAATGATATGATCGGAGACAATTGCTCACAAAGAGGATTTTTTTGTGTTATCAAGTTCGTCTCGTTGTAGTTTACGGCTCATGCTTAGACACGGGTTATTATGTTATAGTGCATCACTCTGGTCCAGAAGCTTTGGTTTCTTGGTATTTCTTCAATGAAATGTGATGTTTTAAATGGATGAATACCACAACCTAATAAAGATTCTCATAATGGACTGTTGCATTGAATATGACAATCCGCAAAGTTTCATGTAATATAGTAGGCAATATGCAGCGCAGGTATAATTAGTAACCTTTGTGTAATAAGGCCACTACTTCAAAATGACACCTTTTCAGGAAAGAGGTTCAAAAATTCTATAAGCTTAAATAGAAGAGGTCTTCATACATACATAATTTTAGTAGCACTAGAGCTTCTTGTGAAAGATTTCGTCCAGCTACCGCCAAGCAGTAATACGAGCGTTACTGCGTTCCGGTTCGGAAGGGTAAGGGTGTTGGTGAAGTTACAGGCACATGAGATTTGTCAACTTATGTTAAAGAGTGACGGCGGCATTGGCAGTGCCCAAAGATCTTAGTGTTTGCGATTTATGGATGCAACTGTTATAGACAGGCGTGTCGCGCAGCAGTTAAGCGCACGACTTGTTCGTCCCGTCACTTGGTATTATAAACAAAAATGTTTCATTAATTTTATTACTTTCATGCGATAAAAGCACTTTTTTTTTTCACTTTTGATCACATGTATGTTCATTATTACACCAACGGTACAATTTATTATTCGTCCAATATTTTTCTTGCAGACTGTATTGCCTAATATCTGAAATCGTATTTTATCATCGTCTGCACCATTCCTAAGCTTCGATGCTCGTAGGTAATGATAAAGTTGTAAAGTAGACCGTAGGCGTGATTGTTTATAAATTTGTTCAATATATTTCCAACTGTTGGTGCGTTCTAGCAGTAACTAATGTCTCCCTTATTGATAGGCTTATTGCTGTGTTATTACAGTATTGGCTGTCTATGAGCTTTGGTTGCTTTACGAAACTATTACAATAAACTCGAACTGTGTAAAATTTAACCGTTTGAAAATGATTGCGTTAAAAAACAGCTGTGCTTTGAGACCATTCATTATAATAATAATAACGTGCCAGACAAGTAGACCAATTGTCTGGTCTCAAATTAGGGAATTCCCTGTACCAGAGCCACGAAACTCACTTTGGAGCATTTCGCAGAACCAATTCAGATAAGTTCATTTCCTAATTTTGTCCTATCGGAATTGAACTTAATTTATCAAATTCTTTTTAGTGCTGGTCGACTCAGTTTTATGTAAGAATCATTTCATTGTATGTGACGAGAAATCATCGGGACAGCACAGGTTGTTAAAATTTCATAAAATATTTTTCATACAAAATGAATAAAATTAACAAGTTTGTTTAATATATAGCTGATAGACTGTTTCTTATAAAAATGATTTTATTGTATTGGTAGAGAAGAATCGGGGCAGCAGAAATTGGTCAATTTAATATAATGTTTATTCTGTTTGTATACATTTTTTAAATTCAATTTGAACAACCTTCTGTTGTCTCAATATTTTCTTCTGATACAATGAAGTCATCCTAAAAATCTGAGTCTATTAGCATTAAAAAATAGTCATTTTGATGTTGCATGAAAAAATATTTTATGAATTTTACCAACTTCTGCTGTACCGATTTTTTTTGTCCATTAAAATGAAATGATCCCTTGTTTATTGTTATGGATAAATCACGCTTGACCAAGAAATTGACTATACGAAACTTGTTTTCACAAAAAAAGGCTTAATGTTTCCTAAGACAGTTTCATTGTATCTCCTACGGTTTCAGATTTCCCCATACTGTCCATTTAAAAAAAACACTCTGTATGTATATATTTTTTTCCATCCTCTAAGATGTATATATAAGATGTATATATGTATAAAAAAAATAAAGCCCTATCCTTCATTGACTTACAAATAAATGGACGACGGGTCTAATACAAAAACCACGAAAAAAATGTCCCAAGTCAACCTATTTAAACGTATTGACATGTAAAGAAATATGAAAAAGCTAAAACGTTGAATTCAAATTGTAATGTCATCGCAGTACTGCCTAATTTTGCTTGCTTCGCTGTCAGAAGAAACAAACGAAGACTAAAGCGTGAATGACGCTCTGTATACGATTTTAACGCCCTATAAGTTCGGACACTTTTTAGCGCGGACCCGACGTCCATATAATTATTGTAAGTCAATGGCACCCTTGCACTTTTTAAACGACAAGAAATGTTAAGTAAAAAAACAAAATTCTTTGTGAAAATTTTTGTCCGTTTGTGATAATTGTGTTCTTTGGCTCACCGCACCAAGCTCATTATGGAAGGGCTATTGTTACTACGCTTAAAACGGAACATAAGGCAAAAAAAATATATCTTCAAATATATCGTCAGTACAAAACAATACACATTTGCACATTAAAATACCTATATTAATATTGTTTTTCATTTTTGTTACATTCGAGTGTTGAACTTTATTTCACCTGTATAATAACGTCCGTATAAAATAATTTGGATTATATCTCTGTGACACTGGAAGGTTGCTGGTACTTCTTTTTTTAAGTACCAGCTTTCATATGTTCTGATACTGGCTGTACCTTATTTTGCACTTTTATATTTTGTAACGTTTATGTTCCATGAATAAATTTATTATTATTATTATTAGTGTATGCGGTACACTATAGAATAAAAGCCGGTACAGACGCACGACACAGGCAATCTAAAACACAGGAAGGTGCAGTTCTTTCTCTGCTAAAATCCATTAGTCACTTTCTATAACTTGGGAAATAATATTAATAATAAACAGCCATTAATGTGTACTCGTAATAATAATAATAATAATTTTTTTAGGCATTGGGAGAGGCAGGAGAGTCTATATTAATAGCAATATTCATAATTCAAAATTTAAATAAATTCTCTCTCTCGGCACTGAGTACTAAAAAAATCGATCTCAAAAGTCATACATCCTAGTTTGCCACCGTTAAAGGTGGAATATTTTCTTCAAATTTAACTGGGATACCTTCTGAGGTATCTGAGGTATCCTCTTTCCAACAAAAAAGAATCATCAAAATCGGTTCACAAATGCCGGAGCTATCACGTAACATATATATAAAAAAACGTACAGTCTTATTGAGAACCTCCTGCTTTTTTAAAGTCGAGAGTAAAAATTCAAAAATAATCTTTCAGGCCTTGGGAGAGGCGAGAGTCTAAAATAAATAATATATAATAATAATGTTTATTTATCACAAGTTTGCGGTGTGGGCGCTGGATAGAGAGGTTCTTAAAGATGTAACTGTTTTTATTTTGTTATAAGTGACGGCGTAACGAACGACGAACGACGAACAAGTCGTGCACCTAGAGGCACAGTGGCAGTGCCCCTTAGAGTTTGGCGTTTTAAAGCTCTGACAGGCACTGCAACTAATATGGACAGGCCTGTAGCATTCATAACAGTCCAATCATTTGATATTACAAAAAAGGTACCACGTTCCGCCAGTCACCCTGATACATAAGTTGACAAGTCCCATGCGCCTGTAATTTCACCAGCACCCTTCAAAACTGGAACGCAGTTATACTCACAATACTGGATAGCGGTAGAAATAGGTAAGGTGGGAGTACTTCCCTGGAGGAACTGTTTCACCAAGAGCCCTAGTGCTACTAGAAATAGCTTGAAATAAGTATTGCAAATGATAAATGTGTACAATAGTTTATTTACACGGAGGAATCTCTAGAGTTTCTTGCTTATTGTTCTCAGAGGAATCTGCCTTACGAATGAGCATTAGAGTATAATCAATATGACGATTTCAAGTATAATTTCAAGTATAAAACTGCCTCAGTGGCCGAACGGTTACCATGCCGGACTGCCACGCAGAGGTCCCAGGTTCGATTCTCGGGCCGGGAGAAATGTTTGTATGGCTTACATTTATTTCTCTCGTGAGTTTGGGTGTAATTTGTGGTTGTCTATGTGTGTGTCCATGGCACCCGCGACACAGGGTTTCCCTAGTGCGGGGCTATGTTGAGTGTGTGCGTTATTTATTATTTATTTATTTACTTACCTATGAAATAAAAAATATTTAATTTTGTCTTTGACGAAGATGTTCTTGACTCGTTTCGATGAATTTCCGAACTTGTTCGACCCGAAAATGGTGATGTGACAATTTGTATGTTTACTACATTGAAAGGATTGACTAACCCATTACCATGGTACAACAAGACGTGTAAGATCATATCAAACGGAATCTTATTATGGAAACTATCTTCCCGGCAAATCTCTTATTAGCTTTGCTGTTTTTAATCATCATATTCAGTTTTATACCCTAGTCAGCGGCAAGGTAGTGTTCACTAAGTTTCTGCGCCTAACATGCAGCTCCCTAAGGCTATCAGATAAATATTGAAATTGTTCTAGAGATATTTAGTTTCCTTTCCCATCAGTATTAAGTCCTTCTAAGTTTGACAAGCCAATTTGTATCGATACTTGAGCCTACAGGTGTAAGATACATAGTATTACTTTGAGCGACGTGTGAATTACATGTGTAAAACAAATCAGTGTCCTACCTAGCACAGGGTTGCTAAATAATGAACGAGATTATAATATAACCGCTAAATAAGTAATTGAAGAATATTTTCCATAATCGCTATTTATTATTAGATGCATTGTAGGTAGCTGAACACTTTGATACGAAATAATGAAAATGAACACAACTCTAGCCAGGACTGGTAGCTGTAAAGGTATCTAACTGAGTGACGAAATACTTTCATAGATTTCTCATAGATGGCGCTATGGCTAAAAAGTCGTTGAAAATACAAATACAAAGACCCATCAACAAGCACATAGAAACATTCGTGCGGTCCGTTGGTTCGTTCTGTGGCTTTGTTGGCATAGCGTCTGGACCGGTGTGCTAGAAGACGTCGGTTCGAATCCGGCTGAGTCGAAGGATTTTTTTCACAAAACTCACACAGAGAAATATGTGAGATCTGCTGACTCGGTCTATAGCTCAGTTGGTAAGAGCAGTTCCCCCGGTGTGGCAACATATATTGGTTGGACTTTAGTTGGATCGAAAAAAAAATTTCTCGAAAATTCTCCAAATCGAAAAAGTCTGTTGTTCGATCTTTGTATTAATAATTATAAAAACTAGTGGAGTAATTTCACAAAAAATTATTGAATATCAATTCAATGAAAATTTAATGAAAATATTATTTATTACACATTTAAACCACTCATGGAATGGTTCAACTAAATACCAACTAGTCACCTTGGATTCAGTTATAAAGCGTGACACGAGACTTATACGTGACTCGGAATTAGTAAAGATGAAGCTGCTGCCTTGAACAGATTCGTAAAGTTCCTGCTTATCGTTAATTCTACAGGATCGTAAAAAAGGATAAGAAAAAAAAAGGTCTTTAAAAAACAAAAACAAATATCAGCAACAAGCACATAGAAAAATTCGTTAGGTTCACTAGTTCGTTCCGTGGTATGGTATAGTATATTGTTTGGCACGGTTTGCTGGAAAACGTTAGTTCGAATTCAGCCGGATCGAAGAATTTTTTTAAGTGTTCATTCATTTCACAAAAAAATTTAATATCATGGTAGTCAAACAACAATGTGATTTAATAAACTTAAAAACATATGATTACCGTGGTCTCCTCAACGATAACAGAAACGTATAATATGGAAGCCCTCGTTAAAGCGGCAGTAGAGCTCCCTATGATCTTTCGTTCGTCCTGTGAAGTACTGTCACCTATGTATACCACCAAGCAGTAATGTGAGCATTACTGTGTTCTGGTTTGGAAGGATAAGGGTGCTGGTGAAATTACAAGCACATGGGACTTGTCAACGCATGTCTCAGGGTGACGGGTGCAGTGGCAGTGCCCCTAAGATCTTTGCGAATGAAGATTCTGAGTAGCACTGCAACAAGTAATAAAATTACTAGGTCACCGTAACATTTTACTTACATTGGAATGACAAATACATATATACCAAGTTTTATTGAAATCAATTAACGGGTGGGTGAAATTCAATAAATTGGATGCATTCCCTAATTTACCACCCTTCAAGGTGGAATATCTTCTTGCAATTTGAATGGGACTACCACAGAAATACCTCCGTTTAAAAGAAATTCGAAATAAGTTCACAAATGTCGAAGTAATCGCCTACCACACACACAAAAAAAAAAAAACGGGATTGAAAACCCCTTTTTTTTTTAAGTCGATTAATAATAACAAAGTAGTGGAGTATTTTCACTAAAATATAGATGAATATCATAGTAGTACATAATGTCATTTAATCAAAATAAATATTTATTTTTCACATTACGATAAAAATCAAACACGTTTTTTGTTTTTACTGTGACTAGGATAAATAATAATAATAAATAATAAATAACGCACACACTCAACATAGCCCCGCACTAGGGAAAACCCTGTGTCCCGGGTGCCATGGATACACACATAGACAACCACAAATTACACCCAAACCCACGAGAGAAATAATTGTAGGCCATACAACTATTTCTCCCGGCCCGGGAATCGAACCTGGGACCTCTGCGTGGCAGTCCGGCGTGGTAACCGTTCGGCCACGGAGGCAGTTATAAGGAGAATCCAGAATATATTGCAATTTACTTACGATCAAAAGCCAAAAGAAAGAAAGAAATAATATAAAATTACGATTAGTGTATTTTGTAATCGATATTTAAAGAACTTTTTACTTGTCTGACAACCTTATAACATACACGATGTATTTCCAAGGTAGGTGCTCAACTTGACATGTCAATTTGTACCGGTACTGCCCTAATTACATCTTGACTAGAACATTAGTTGCTTCGATAGCAAATGTCAATGTGCATACGACTTAATTCGAAATAGATTAGATACCTTAATAAACATATAGGTAGATGCATGTTGGTATGCTAATTGGAATTTAAATGTCTATGGAGTAAGTGAGATTTGTAAGAATATTTTTCTAGAATATTTTTTTATGATATCAAGTGACAGTATGAATAATTTGTGGGCCTGGTGATTTAAAGGCTCTAAATGGCAAAGATCTGAGGGGCACAGAGATATGTTGATAAGTCCCACGGGTCTGTAATTTCACAAATATCCTGTGGTGATACGACCTCCTATCATTGTTCATCGTCATCCCATTATCACCTTTTTTTCTGGTACTGACCACTTACTTTTTACATTTTGAATTTGAAATGAATAGTTCTTTAATTCCTTCTTTCTTCGTCATTCTTACTCTGCTTCGTCCCTTTGTCACTCCCGTTAAAATTCTCCAAGAGAAAGGACTTGTGCGTCGTAAAGCCTCAATCATATGAACTGTATGAAACATTAATTGCTCATACATATAGAATATTTATGCAAACACAGGCCCTTTCGGGGCAAGTCCAGCTTTTTTGTTACGTTTACTTTGTACCTGCTTTTATATCAGTGAATTTTTTGTTACAGCCTTTCTTTTTGTTCTTTTAACCTCTTCTTATAATAAGTTTTATGTGGATCGAACCTTCTTTTTAATTTCGTCAATGCTAGACTACAATCCTTGCCCTTCAAAACCGGAACGCAATAAAGCTCAGATTGATGCTTAACGGTAGAAATACGTAAGGTAGCAATACAATTCCGGATGAATTCTTTTATAAAGGAGCTCTATTGCAACTGAAAACATGAAACTAAATGAAGTTTTATTAGTTTTTGTGCCTCAGTGAACATACGACGTTTAATCTGCTTTTATTAACGGCTGTAAAAAATGAGAACAAAAATATAAAAGCTTCAACTAACCAGTCTCGTTACCGAGATGGTGGTCGACTCACGATCGGCAGATACACGCGTCTGGGCCAGAGTCGATCCGAATAAATCACTTCCTTGCTTGTACAATGCACGAAGTTACATTGGAAGTGAGAGGATTTAATATCTTTATTAAATAGGAACACATTTTCCAGTAAAAATATATTGATGCTACAATTTGTGGAAATGTTATAGGTTAAGTAGAGTTATTATACAGAAATAAAGCTTGTAAAACTCAAATAAGATTTTTTTATAATACCAAGTGACGGGACGAACAATTCGTACTCCTGGCGGTAAGCGACACGTCTATCCGTAACAGTTGCAGTGGCATTCAGTGCTTTAAATCGTAAAGATCTTATGGGCACTGCCTCTGCGCCCGTAACCCTGAGACATAAGTTGACAAGTCCCCTGTTATTTCGCCAGCACGCTTACCCTTCCAAACCGGAATGCAGTAATGCTCACATTGCCACTTGGCGGCAGAAATATGTAATGTGGCAGTACTTCCCTGGACGAACTCTTTCACAAGGAGTTCTACTAAAAATTTTTATTGTTTAAACATTGAGATTACACAATTGTTACGTAACAATAGGTTCGTATGCACTGAAATAAATGACACGGCGCGTGAGACGCGGACTTGGGATTCCGCCATCTCGCGGTTCAAAGCGCGGTAGGCGAGGAAGCGATGGCGGCCGGCCAGCGGCGACAGAAGCCGAGCTTGGCAAAATTTTGTCTACCTCGAGTGTGGGTTACAAGCTTAATTATTATTGAAATACACGAAGAAAAACATCTGCAGAGCTGCAGCAGTCATTGGTCAAATTGGCCCCGGCGTGGCAACAGACGCTGGTTGGGCCAGTTAGACAGAAATGAATTTTTCTTTGTGTTGCACATCTTTGTATCAATAATAATAATTTGTGAAATATTAAAAAAAAACGACTGCCAAAACAGTAAAAACATCATAAATAACTACTTACTAAAATATAATAAAATATAAATAATTACTTTTGTATGGCGTTGGGCAAAGTAGCCGTTGGGTCTTCTAATCGATTCATATTAACATATTCGCACTTAGTTTTGATAGCAAGAAATAGCTTTGTGATTTTATTGATCTGAAATTTCAATTCCGATGTGTGTAAATACAAGTCGGTGTAGTAGTTTGTATTTTTATTTTCTTTTAATTAGACCTGTTCATTTACAATAAAACGGGCGAAATGAAGCTTTTTTGTACATCAAATAAATAACAATTTGAAATAAGTTGTCGCACCAATCTAGTGGGGACTTTTTTCTTTTAATTAAAAATAGACACGAGGATAGCCATAATCTCGTCTGATGTTAAAATGAAAAATCAAAGGACAAATTTATATTTTCACGTTATATAAGTTTTTTAACTTGTCCGATTAAGTATAATTAAAGTCATTGGAAGTTTTATAACACTCCAAAGCACTTCTAAGCAAAGTTATTAAGTTACCAATCAACTTATAAGCCTTAAAGTACACTCAATTACTATCAACTTCATATCAAAACTTAGTAGAGCGCCTTAACGCTTCCGTACTCTGAAGTTGCAATAGCTGTATTATGGTTGTATATAGGTCGTATAAGCGACTGGCGTATGAGGGCGGCGTGATATATCGCCCCTGTAGCGTTAATAAGCGAACACGCTCCTCGTGATCGCCAATAGCGAGATCGCCGCCTCTATACGATGAATTTGTGTCCGTAGTATGACTCTGTCAAATTCAAGAAACGTAACCACTACAAGCATGACGCACGCAGTAATGTGAGATATAGAACAAAAAAGAGTTTTTAACTAAATCAATTTTTTAAGTCTTTTTATGTAGATAAACCAAAATCCTACGGAAAATAAAGAAATAACTAATTAAAAAAATTGTTACCTATACATTTTTGGAATAAACATTTTGAAATATAATAATTTTGCGCGTAAACGAGTGCAATCTTGCTCGTGCATTGACAGCAAAGATTGATAGAGACAGCAACAATATTATCAAATGATAAACACGTGGCTGGGCAAAATAGTTCCTTTGAATGTATGAAAGCTTTTAGATTTTCTACTACATTTATTACGTACTCAAGTTTTTTAGGGCTTTGCTTATAGTATCTAGAATCTTTATGCAGCAATTCCTCGTTAATATAAAGGTTTTCAAAACAACCACATTTCGTTGAATTTGTTATATAGAAAATAAGTCTAAGTCAAAGTTTATTAGTCTCATGTTACAGTCATTTAAAAGTAATTTGTATCAGTGTTACACTATAAGGCATTGCAATTAAAAATATAACTTCTAAGTGCCATAAAAAGGAACATAATGTAATAAAGTTTAAAAAATATAGTATTATAAGTTTTGAAACTGTATATAACATAATAGTTTTTGTGTGGTAGTTAAGAGTAGACAGGTATAGTTATTGTTCAAAGGACAATTTATTTTGCAAGGAGCTGGTTTGTTGACGTTTGAAAAACTAAAATAAAATTATGCTATAAACGGTAAACCTTTCATAAAATTCGACTCTAATAAGCCGCACTTATCGCATCTGGGTCACATTCGCGCGAAGAGTCGATCCGTGTTCGGACGCTGCGCCTGCGCCTATAAATATACACGTCACGGGAACGTGTACCATAATAACCAACATTAGTCTTATGTTATATCACCACTTGGTATTGCAATTTAAACTTTATTAATTTGAAAATTGGAGTTCTGCGATTTTATACAATTGCAAAAAGAATTTTGCCAGTACAATAGATGTGCGATTAAAAATCAATTACAAATCTATTTTAAATCTTATTGTTTGCTGATAAGAGCCTTATATAGGTTGTATTAAGGTAACATAAAGGTTGTAAACAATAAAATACCCACTCACGAGTGCGTCGTGATCGCGACAAACGCTCAATTTAAATCTGATTGAGTTTCAATTTATGTTCATGTTCGAACGCGAGTGCGGCTGTTGCCTGCTATTGATATCAATTTAAGATATTAAGTCATTAAAAGCAGATGTATAATATTATTCGGATAAGTAATTAAAAGCCGCGGTAGCCCAATGGATTGGCCTACCACCTATGAAGCACAGGCCATTGCTCGCACTCGCACCTCAGAGTTTTTCTGAAGTTTGAGCGAAATTTAATCTGAAATTCACTATGAGCTTTTCCGCGAAGGAAACACCATCGTCAGAAACCTGCACGTCGAAGGAGGTTGACAACCCTCTGAAAACGTGTGAAGTCCCCAACCCGTATTGGGCCCATGCCCAGCAGTGGGACGTGTACATGTTTCAATTAAATCTTCAGCGTTCTACAGGAAATAAAACTATTTTTTCGGATAAATCGCGAATATTTGTTTTGTCAAACATACCAACGTTTCGGGCACTATTCAGGGGGTCTACTTTCGATCTTCGTCGGCGTCATACAAAGGCATACAGACGCGTTTTCCATTTACAAAAACCATCGAATAATTTCCTGGGGGTATCGAAGAAAGTAACTAATATATAATATCTAGGAAATGGAAAGTAGTCTTTCTCGCATTAAATTATAGCTTTAAATCCCCTGCCAACCTGTTTATCCTGAGATTTTAGCGTTCCTTGACAGAGATACTATATGAGGATAGATTCTTGAAGTGCGAGGACTTGCTTCCTCGTATTTCTCTTTCGGTTTCATATAACGTACCCCGGAAACCCAACTCTCGGTTGTTCCATCCATCGGTTTGTAGAACCAGTGGTGTGCACTGTGTGCACTGTGTCTCGTGTTTGCTGCACTTATTGTGAACTCAATGGTGCTATACTTAATCTAGACGTATTTTTTGATTCCCTTGCAAAGTTCAATTTTGCCATTTTAAAATACACGTCTTCGAGAGTAATCGATTTATTGTGTGATTGTTATTTTTTTAATTCTTTACTGTATTTTTGACAATTTAACTAAATTTAGTTTCATTTTTTTATATACTCATATGTTTACTTGGCCACCAGGTGTTAGTCATTGAATGTAGTGTACATGTAGATTTGGTTTGTGTATCGGAGTTTGTTCTTTTTATTTTTGAGTTATTTGAGGCGCATCAAGACCATGTGTATTAATACATTCATAATACACATGCTGTTGATGCGCCTTTTGAAAATAAATAAATAAATAAAGATCCCATTTGTTTTAAAGAACATGACGTCATCGGACAAAATGAGATACATTTGTTTCCTCAGTTTTTTTCCAAAGATTAATATACCAGTTTGGGGAATTTATCGTTCCCCCTTAACGAATAATGAAACGGCCTCGTGAACTTCATAAATTATAATGTTTCATAATTTTACGAAGCAATTCAAACAATTTGAAATTGCTGACATAAATGACAATACACATAACTAAAACACAGTCGAAAATATTGGCAAGTGACAACGCTCTCCTTGGCGACTCTCGTCCATAGAGACTGCCACAGCGAGTCCGTGATAATAGGCGGCGTCTAGAGCCGCCGCACCAGCATTGGAAATGTAAGTATGGTTTGGAATCTGAATCGCGTATATTTGTTTTTTAAAACAAATCAATGTGTTGCGCTCTTTACTGGTCCTGTTTTTTTTTTATAATAACCAAGTGACGTCCGAATAGTTTTAGTGCGACACAAATGAATTGACAAGTCCCATGTACCTGTAATTTCACCAGCACCCTTACCCTTCCAAATTGAAACGCAGTAATGCTCACATTACTGCTTGGTGGCAGAAATAGGTAAGGTGGCAGTGTTGCCCTGGACTAACTCTTTCACAAGGTGCTCTACTGCAGTAGCAGTAAAATATAAATAGTAGCAATAATAAATTTAGTAAAATTTATTATTTTATTTAGTTCGTTACGAAAATACCATAATTACATTGAGGTTCCTTCAGCACACCTAAATGAGTTTCGCAATTATAATATGACAGAATAAAGTAACAAATGTAAATATAAACTCAGTCGTGATGTCGTAAATTTTGCCAAATTATAGAGAACAGAATTGTGCCTAATTCTAGAGAATACTGTGCGCAGGAGTTTTCTATTAGCAAATGCGGTTTTAGGGTGATGCTACTTGTCATAAGCGAAGCTTATAATAAACCGTTCCAACAAACACGACAAAAGTTATAATGTCTGCTTCTAATCGAAAACCATGTCAAGTTCAGGGGGCCTACCAGAACCTCTTAAAACAATATTTCTTTAATCTTACATTGACTTTTCGTACCATAACGCGCTTAAAGCAAGCGTATTGTAATGTTAAAACTATGATGTTTTATTGGCAACTTTGTGACTATTCGTCAACTCAGTTCGTACCATAGATAAGGTTCGTTCTATGACGCGACTTTAACATAAAAGTAATATTGCTTTTATGTCAAATTTAGCAATCTTCAAATAGTTAAACGGATGCAATGGAAACAATATTATTTTCAGCTTTATTGTCTCAATATTGATATGTAATGATTAAAAGTTAAGTTGAATCTATTTATTTACATGCATCTCTTCAATATTTTGTTCATTTTTTATTTAATAGCACATAGGAAATAATTTCTTGTTAAATGAAAATACTCGATGTTTATTTCGTAAAATTATGACAGCGCCATCTATACACTCCTTGGCGAAACTAACAGTTGACACTAGATTATAGTTACGAATACACAACGTGATTATCAACACTCAGCTTGTTTTATTTTTTTTTTTTCCTGAAAATGCGGAATGATTATTCAATACAACGTAATTTGAATAGATTTTATTATTACATACTTTCTTTTTTTAACAGTCAAAATTTTCTAGATGTAAATAACATTAAGTACTTAAACATTATACTACGATAAAATGATTCGGAACATCAAAAAGGAAAGAGATGGCATTATATAGTTCACATAGCGTTATCTCTTTCCTATTTTTAGTAAGGAATAGACAATATTGGAAAATCATTCGTTCTTTCAATTACTTTTGCAATAATACATTACTTGGTTGACAGGTTCGTCATGGTACGAATATGAGTAATATTACAATAAGCTAAAAAAAAAATTTTACACCATTTACATCTATTTTTATTACCATGGACTTTTGCAAAGCCTGAATCTATTAATTACAAACAAGTTTTCCTGTCGGGAAAACATTTGCTAATCTATACATTTTGGTCAAATAGGTATGAACCTTGATTGACATCTGTCGGTATATAGCAGTTAATATATCTTTCCATATTGAAGAAGAATCCTCGTATGTTGTTCTTATATTGAAAAGAAAATAAAATCACAAATAATTTATTGCTTTGTTTTAAAGTTGTTACAAGAACGAAATTTGAATCACTGTGATTTTTCATGCAATAGTTTGTAATATACTATAATCACACAGTCCAATTAAAGCAACTCAATACTAATGAAACATAAAAAACAAAAGCAGAATCTAACAATAACAGATTCAATAAGTAATACAATATTTAAATTTTATAAGAAATCTTCAATACTGTAGAATGTTTAGGTAATTAAATAATAATTTATTAAATTCTGTACAATAATTCAAATTCCTAATTTCACGTGGAAGCACGACCAGTTTTGCATGATCCAGCTTTCAGTTGCCTCTACCATTAGATTACGTGACATTTATCGCTAGCAACTTCGTAAAACGTTTGTATACACAATGTTGTATCTTCTTGTTACCGCTAGGGGCGC
>NW_020653853.1:15281018-15283347 GCF_003589595.1 Hyposmocoma kahamanoa | reverse complement strand
CTCCTGTATTTCTTTTTTGTGGTGTAGATATTTGTTCTGTCTTCTTCTTCGTTTGTAGGTTAGTTTGTAGTCCATTTTGGTACGCCAGTGTAGCGAGTTTCGTAACAGGGTGTTTCAGGTGTCCTTTTTTAGTTTTTATAGAGACCACCCGAACATTGCCGTCAGCTCCTGGATTAAGTTCTGTCACCCTACCGAGCGCCCATTGGCCTGGTGGCAAGTTTTCGTCTTTCACGAGTACGACGTTACCTTCTTCTAAGTTCTTTGTAGGATGATACCACTTACTGCGTTCTTGGAGTTGGTGGAGATACTCGTTGGACCATCGTTTCCATATATGGGTGTTCATTTGTTCGACAAGTCTCCATCTGTTTCTCAAATCGTACTGGTTGAAGTTTTCTTCCTGCTCTGGTAGTGATAGCAGCGGTCCACCGATGAGAAATTGAATGTGTTTAGTTATAAGTACAGTTGCATTAGTTAGTTCTTATGGAGATAAAGTCAGAACTCTTTTTTCAGCGTCGTGGTCGGTTAAGTTATTAATAACCTTATTCATTTTATAATTGCAAAATATTTGCCCAGCTCGCACTATCCACGCTAGTACCTACTCGTGTTACACGTTTCAAGTCGCTGTATCTCTCTAGTAGTGTAGGTATGATTCCGTATTTATGTTGTTTATTTGTCACACAACACTTTGTTTTTATTCCATCGCTTGTAGTGTAGGTTTGGTTACATTCGTCTTTTTCTAAATTTTCAGTTTTTAGCCATTGTGGTCCCTCCCACCATAAGTTGAATGTTAAAAGTTGTGATGGTGTGAGACCTCGAGTGGCACAATCTGCAGGGTTTTCTTCCGATTTTACGTAGCGCCACTGTGTATGTATGGACGGGTCACGTACAAGATTTAGACGCTGAATTTGCTACGCTACTTTACGTAAATCGACTGATTCACTTTTCATTATAACTTACTTGATTTAATAACTTTGTCGCAATCGGTCACATAAGCATCCATATAATAACTTGTATTTGAACAAAAATAAACTTTACGATTGTACGTCAACTCTATAACTTAACTAACTACAAACTACAACTAACTTAACTACCTACAATCAAGACGTCAAAGCCCATACAGTTATTATTATTTTTTGTATGACACACGATAATTAGGCGATTTGTTTTTATAGTTCATTAGTGTTTTTGTTTTTAGAAATAAATATTTCCGTGATTGTACAGGATTTTTTGTGTTTTTTGTTTGTAGTAATCAGTGACCGAGTAGTACAATTTTAGGGCTTTAATTCGTATGTAACCGAATTTCTGTTGAAATCCAGTTCTTACCGGTTTTTCTTTTGAGAATATTCATTATTCCTACATACAACGATAACAGAAGCACATAAATATCAGGATTTTTTTACTACTGACAATTTGAATGTGAACTAAATGAAATACAATTATTATAAATCGCAATAAGTTCTCATGGTTCTTATACGTCACGACTAATACTCATTCGTAATATATGCGTATGTTGCGAATGAATCTTAAACCATAGATACGACAGTCTATTTGAATTAAAATTTATAGAACAAATAGCCTTGCGTAACGGCCTTTTGCCATAATCGCAATAGACACCGATATACGATCCCTGCAGTATCATATAACAGCGAAAACACCTTAGTTACAAAACTAACACGGCAGTGCACTTATAATAATAACATATAATAATAATAAATATTAATTCAGACAAAAACAAAATATGTCCAATAGTAAGTAATGGTAAGTAGACTTGAAAACTTGTGTAATGGTTAGTGGGTTTGAAATAATTACAGTAATTAATTAAAAACAAAATCCATAACTAAAATACGACCTCATGACAAGTGACAGGTAGCTGGCTAGGATGTTAGTTATCAGTATTTATTTTATTGACAATGTTGACAGCAGCAATATTCAAATACGTAATTTTTATATCAAGGCAACAACGTGAAGCGGTTTCGTTTCGTAACGTGTGGTTTTGTCAAAAATATTAAATTTAGTCTTAAAATAAAGTGGTTTCAAAAGTATTGTTTTTTTCTTCGTAGTAATCACCAGCGCCTCAAGCTCTCCACAAAATGGTCTTTCCAGACGGATGGACTATGATATACGATCCGGTTAGAGTTGAACTAGCGATCTCACCAAACCGGGGCTGTCGCTGCATGTGGACGTGGTTCACAATATACATAACTCGTATACGGTATTGGATGCTAATAAACACAAACTAATATAACACGATTTAAATACGAAACAAAAGTTTGCTTTCCAAATTGTAGCAATAACCAAATTGTAGCAATAACCAAATTGTAGCAATAAC
>NW_020653853.1:15262051-15281008 GCF_003589595.1 Hyposmocoma kahamanoa | reverse complement strand
TTGTAGCAATAACCAAATTGTAGCAATAACCAAATTGTAGCAATAACGAATGTCTAAAAAGTCAATAAGTTATTGTGGTGAAATAACTTCTTGAACTTGATCTTTGTTTGTTTTTTAGACTGAAAAAAAATGTTTAATTTTTAAATCACCTTTTTTCAAACGATTTTATGAACTATTGCAAATTATACCGCAATAATTTTCGCATATAACACTGCTTGAAGCTGCTGGTATTTTAATAGAAACTCCGCCGAGTCACGCTGCGCGCGCGCCCGATCTGTGCCGCGCACTGGTTATTGAACCCTACGGTGCTTTATTGTGATCATTAACTGGACAGCCTTACAGCTTACAGGTTATAATGATTGAGGATTTATTTTAATTTGATAGAAAATCCTGCACCTAAGTCTTCTGCTTAGTATAGTTATTGTATACTTCAATGTATGATCGTTTGATGACGATGATTTGATGTTGATAATATTTATTTATTTATTTATACATGACAGGCAAATGACTCCACTCCACCTGATGTTAAGTGGAAAGTGGTATCCAAACGCGAAGGAACCTAGTGCAGCGATGGGACCAATAATTGATCAAATCTTGAATACAAAAGGTCTAGCCATGATAGACGGTAAAGCATTCTAACAAAGCACCAGTAGTCAAAAGTGAAAACATTAGTAGCAGTAGAGCTCCTTGTGAAAGAGTTCGTCCAGGGAAGTACTGCCACCTTACCTGTTTCTGCCGCTAAACAGTAATGTCAGCTTTATTGTGTTTCGGTTATAAAGGTGAAATTACAGGGACATGGGACTTGTCAACTTATGTCTCAGGGTGACGGGCGCAGTGGCACTGCCCACGCCCAGTGCCCCTCAGATTTTTGTGATTTAAGGCTCTGAGTGGCACTGCAACTGTCATGGACAGGCGTATAGCTTACCATCTGGCGTTTAATATTATAAAAAAAACCTTTTACACTGCAATGTACACATAAATGAAAAAAAAAACTTAAATTAAAAGTTCCGATACAAAACAGAGCACTCTGAAAATTGAGTAAATCACCATCTATAAGCAATTTGATGAGCCGAAAAACGATATTTCTACTGCCCGTAACTGAGGATTTGGATAGTTTGCAGACTTTCCTGGTTAAAAAATTAGATCAAAGTTAACATATGATTGTAATGCATATCGGGTTACCTTAGTATACCAAATTTCAGTTCGTTCGGACAAGTGGAAGTAAAATAAATACATTAAGTTGGAAAGATGATCCTTAAACAGTGGAACCGATGTTCATCAACACATAGCTAAGAACCGTGCCATTAAATTGACCATTAAGGGCCGAACGGTTACCATGACTGCCACGCGGAGCTCCTGGGTTCGATTCCCAGGACGGGAGAAGTATGTGTATGACCTACATTTATTTATATCGTGAGTTTGGGCGTAATTTGTGGTTGTCTACGCGTGTGTCCATGGTACCCGCACCACAGGGTTTCCCTAGAGTGTTGCGTTATTATTATTATTACTTGGCACATTAAAAAACCGCTTTGAAAATTTACAACATGTCTTTTAGGCTGCAGGAGAGAAGAGAATTTCCAACAAATAACTGCAATAAAAATAATAAAAGTAAATTTTACAACTAAAAAACTGGTTACAGTTAAATTTGGGTACAAAAATATTTCAAGGTTGTACAACAACCCCTAAACTAGATAAAATACTTGTCTCTTAGGGGTTGGAGCTTCTCCAAACAAGGCATAAAAATTAACAGCCGTGAACAGGGGAACATTTAGTGCTTACCATTAGAACCTGGTAGCTATTTATATATTAAAATGACCACAAATTAACATAAGTTTAACGAAAGGTGTTCAGTATCTTCATATTGAAATTTTAGTAAACTTTTAGGTAGTAAATTTTTGTTACATAATCCATTTGCTTCGAAGAGTTTTAAGCTATGAGCATAGAATTGTCGACTTAAGAAAGTGGTGCGACGTTGCAACCATGGGACAAACAGGACCGGAACTAGATCTGCTTCGTAATGTGAAGTGACGCTGAAAGAAGCAGATTAAATCACACCGCACATCATTGGAAAATGCTCAGTGGTCAGGTGCTACACTGATAAAAAAGTTCTTTAAATCAAGGTTCTTCATAATCATTTAGAAATTGTATTGAGACGTATATAAAGTACTTAATAGGCCCAGATAAAAAGCAAGTAACATTATCACCTTTAAGAACATCTTGTTTATTTTTTAACCGACAATAAAAGGAGGAGGTTCTCGACTGTTATTTTTTAAGTAATGTTACTCGATTATTCCGGCATTTGGGAACCGATTTTGTTGATTCTTTTCTGTTGCAAAGAAGGTACCTCAGTACTGGTCCCATTTAAATTTGAAGAAAATCATTCCACCTCTAAGGGTGGCCAACCCGGGGATGAATCCGGTTTCAATAAAACCTGGGAAATAGATGTAATACCATGAACTTTAGAAGTCGGTTTTTTTATAATTTAAATTTTAATTTCATTAATTAATGTGTAATCTTGTGTGCGTCTAGAAAATTATACGTTATTATAAAATACATATAGTAGTATACGTAGAGCATATCAGGCTTGACATTTGTATTCGACTACAACCCGTAGTGCGATACGATAAGGTGCATCCCCGTTAAACAAGATGTGCTTAAGTTCTTACAGCTTGATGTGTATGTACTTAAAACCTACTTAAAACATACAACGACGACAAGTTAATATTAATTAATCTCTAAGTATCACTTTTCTAGAATATTCAGTAATAAATCGTTAAAACCGCTACATCCGGCTCTTAGTACCATAATAGGCAATAAATAATGTGGTACACTCACGCGCACTTAACGTGTTAACTATTGTTCGTGACTGTACCGCTACAGTTTCAATTACGGGCCTTGATAAAGTCCTCCTTTGTAAATTAAATGCAGCATGGAACGAAGATTGAACCTATCTTCCTAGGTATAATCTACATTAGTAGGCAAAGACAATGAGTACTCCCATATTTCTTAGTGGCTTTATGTGCTATATTGTCCTGTGTCGAGAATATAATTTAAATTCATTGACCGGATATCTTCTATGGAAAGAGTTTAGGCTAAATCTGCTGACCTGATGCGGTTTGGGAATTTCAAAGATGTATGAATAGTAGTGGAGATTTCTGAAGAAAATTTAACTCAACGATTCAATTCATAGTAATCTAATCGAAATAAAACAACAAAAACCAAGTTTCGTGTCAAAGACCACACGTTCATCTACATTTATAAGTAAAGATATACTTGAAAGTCTCTAAATAGATTGCGGACCCAAGTCGGCCGGAGCAAGGAGAGCACGCACAGGTGGGGTTATAGCTGTGAGAGCGCTTATGTTTGTGGTGTCTCTCCCCAGACTATGGCACATCTTTTGTCTTGTCCTGCGTGCCCCTACATCTGCACTCGCGAGGACCTGTACAACGCCACTGATAATGCTCTGTCAGTTGCTGAGTACTGATCTTCACAATTATAAATGTCAAAGTCGACACGCGAAGAAGAAGTAAAGCTATCAATCGGTATTACGTCAGGGTATTTCAAAGTTCGTTCACAGCACTTATCAAACTGTATAACCGCAAATGACGTAAGGTTGAATACGTCCGGTAAATAATTTTTATTTTTTTATAATACTAAGCGACTGGACTAACAAATTGAGCGCCTGGTGGTAATCGACAGGCTTATCCATAACAGCTACATTGCCAATCAGAGCTTTTAGTCGCAAAGATCTGAATGGCACTACCACTGCGCATAAGTTGACAAGTCCCATGTGTCTGTAATTTCATCAGCATTTTCAGAGTTTCTAGTTGTGGTCCATCGTGAAATATCCTTCTTGCTTTTGCTACTATCTATTTATACTAAGAAGTATTATTAACTATACTTAGATATCTACTTTTTGTTGGAGGAAGAAGCCGCTTGGCTTGGTACCGTAGCTGCACGGATTACGTCCGTTAAGCACCAAGGTTGTGTGCTCGATTTACGGGTAGAAAGAACTAGGGCTTTCACACACAACAGATTTCACTTACAGACGATACTTATACCCTACGACATTAGCTAAATTAATTAAGTACTCTTAATATTACAATAATAATCAGCACAAAACCTGCCGTTGTGGCGAATTTTGCAGAGGCCTATATTTAGCAGTGGATTTCTTTCGGCTGAGACAGCCCTTACCCCCATCCATCAGGTATAACTTTGACATGTATATAGACAAACATGGACCTACCAAAAAAGGTGAATGATCACAAAAATGATATATTCGAAATTTAAATATTGAAAATGAAAACTTTAAGTCTGATTTTCGAATGACGATGAGTTTTTTAGATTAGCAACCTATCTGAAAAACACTTATATCTTCAGGACGATATGAGGACGATTGTAAAAAAAATCGATTTGCATCTGATCATCGCAGCAAAATCGACGTATCGTATACCGACCCAGTTTGTCGCTTGATTATTTTAACCAATAGAAAGCTTGGTGTCTTATTCGCAGTAAAATTTCCAACATTTTAAAATTAAATATAACTGTGTAATAAGTAAAAAACGAGCTATTTTGGTAAGGATCATTGTACTTGATATTCTTATTCTAGTATCGAATCTTCTAGTTCTGGTTTCAAAAAGGTGGAACGAAAAATGAAGTGCGCCTGCCGTAACCTTAGTGGTACAGTCGCGACTGGCCCTAATCGTCTATTGCGATCCAGCGGTACCGACTATGTTGTTATGTGTGTTTGTTGTTTTTGTTCCACAAAGTCTGCGGATATTGTGGAGTATATACGGGTGAAACCCAATGCTACCCTGAGGGTCGAGCCGTTAGAGTCCCGCCACAATGTGAATTTTAATTCATTTGTGGTGATACCAATTCAACATCTGTCGACCTTCATGGAGAAGGAGTTTTGGTTGAAGGGTGTCATGTATCGACGTTTCCGAGGTAGGTTACCGGACACCCAAATTTCGTCTCACGTCGCAGTCCATATTTTTTTATAATATAAAGGCTGGAGTAGTTGAATTTTCAAGCAACTGTTAGGCGTGTCGCTTACCATCAGGCGCACGACTTGTTTGTCCCATCACTTTGTATCACAAAAAAATATAATATAAGGGTCATATTGCCTGAATTTAAAAAAGAAATATCTTCGTGCAGACAAACTTCAAAACTTCTAAGAGATAAATAAGCTATAAATTTCACTCTATATCTAATTATTCTGTTTTCTGCACACCATACCATCATGGCTTATAGGTTATAAGAGGAGATACATCAAGGGAGTGGCTTACGGTAGTTGCAATTATTGTATGGAGAGTAAAAGTTAGTAGCCTGCGCTTAATTATAATAGAGAAATTACAAAGGTCGGTCACGATATAGCTTAGATAGAGTATTGGTTTCATAGGTGGGTGGATTCATGCAGACTAATTGGATCGTGAGTGGCGAAATATATTTTATATTTGATCTAGAACAATTAAAATTAAATTTTACAATAAATTACGTTTTAAATTTCTGATTTATTTTATTCTATTTCATTATTACTACTTATTATTTAATGATATGCTGTGTTGAACACTCCACACATTAGACTGGTGCAGCAAGCGAACAGCTAGGTATAAGTGAAGACAGAAAACCAGCAATGCAGAGTCTTTAACAGTTTTGTCCACAGCGCTAAATTGTATTTTCTATTAGTTTTTAAGATTGTGATTTCCAGGTTTGTGGAGAAATAAATGTCGTTTTATTTTATTCTTATGTTTATTGATACAAGAATCATTTGAGAAAAATGGACGCAGTCAGTGGAACAGAAATAAACATTAGTTTATTTTTTAGGAGTTCAGTGCAGGAAAAAACAAGCTTATTAGAGGACCAAAAGGAAAGATGCTTGAGCATCTAATACTCAAGACAGTTTTCGTAAGAGCGTTATAGAAAGGAAGACAGAAGAAAAGAAAGGAAGAGGAAGACTTCGACAAGGTGTTTAAGACGTTGTGTCGTATCAGGAACTCAGAGATATGGCACTGAACAGATGTGGTTTACAATGACTTCACTGATAAGATCTTAAACTTAATAAGAAGAAGAAAGCAGAACTGTATAAATCTATTGGTTTTTTTAATAATATCAAGTGACGGGCCGAACGAGTCGTGCGCCTGATGGTAAGCTACACGCCTATCCACAACAGTTGCAGTCCCACTCGAAGCCTCAAGTCGCAAAGATCTGAGAGGAACTGCCACAGCGTCCGTCACCCTGAGACATAAGTTGACAAGTCCCATGTGCCTGTAATTTCACCAGCACCTTACCCTTCAAGATCGGAACACAGTAATGCTGACGTTACTGCTTGTAGGCAGAAATAGGTAAGGTGGCTACTCTGGATGAACTCTTTCATAAGGAACTCTACCATAAATAAAGACGTATAGATAAAGTTTTTGTTTCACTATAGTTTTAAACCTCGTAAATGGCAAATTTTGAACATCAACCAGAATCTTATTATACTAGCGTATACATTGCCACTTTAAATGAATTTGTAACTCTTATTTGGGCATGCCTATAGCGCAATAATGTGACCGTACTTTGACAATAAATGAAGATAAATGCGCAAAGATTTGTTTTTGTTAAGTAAATTTTATGCCGACTACTAAATAAACTTTACACGCGTACACATTTTAACCAAAATGTATTTAGAAAAGGCCAAGTCAAATGTAGGGAAAATAAACAGACTCGTTTAATAAAGCTGGAGTAGTTGAAGCGAAATATATACTTATACCCGTAGCCGCGATAATCGCGACGCGCGCGAAAAAATTGAAATAAGCGCGCGCTATTGGTCATCTAAATTAGATCTGATTGAGACAGCCAATAGCGCGCGCTTATTTAAATTTTATCGCGCGCGTCGCGACTATCATGCGTGGAGCGGATACGGGGGCTGGTGGAGATTTGTAGATTCAGCCTGCTCCAGTGGCAGATACGTGTGGCTGTATATACGTAATAATATCTATGTAATGAAATTTTTGAGAACTCATGTCTCATTCTTTTTAACCGACTTTAAAAAAGGAGGTGGTTCCCAATTCGACTGTATTTTTGTTTTGTTCATATGGTACGCGATTACGAAAGAGGGTACCTCAGTATTCGTTTCACTTTAATTTGAAGAAAATATTCGACCTCCAAGGGTGGTCAACTAGGAGGTGAATCCGGTTCCGCGTACTTTCCGGTAACTGATTTCAAAGACTTGGCAAATAGATGTAATTCTACAAACTTAAGAGGTAGGTTTTTTTGTAAAAAAGCTATTATGTAAAGTTATATTTTAATAGCAAGAGTGCACTAACGCGTATCTTTACTACTTCGGCTGCAATGTCAAAATTCTGTCATTAAATCTAAGATCTATTCGTTTGGACAAAAAGGTAGATTTTTCTTTGTAATCCAACATACGCAGAGTTCTATAAAAAGTACGATAAACAATGAAGAAATCTTAAAAAGCCCTTGAAATTCTTTATCCCAAACATCCAGATTTCAGCAATTCCCCTTCGTTCAATAAAAAAGAATTAATTCTGTGACGTCACTCAAGTCTTGAGAAACCTCAGCGTGACGCGTGTGACAGACAATCCATCATGCGTATGAACAGATATACAAAGTTATATTTTCAGTTCGTCAGCACTTAATTTTATACCTCTGAAACCAATTATTCATCTTTCGAATTGTCATGGATAAGTTGTATTAAAACTGATACCACATTACTTTTGCGAACAATTTAAAGAAAATGACTGATTGAAGATATAGTATGTTGGGTTCCTCGACTGAGAATACATGTTTGTTAAGATAGACGCACAATTGCGCATGTCACTGCAATATTTCTTATATTGGAATAGTCTGTATTTCTTTCAAATAGAGTTTAGCATGGCGTAAAAAAGGCGTAAATGTGATTTGCAATGTGGTATGCGGATTTCGCGATATGTAGGGGATGAAATTCGGAAAATTGAGATATAACTTTATTTTTAAGTAGAAGATTGACAACTTAAGTAGATGTCTCATATCGATGTATCGACTTTTTAAATCGATTTAACGATAAACGGGAGTGAGTTCGTAATATGTTTTACGTTGGATGACCTAGTTCTTGTGCTTCTATATGTATAGTTACATGTTAATTAAACTGTGATTGCTATTATGAGTTTCTTTGCATATAATAATTAGCTGTCAAAAGTTTAACAGGAAATTAGTGCCGGTAAGACTAATAAAACTAAAAGGCTATACTTTTAAATAGAAAACTACCGTGTGGTTCAGACATATTACCTAAACTAACGGTTAGGAAAACCTACGTATTTAAGTCGAATCGAAAGTCAATAATAATAATAACTTTTTATTGATAACCATTAACAATGATAGAGAAATTAATGGGGATCGGAGAACTTTTCAGAAAGGGTTTAAATTGTGCTACATACAGCCAAGAAATATGTAATTTTATTTACAGTACCGGCACGCTATGATGGCCGTTTTGACAGATTACAATAGTGAGGTCAGACTTCAATTCATTATCGAAAAAAATATAATCAAATGCGAGTTGCAGTTTACATTAATATATTATCAATTCCAAACTGCTTTCTTTTGCATTAACCTTTGACGCGAGATTGCCTGAGGTAGAAGTTGTGCTGGACAGCGATCCATTAGATTTCATTTTAAAAAATTGAAAGCCAATGCCGTGTTGTGTCGTAAAAGGTATAATTTTAATCCATAAATTGTACCGCGCATCACTATTGACAAGAATGTACATCAATTAGCTCCTTCAACGTAATTATGAATTAATACGAACTTGAAGAGCGGATGAAAGTCGAAACGGCCATCATATCGTGCCGGTACTTTAAATAAAGCTCTTAAAATCCATAAAATTATGTTTAAATGTAATTAAAAATAGGTTGTCAACTCATAACGTGTGATGTCAGTTGTAGGTACATAAACTAGATACTTTGCATGCTTACCTATGGGGCGCTTGCTTTCAAAACTCCAAGATCAAGATTTGCCAAAGAGCGATGGAATCCTAAATATTAGGAGTAAAAACGAAGAAACTGAATTGCTCTCGAAGATAAGCATAGCCGATGTTGGGAAAAGGACTGCCAAGCTAAAATGGGACTGTGCTGGACACGTCACGCAACCACTTGCCGGATGACGAGGCAGACCAAGACGACGAAGACGCATCAATGCTTCAGACAGAGGGATGACGAAAGGAACGGCGACAGGCTAATTTACAAAAAAAATGTGCACTTGCCAGTTGTGAGAATTTTACGTTGATTAAACGAAGATAAAAACACAAGGTAACGTGCGAACTTTTAGTATAGTCACTTTTTTATTTTTATTTATTTCAGGCCACATAACCCATACAATATGTACATTAAGGACTAACACACATACAATATAATATAACAATAAAATAAACTAAATGACTAATCTACACGTATTACACTTGCCGGCGACGTGTGACGCAAACTGGGGTCAGATAACCGGCCGCGGAATCGCCGATATTATGACACCCTTCGGCCAAAACTCTTCTTTCGCGAAGGTCGACAGATGTTCGGTTGGCACTCTCACCACAAATGAATTTACGTTGTACCGGGACTCCAACCGCTCGACTCTCAGGTTGTATTTGGGTTTTAGCCTGATGTACTCCACTATCTCCTCAGACTTCGTGGAGTAATGTAGTCGCGACAGGTACAGCAGCGTCGTAGGTATGGCCGGACAGAGCAGAAAGCTCGGTCTTGTCAGTGCTGTGCCACACAGGTTAGGGCTGCTGGTAGAAGCATTTTGCATACTTACGCCTACATTATGTCCCGTGGTGAGTTTGGTTTTCAGGTTTTATTTACTCATTTAAACACACAATCAATCATCAGCTTACACGTATCCACTATTGGATATAAGCCTTCCCCTGAGCCCGCATTTAGCCGCTGCCGGCCACCTTTCTTACGTCGGCCATCTCTCTTGCCGCAAGGCGTCGCTACGTTTGCTTTGACGTGGTCGCCATTCTAGAACAAGTCTGCTCCGTCTCCCATCAACTCTCCTGTAGATATATCCGACCCATTGTTACTTAAGTTTACTGATTTTGCGAGTTATGTCTGTCACTTTAGTTCTCAGACGTATGACTTCATTAAGATTTAAAAACAAACAATATTTTTCTGTAAAATATTGATGAACGATCGTTTTTATTATACAAACTTTTTTTAATATATAATTTATTTTCTGATTTTTGTCTGATTGCCTTGGTCTTTTTTTTCTATTCTCTAACCCTTGGTCAGACGACAACCAGGCTATATTTTTTATTTTTTTTATTAATGGCAATGATTGCAAAACAGGCTCAAATGGTAACACGTCTTCCTTTAGCCTTATGCTGTAACCCGAGTGGGTGCTCTTGTATTATGTAACAAATTCCAAAATAAATACTTTATGCACTATATATCCACTTTACAAATCTATACAAAACTATTTTCGTGGTTTTGTTACATAATCAACTACAGTCATTTACCGAAAACAATCGCCAGTCGCGACCCGATACAATAAAACACACGCAATATCAAACATCGATACTATACAACGTTATTGATTAAAAAAGCAACATAAATTAGCGAATTCCAGGGGTGAGACGAGGGGGTTGTCAAAAAACTTTTATAAGTGTTTATGTGTACGCGGTACCCCTCCCCCCGCCTTGCTGACACCCTTTCGCTTATACCCACATTCGTATAAAACACCCGGGGTACAGGCGAATTGAGGTTTGGTGTATAATTTGTAATAAGTTTTGGAATTTTTTAAGCAGATTTCCTTAAGTAGAACAGAAAGGGTTGTAAATACAGACAAATGAATCTTCGTTTTATAGATATTTTTTGATCCACCATAACGTGATTAAAAAGTCAACGGGCAAACAAGTGCAAAAAATTTTGCCATAAATAAATTGGTACATTAATTTAGAATTTACAAAAGTAAATTGTATCTGTTAGTGCAAGTGTATTAGTGTTGTGGATAAGTTAAAATTTCATAGGAATGCATATAAACAAAATGACACTACATTATCATAATAAAAACACGATAAGGACTGTGTAATATATTCTTATTTCATTGTCGTTTACCAATCAATTCAACACCCCATTTTCCTATTCGCCTGTACTCTGACATACAAGTACATGTAAATTAAACACCACCGCACACAGACGCACACAAATAAAAACGTAAAGAACACCGGCGAGAGGAAGAATGTATTAAGAAAGCGCGACAGAGACAACACTCTAATTAACACCCTTGGAGGGAGCGAGACAGCAACATTCGACACGCTAATTAAGAATACAAGAAGAAAGACTTTTATGTACGACGAAATTTGCAAGTGTGTGCGAGCGTAGATGTTTGCGAATTTTCCATTTGTAAGTCCGTAAGTTGTGTATGTGTTGTGTTATTAACTCATTATGTGAAGAGTTAGTACATAGCGTTATGTACTGGTTAATTGAAAGCGGTTTCCCTGATAAGGAAGGACAGCGGTATCGGAACGTTATGCTGTTGATTTTGATTTTAATAAGTTTCTAGTGTAGTTTGTAAAGCGTTTGCATTTTCTGTTTCTGTTTTTGTTTTTAAGTTTGTTTTATCATTGCATCGAGTAGAAAACGTGTCGAGTTCGTTTGAAATCGTTTGCAAATGTAAACGACTTTTTCGGTATTTGGTTGCAATTAGAGCATTTTGAGAGCTTTATTACTACTTTGAGGTAATAAGAAGAAAGTACATACGGGGTGTTAATTTCGAGTTTTGTAATCTTGAGTGAAAATGTTAAGAATATTGGAGTAAGTTTGATAAATGTACACAACATTTGCGATAAAGAAAGTGCGTGTAAATTGCCGATTGATTGTAAGTTTGTTTTATTTTCTGTTTGCAACTTAAGCACAGATTACGTTTTTGATTTCAAGCAAATTGAGTTTTTGTTAATTACTTAATTCAAACATTGTTAGGAAACTTTGCAACAAGAGCGAAAGCTGAAAGAGTTTTCTATTTCTATGCAGCTTAATGTTTGTAGATACTTGTAACGTACAGAAATTAATTTCTATTACAATGTCATCCAAAACCACAATTAGGAATCGAATCCAAGGCAACAAACCAACAAAACCTTATCTCGCGACGTCGCACGTTTATTTGTTTTAAGCTTTCAATGTGAACGAATGAAACAGCCTGCGTGTATCTGAACTCACAAAACGTCGTAACCGCCGCCATCGTCGATTTAAGATTGGAACTTATTTATACTAATTTTTAAATATAGTTTTCTTTAAACATGTGCAAAGTTGTCGTCTCAAGATGTACCGGATGGTATACTTTGTCTTGCTCGTGGAAAAAGCCTGTAAGAAAGCAAAGAAAGGAGGAAAGGGGAAGGGACAGTCAAGGAGATATGTCTCAGGCCCGTGATGAATTAAATTTTTAGGGGGTGTAAGGGGGGACTTTGCCCCTTTCATTGGCGCGTCTTCATCCAGTTATTTCTTTAATTTGTATTAATTAATTTTTGCGTGCGTATCGGGTTTTGTTTTGGTTCTTTGGTATTACGAATTTGATATTACTCGAGTAATATTTTTATTCTCTAAAATACTCATCTAATGTACAGTGCTCAGGATGACAGGTTGGCAACTTGGGTGACTGTACCTACGTAGCATTTATTTATTAATCACAAAACATTACACTTCCGAATAATATTATGCATTAGCATAGGAGCAGTAAGGCCAATAAAGATTCTTTCGGAAAATTTCAATACATTCGCGTGTAAAATTATGTTATGTTAGATACATAAAGTATGTAACAATAATTAAATGACATACGATATAATTAAATTGGTCTTTACAATGTTTGTTATAGAACGGACACAAGATTGAAATGTCATTTAATTATGACAGCTATACCTTCTAGTGCATGTTATTGTAGCGATCGTGTTAATGGCAGGTTTGTTCTTCATTGTCAGCTTAAGGCCATTTTATGGCAATTTAAGAAAAATAAAATAAAATAAAAATAGTTTATTAGGCATGCAATACACGAAAGAGAAAAATGCAAATAGGAAATGATACTATTTTTCCGGATTTAAATCGCGGATAGTTGTTTTTTCAAAACAAAAATCATTGAAGCATCACCTTGCACACTATATTATCTTTCATATCACAACGCTCTCTTACTACACTATTCGGCATTCTGTCTTTAAGAATAATACGCTAGGAAATGAATCTATTTTTTCGAATGCAAATGTGTCACGGCTTAAAAAGGAAACGTTGGTTTATTTTAAAAAACAAATATGCGCGATTTAAATCTAAAAAATAGTTTCATTTCCTATGTGTATCAATCCCGAAAACCTAAGAACTCCAAAATGCAAATTAATAATAGAAACACACGTCAAATGGGTCTGGGTCTGTGACTCAACTAAAGACGACAAAGAAGCACGTTGCCCTCGTAAAAAAATAATATCAGTATTATGTCATAACGATAGTAAGTAATTAAAATATCAAATACAATAATTATTATTACTGCTAAATATTCGAGATCAATATCTATTACAACTCACAAGGTACGAATTATAAGAAAAAGCTGCTTCACGGAATTGCTTGTTAAATAGTCATTCTGAGCATTTGCGTTCGAATGTCCATAACGGTTGAGACACTGCACTGTCTTATCGTGGTCTCTCTATATTTTAGATGTGGCATATTTGAAGCAACCACGGGCGACAGCCAGTGACATGATCGGTTTCCTAATCAAAATTTTCGGACTTTTTAATGCAAGTAGTTGATACCATACAAGAAATTTAGCCATAAAGTAATAATTTGGTCTAAACAGAAGGTTAACAACCCTCAACATTTACATATCCAACAAAAAATCGATGACACTACGATTAATTCCCCCAACATGCAAACTCAAACACGTATGCTCAAAAAATCGATTTTCTGACACAAAACAAAAGAGTAACCCTCTAAAATCGAAGAAGTGTCATTAAAGAACCCCCGAAAAATTAAAGCACCCTATATTTGCATGTACGCACACATTGATAACTAATAGACGTACACTTGTAAAGTTAATGAACTATCGGGATGTGTGGTGATTTTTTGTTGTGCGTAACTTTTGGAGGGTTTTGAATTTAGAATGTAATGATACAGTAATTTCAAAGATGTTCATGATAACTTTACAACAATAATAAGAAATCTTCGAGAATTGAAACAATTATAAGAAATATGAATTCATTTGGTTAGTTTAAGCTCATTTCTTATTTCTCATTATAATATATTTTTTTACTCTTACAATAAGAAAAAATTAAAGAGAAAATTATTTACTTTATCGTAATTAAAATATTCTTTTTGATCATAAAATAATAATGACAATGTACCGACAGCCACACCAATAACCTGATCTCATGGGCTTGTTCGCGTTGTCGATGAGCCCAATCTAACCGACGGCTTGGAGTCTCTTGGTCCCTTATTCCGAAGATTCGCACAAAGCGTTACACTTCCACATTTATATGGCGAACGGCTATGGAGTGGAATTCCCTGCCTGTAGACTTGTTCCCTGAACGTTATAACTTGGATCTTTTCAAGGCAAGAGTGAATAGGCATTATTTAGGTGTGCATACTCCATCAACGCTTTCCATCAGGTGAGATGGAGGTTAAATGCACACTTACCCTTGAATAAAAAAAGTATAAGGAGAGATGTTAGCTCTTTGTGTGTGTTCTACCGTCTTTATAATGGAATGCGCTTGGGGGAACTTATCGAACTGGTGCCAAAGGAGTAGAACCCATTCCCACATCATTGATTCCTGGTATGGTAAGATTACGCGGGCATCACGTTCGTTCCATCCTCAATCCTGCAAGAAGAGAAATGGTCTTCCTCCTGAAGTATTTCTTTTACGCTATGAGATGGGGTTCTTCAAAAAACTTGTCAACAGGGCTGTCTCAAAGGCTGTCAGTGCATAGGCAGCTCATTTAATAATAATAAGAATAACACACACACTTAACATAGCCCTGCACTAGGGAAACCCTACGTCGCGGGTGCCATGGACACACACATAGACAATCACAATTAACACCCCAACTTACGAGAGTAATAAGTGTAGGCCATACAAATATTTCTGCCAGCCCAAGAATCGAACCTGGGACCTCTGCATGGCAGTCTTCAATGGTAACCGTTCGGCCACAGAGGCAGTTAAGTTTGATGTTGCAAATGTCCATGGGTGACGATCACTAGCTCTCTTCAAGTGGCTCCTACTTCACATGAATTTAAAACACGCAGAACAAAAAACTACATTATCTAAAACACGCAGACCAGATACGACTTAAAAAAGTTCATTTGCGAATTTGTCACGTCGGAAATTGACCTTGGGAACTACTCTTGTAGCGCCCGGAGTTTTAACTTGTTGACCTATGTTGAAATGGGGATATATATATATCAACTCGACACTAAACCAATGTGCTTGCGGGTCTCTCACACAAAGTACGTGCTCTCATGTCCACTGTGTCCGAGCAGCTACAGCCGCGAAGACCTTTATGCGCTTTTTAGGCGTATTTATGCGACTTTATTGCTTTATGCGCCTATCAGTTGCTTTTAAGCAACGGATAGGCGCATAGAGGCGGCTTCTTACTGGGCCAAAGAAACATAACACTGTTTTTTTTTTGGTTTTTGTCATTGATTCGACTAAACGAAGAAGTTGTAACTACTGATCCGCAGAGGTAGTAGCAGTAGAGCTTCTTGTGAAAGAGTTCGTCCAGGGAAGTACTGCCACCTTGCCTATTGCTGCCGCCAAGCTGTAAGGTCAGCATTACTGTTTTCTGGTTTTAAAGAATAAGGATGCTGGTGAAATTAGAAGCGCATGGAACTTGTCAACTTATGTCTGTATGTGGCGGGCGCGGTGACAGTGCCCCTCAGATCTTTGCGATTTAAAGCTCTGAGTGGCACTGCAACTGTTATGGACAGGCGTGTGACTTGTTATCAGGCTCACACCTTGTTATTTCCCGTCACTTGATATGATAAAAAAAGTTATCAGTAGTAATCCTTGTAAGAAAACCTGTAGTGTCTATTTCTTTTTGTACATTTTTGTAGTATTCATAAATTTATATTGGTTCATTCAGTCTAGATAAGTCAATATAATTATGGTGAACTTTATTGAGTGACGAAAAGTAATAGCGTAAATTCACTTACGTAGTTACAATAACTTATGACTATACGGACAAAGCAAATTCAAAACCATACAAACTTTGCAACGTGACAAAGGACATTTATAAATATCAATAAAAGAACAGACTGATTATATGTTATAGTGCTACAACTAATGCTACAATAATGGCTTTTCTAAATTAGTATTGGGATAAATTAAAAACATCCTGTTTTGATAATTGCGCGTTATAGTTATGGTATATTAATAGAAAGAATAAAGTACATGATGACAATCAATTCTTCGCCAAACATTTAACCTTCTAAGACTCAGTAAAGTACTACGAGAAAAGAGCCAAGTATGCTATTTAGCTATACATTTTGGTGTACACGGGGCCTTAGCATATAACCATCATGAACCTCCATGATGGTTACGTAGTTTAAGTTTGTAAAAATTAAGTACAAAACTCTAACACAAAATAAACATTTTCTATAATAAAAACCAATGCTATTTAGCTACTAAAACTAAATTCAGGCATTGAAATCAAAGATAAAAAATTATTATCAGAATCAATTTTTAAAACTCTTAAAAATCAAAATTATTTTATTTGGCAATCAATACAATATAAAAATGCTAATTAATAATATAACAAACTTTAAAAGCCACAGTAGCCAATTTAAATTAAGAACAATGAGAACATATTTAAAAATTCGAAAATAAGAATTCGGTTATTTAATAATATTTAGATTCATAAGTGGCATAAAACGTTAGAAAAATTCTATTACGAAGAGCACAAAACACATATTCGATATGAGTCGAAGAAAATCAATTTCTTACGCAAGAGCCAAAACATCGTGCGCCATTTAAAAACCAGAATCACATTAAAAGCAGCAATAAACATGTATACAGCTACATGTATGCGGGGATGGCAAGGCGGCGATGAGTTTTAAAGTTTTTAAGGGTTCGCCGAAGATTGCGTGCCTTGATTACCGACCCTAGGGGGTAGGGTGGCACACACGGGGCCGAAAACACGCTGCCCTCCCTTTTTTAAGGAGGGAAAATTAAAAGTGTATGTGGGGAATTTGGATCTTGGTAGTTTTAAGATGTTGATGATATTTTGTAAGGCAATGGTTATGGTACGTGTGAAAATATGAAAAAATCAAATTTGCAAAATTATTTTTTGTAGTAATGCTATTTAAGATATATTATTTGACATCTTTTAACATTGACTTTATAAAGACGTGCTCAAAGTTTAATGAAAAAAAAAATATATAAAATCTGTTTTTGAAATTTTGTGCAAATCAAAAATTTTAAAAGCATAACATTAACAAATAAAAACTTCTTTTTAAAAAACTTTACAAAATTGATAAGAACGGTCATGAAAGAACGTCAGAATGAACGGATAAGAAAGTCAGCCTCGAAATCCTCGATACTTGAGGAAACTAAAACAATAGAATGAAAAACATTGTAATCGATAAATTTTTTATTTTCATATTAGACCTAAAATAAAAAAGGTAAATCACCGGTCAGTCTTTTGAAAGATAAAAGCGTTATTTTGGAGTTTTTGTTCGTGTTCTACTAAATATGCACACTATAAGAAAGAGTAGGAAACACATAGATAAGTTTTTCAATATACACATTAATGACGACCTCGGTGACCTAACGGGTTGCTCCTAAAGCGCTGGATACGGAGGTCCCGGTTTCGATTCCTGATTGGACCAGTCTAGCAAAAATTTTTCTAAATTGGTTCCGGTCTGGGTGTTCTGGGTATACTCATAGTACAGTACAAGGAACTCCACAAGCAGAAGATATAAGTGCAAGCATGAGATTTTTCTTACTGTATGTAATAAGCTGAATATACTTCCACCAGTTTACATTCTAATCATTTACCTTTTATACTTATGTAATTATATAGGTAATAAAATGTTATAAATGTTGAAATATTTATTTTATATATCAATTGATGTTAAATGCAAATTTTAATGAATATAGGTTTATTCCATTCAACTTATTGATATTCCAACATGATTTCGTACAACCAGTTAATTTTATGCAACTACGTATACATTCGATCTGTTAGCGTTTATTAATAGACAATTAAAATTTATTGAATTAAACGCAAAGGAAAACTGCGTTTAATGTCCTAAATCTATGTACATTTGAATACTTATTAAGTTATGTAACCTAAAAAGAATAAGTGAATAAACCAATGTTAACCCTCAGTACTTGTAACTTTATCGGTACTTTTAGCGGAATTGTGTAATTAACATTTCTGGAATCAGCAAAACGTGCTTAAGAACTCTCTATACGCAGTTTTTTTAAATGTCTTATTTAGTTTCAGATTCACAAGCGTGTCGTTTTTTTTATAATATTAAGTGACGGGACTAACAAGTCATGCGGCTTATGGTAAGCTACAAGCCTGTCTATTACAGTTGGAGTGCCACTCAGAGCTTTAAATCGCAAAGATCTGAGAGGCACTGCCATTACGCGCGTCACCCTGAGATATAAGTTGACAAGTTCATGTGCCTGTAATTACACCAGCACCCTTACCCTTCAAAACCGGAACACAGTAATGCTGACATTATTGCTAGCCGGCAGAAATAGGTAAGGTGGCAGTACTATCTCTTTGACAGGATCAAGACGCATTAATCGGAGTTCTCCGCGACATGTGCGCGAAGGACAGACATCTTTCATTTGACAGCGATTGTAATTTATATAGCTATAAGTACTAAACAGAATTATGCTAGGAGCTTTGTTTTTTAGCTCTAGATGACCAAAATATTTCAAGAAGAATCATACAACAATAACAAGTTCTTAGGTTTTAGCGATTGTTACATATAGGAAATGGAATT
>NW_020653853.1:15180325-15262041 GCF_003589595.1 Hyposmocoma kahamanoa | reverse complement strand
GACAGGGACAGGGACAGGGACAGGGACAGGGACAGGGACAGGGACAGTAATTGACTGCCTCCGTGGTCGAAAGGTTACCACGCCGGACTGCCACGCAGAGGTCCCAGGTTCGATTCCCGGGCCGGGAGAAATATTTGTATGACCTACATTTATTTCTCTCGTGACTTTGGGTGTAATTTGTGGTTGTCTATGTGTGTGTCTATGGCACCCGCGACACAGGGTTTCCCTAGTGCGGGGCTATGTTGAGATGTGTGCGTTAAAAAAAAAAGTAATAATAACAACGCACACACTCAACATAGCCCCGCACTAGGGAATCCTGTGTCGCGGATGTGCATTGACATGGCACACACATCGACACCCACAAATTACACCCAAATTCACGAGAGAAATAAATGTAGGCCCCGAGTCGATGAAATTTTCCTGTGTCGGTCTTTATATTCATAATCATTACCAGGTCTCATACTAGGAAATTCCCTGTACTTAGTGCACTGGATCAACGGAATTCACTACGGATCTACCCAGAACACCCTTAAATTTTAAAGGGTGAAACTTAATTTCTCAAATTGATGTTCTCGAGATATTTTCATCCAATGTTCACAGTGCAAACCGATGGGCCACCGAAGTTGTCAAGAAATCTATAAAAAAACAAACATGTTCTATGACTCAGAGACTATTCTCCCATTTTTCGTAATAGTTAAGAAGATATAAATATAGATATAAGACAAAGCAGGTATAGAAATAAAATGATAAAAATAATAAACAAACACAGGAGCAAAAATGATCTATCTATCAATTAAAATAAAATTAAAAATCTAAAGTTCAAGAACTACAAACAGCACACTAATTAAAATAAACTTACACCTCGGGGTTGATTATTATACAGCCAATAGTGGATATTTTCGTTTAAATGGCAACAACGACGACAACCCTGTTGTAGGTATTAAGTTAGTATGATTCTTATGAACCGAAACTACCTATAAAATATGTAACGATTATTTTTTAAATTGAGAATATCGTCTGTTATTTTTATTGGCTTGTAACCCGTATCTAAACAAAACTAAACTATCTAAACTTTGTTCTGATGAAAAGCCGCCAAAATACAGATAATCAGCAAGTCAACGACCTCGCCTCCCGAACCCCTAAAATTAAAAACAAAGCGGGAATCCAACATAAAGCTGCGTACACATAGCTCCACCTAATTATCGGTGGGACTTTGCATAAGAAAGTATTGCTGCGTTTTACGACGCGTGTCGCGGCCCCCACCCCCCTGGCAGATAAAAAATCTCCCATTTCCTTAATTCGTTTATCGGAGCCGCCGAGGCTTTGTCTCCGATCGATGAACGCCTCCCAAATGAGTGGAGGACGTGCCGCGCGTGTGTATTAAGCTTAAGGTTTTAAGGGTTTTACGGAATTTTTCTGGGGCGTTAATTTTCAAGAATTTTTCTTGTGAAAATTAAATGAATATAATATTGTATTGTGCTTAATAATACGCTTCGAAATGTCTAAATGTGAGAATGTAACAAATTCATAATAATATTTTGTTTGTTATGTAATAGTATTATTAATGATAATAATAATGTGCCAGACAACCTCACCAATTTCCGGGTACCATGAGTACAGGGAACAATGGAATTCACTACCCATAACTCCCGGATCAGGGCCAATACAGAAAAGTTAATTTCCGAAGCCGGTCCTACAGGGTATCGAACCCAGAATCTTCTCACATAGCGTCTATAATGCGATCCGTTGGACCAACGTTGTCGTCAATGTGAATTTATTTTTATGAAAAACAAGTGACGGGCCGAACAAGACGTGCGTCTGCTGGCAAGCGACACGCCTGTCCAAAACAGTTGCAGTGCTACCCTTACTCCTCGAAAAAGGAACACAGGAATGCTCACATTACTGCTTGGCGGCAGAAACAGGCAAAGTGACAGTACTTCCCTGGAAGAACAATTTCACTGAGAGCTGTACTACTACTAAATATTATATATTATATGGTACCTGTATTATGACTACCAGAGCTGCGAATTTAAGTTCGAGGCACTACGCAGAATACATAGACTAGTTCCAGGTTAAATAAGTTCGCAAATTAGTCCTACCGAGAGTCAAATTCGACATTGCTAACTACCGGCCCTCAGAGGTGCTTGTCGTCTAAATAAAGTTCAACTTATTCAAATATTGTGTTCATAACATTACTTTTTATCCCACAGCTCAAATTACATCACACCCTGAAAATTTAATTGAAAAACAAACTTACCCAATCACGGAAAAGTCAATAAATTAGGCAAAGAACACATGTACGCCCCTACATTGATAACTTGGTAATTAAGAAGGGCATTAATCATCCGACAGGGACACGCTGCGTTTTCTACGTTTGATTGCGAATGTGACAAACTGCCATAAGTCATGCGTCGGAGTTGATAGAATAGGGACGGTAGACACTATTCAGTGAGTGAGTCAGTTGAATTATAATATTTTATATTTTATTGAATATCATGATGTTTTTATTACTTATGATATTAATCCATTTTTTTGTGGAAATACTTTACTAGTTTATTATTATTGATACAAAGATCGAAGAAACTGACTGATCGATACGTAGCTTCCAGAGCTTGGTTGGTAGAGCGGTAGTCACATTGAGGCAACAGTCGCTGGTTCGGGTCCAGTTGAACTACGTTTATTCAGAGAACAATATGTGGCTAAAGATTTTTAATTCAATTGCTTTGAGTTGGAAATTCGGTAAATAAACCATAATCTTTACCATTCGGCATACAGGTCTAGTCGTATTATTTGGGAGGAGATGGATTATTATCAAAAAACTTTTGTTCTATAACTTTTGGAATTTCAGCTTGTTTGCAGCCACTGCTGAGTATAGGCCTTCTGTCTATTCATTCAGGGCGTCATTCTTTCCAGTCCCTTGCGAGTCGTCTCCAGTGGTTCCCAACTATGGCCCTGATGTCATCAATTCATCGGGCGGGTGGTCTGGCTCTTGGTCTTTTTGCGACTCTTGCCCACCATTCAGTAACGGCTTTCGTCCATCTTTCATCGTCCCTTCTAGCCAAGTATCTCACCTCCACTAAGCTTAGCTATCCTCGTAAATATGTCTACTACCTTTGTGCGACGTCGAATGTCTAAATTAGGTACGTGGTCCATCAAAGAAATTCCGAGCATGGCGCGCTCCATTTGGGAACCACACACAGCTAGAATAAATTTGACTCGGACACATTGACTTACATGCCGGATATACCAGGAAGCGTCATTTGTGGAAGATACACGCTCGATTTTGTGGAAAGAAAGACAGCCAGCCACATGGGTGCTGGTTGCACGTGACTCTTTTCTTCACTTATTTTTGTGCTGTGAGTTTTGCAAATAAACTGTTTTATATATAATTTTTTAAATTTATTTATTGCAAACAATCGTTTTTCTACATTTTTATAAATTGACGGTATGTGACGTAGAAAAAATTTTATGTGAATTTTTGGTACTTGTAGAACAAAAGTTGTGTATATCAATCGCTTCTTACGTCTTTACAAATACTACGCATTGGTAATGAAAAAAAAAAATTCGGATCTAAGTCGCGTAAATTCGTTTTAAATGTTGTAAACGTTGGTTTGTTGGAAAAAGATCAAATATCCCCAAAAGTTGTTTATGTTTCTGAGTACAATAAAACGCTACGATATTAATGCACTTTTTTGTTACGCTCTGTATAGTCGCGTGAGCGATATGAGTGATAATTATGAGGATTGCTGGTCCTCATTATTGTCGATCATATTTAAAAATAATGAAAAGGGATTCTACTTATTCATAAACTTTTAACATTTTATTAAGTCACTCTATTTTAATAGTGACCGTCGTCACTATTAAAATAGAGAATCATCATCATCGGCCTATTGCGGTCCACTGCTGGACACACTTACTTAATGCGTGCCATTTCGCTCGTTCTTCAGCTCGTCGCATTTATCTGCTGCCAGCAGCCTTTCGCAAACTCCATCTACATTACGTTTACCGAGCCGTGGTCTCCACTCAAGCACTCGCTTCCCTTATCGGTTGTCGATTCTTCGACGGATATGGCCAGCCCACTACCACTTCAGCTTGCCTATTCTACCAGCTATGTCGACGACCATAGTTCTCTGTCGGATAACCTCGTTCCGTACCATGACCCCGTAGTTCGTTCCATAGTTCGCTGAGCGACTTTCAAGTAGTGGATGTGCTTCGTATGTCATAACAGGTACAACGCATTGATTGAAAACCTTTGTTTTCAAACTTTGCGGTAAGGGTGACGACAAGACTCGACGTGCTGCTACTAGAAAATATAATATTAGATTTTTTAAATTCGGAATTCTAAATCACTCATCAAGTTAGTTGGTCCAACACTACATTTAAATCGCAAGTGGGTGCTAAGACCTGGCAATCGTCGTGTATTCTATAATATTACAAATCTCGCCACTGAATAGAAAGTAATGAAGTCCGAAGTTTATTTCGTTACTCCATTCGTTCAGATTCGTTGTTAGAATTTACGATAGTTTTGAATATATTCCCAAGTAAATACGTGTAATAGGAAGTTATGTGCGTTAGCTTGATTTAGATATCATTTTGCTATATAATTTTGTTAGAGTGGTATGGGTAGAGCCAGAGTTTATAGGTGTTTATATTATTAAATACTAGAAATTGTTAGCGTATTACCAGAGAAGTGATAACAACCAATAATATTTCGTTTATTTTTAAATTAAATATCATCTTAGTAAACAATCACCATTGGTGGATATTTAACACGCCATTTTCATTTATTTATATACATTATAAACATTGTCAATTAACTTACTGCCTAAAGAAACAATTGTAACTTGTTATCAAGTCTCATTATGAAATGAAATGTGTTATATAAAGACGTTACTTAATGTAAAAATAACACTAGATATAAAATCGAATGTTATTTGCAAGACATTTACGTGTAACTTTTTCTGATAATAAAGATATTTCAAAATGAATCAAAAACCATTGGTTGACCACGAAAACCACGGCACACAGTTTTTTTACTCGTTTAGTGAATATAAATCTATTTTTATTTAGTCCAGATAAAATATACTACAGTATAATGACACTTAGCCTATGTATAGGCCCATTGCTGGGGTCTGGCGTCCCTCTCGCAATGAGAGGGCTTGGGGTTGTAGTTGGGGATAGAGAACTTCACACACATCATTAAATTGCTTTGTACGTGTGTATAGGTTTTCTGACGATGTTTTCTTTCTCCGAAAAGCTTCTTCTTCTTATCGTGTCGATACTTCTTTTATTTTAGGACTATATTGACCCTGAATAGTACGTTGCTACCTTGACTGCGCTGTCCGTGCCCGCGTAGAGATCTTCCCTCGTATATAGGGAATACAAATCCGTAATCCGTACCACATTTAAAATCCGGATTTGGAAAACGTATTTCGCTGCGAGTCCGGATGATCAGGTTTTTTCGGAATACTATAAAATTTCAATAGATTCGCGATTTACCTAAAAAAACGTATGTTTTGGTAGACAACCTAATTTTTGATAGGTAATTGAAATCAGTCTTCTTCAGTTTTCATTTTTATAAACTCGTTCTATCCCACTGCTAGGTAAAGGCCTTCCTCTCTTTTCCCATTGTTCTCGGTCTTGGGCAGCGTCTGTTTTCAAAACACTTTAACATAGAAAAAATACAAGAACAAAAAAGTTTAAAAAAGATACCACTTCGTAACTGTCAATAAAAATGTAAATAAAATAAACGTAAGTGTTTAGGAAAAAACTATTGTTTTTTCTCTTAAATAAAAAAGATCTTATAATTATTTTATCATTCAACCTGCTGAGGATTCTGTCGCACAAAATTTCAAAATATGTTGCGGAAGCGTCAATAAAAATGTAAAAAAATCCGGATTCGATTTTAAAATCCGGATTTCAAAATCTAGTGAAAAACCCACAAAAACCGGATTTTTTTAAATTACGGATTATCCGGATTGTATTCCCTACTCGTACAGGTATTAAGAACACAAGGGGCACAACAGTAGGTGCTGCATGGACTGTGTTGGGACACCGCAATTTCACTGGTTTTGACTAGTATCTCTGAAACCCAATTTACATCGTGTCTCTGCAGGGTCCTACCTGATGCTTCAACCGAAAAGTTAATGGTAAATTTCAAATTAAATTTCAGACTTAAATTCTGAAAAATTGAAAGGTGCAAGGCCGGATTCGAATCTACGACCCTCTACTTGAGAGGTGGTAGGTCAAACCGTTAGGCTACTACAGCTACTGCAGTACCTAATTATTATTTACTCTATTGTCGAATGTAGGCCTTTTTATATGGGTTTCAAAAACACTTTGTCTTAATATCCCTAACGCTTTCCGCCAAGAAATTAGGGCACGTTTTGCACCTCAAAGAAAAATTGAGAGACTCGTCTACTACCAACTTAATTGTACGTTCTGAAAAAATCTTCTCCGTTTAGCTTCAAGGTGATAGTACGTTTTGCAATGGTAAATGTAGATTGGTGTATTAACATGGGGGAGTGGACGTGACATTTATTGTTTGACAGCCATCGATCTGCCCTTTGCTATGCGAGGCGTGAACGAGCCAAAGTTCACTGGTTTTTTCTTTTTCTTTCTACTCAGGGTCGTAATGCAGGTGACTCATAAGAGGAACTCATAAGATTATTATATATAGTATAATAAGATACGTATGGTAACTCAATACAAACGTATTAGCGTGGCTTGTATGTGTGCGCTTTTGCCACGCTCCTTATACGGATGCATACATTCGTAGATTTACATACTTATAGCAACGCACTAGGCAGTCAAAACATGATATTTTAATTGTTTATTAACAAAAATTTATGAAAGGTTTTTATTTTTAATGTAGAAACAGGGTTAAGAGCACGTCAAGCTAGACACTTTAGATTTAAATCCAACTCCATGCCGCTTACGATAACAACGACCCAAAGTACCAAGTGTCAAGCTTGACGTGCTCTTGACTGTACGTAAGAAATAAAGGGCTTTGGTATAGTTTCTAATACAGAGAACCTGATTTAGTTACTACCGTTCTTTAGTCTCCACAAATTACACTAAGTTGCACTTGACAGTGTTGCCACGTCCACGTAGCGAGAATGAAACGTAAGTGATTGTTGAGTATATTTTTAATAATTTTCAATTAAATGACTTAAGTTTTAAAAGTCTCCATATTCCCGAGACTGAAAACGTCAGTCTCGAGACTCCAAGTGTCAAAAAAATGGCGAGACTCTCGAAATTTTCGAGGCCGATATTCCCGGGATGAAAGCCCTAGTCAGTGCATGGCTCTAGGCGGGCGCGCCCACGTGCAAGACACGCTGCCAAGTTTGTATGGAGTTACCATATTTATTTTGCTATACTATGATTAAATTTACTTATTTATTAAAGTTTATTGATCACAACACATAATGGTACAAAAGGCGGACTTAATGCCAAAAGCATTCTCTACCAGTCAACCTTTGAGGATAACGAAATTCACGGATGCGTCAAATTTAACAAAATATTAAATTAATAATGTATTAATAACATAAATGTAATAAATATATAATCATATATTGCACATACAATAACAGAAGATGATGATTATGATTATCGCTGTGACAAACCATTTAAAAGATGCTCATGGACATTCTTTTTGAAAGAAAATAAACTAGGAGACTTTCTGATGGAGTCCGGGAGAGCATTCCAGAGACCTGTTGAACGGAGAGTGAAGAAATCAGACAAGATTAAGCCATATTGTATTATTATTAATTCACATTTTTTCTGCAAGAAAAGGATTTTTAAAATATGTTTTCAGTGCTATAATTATAAAAGATAATGTACAATAACAAAGAAATTCCTCCGCAATTTAATAACATGTCTCCGTTTAACGATAATTATAAGTATACCGCATTCAAAAGACGACACCCTTTCTTAATGATCAACACAAGAGGCTCTGAAGATCATGTTATAAAGAACTTGTAATTAATTTTGATTACGACATTGTGCAATTATATTGTCTATACGTATGTATATTTTGTATAATAGCAGCTTATCTCACCCTTGGGGTAATAAGGCCACATCTGCAAGGTGACAGCTTTCAACAGAGACGTTTAAAGATTCTACGAACGAAATATTTGATAACTTTTTATTCTTAAATAGAAGAGATATAAAATTTCACATATACATCATTCGTTTCATATAATTCGCATCATTTTTATGACTCTAATGTGATAAAAATACTTTTGATGTGGCTTTATTATACCAAGGGTACGATATTACGTTAAAGGTCTTTATTATGTTACAACTCATTACTATAACACGTTATATTTGTAATTATTGTACATTGAATTGAAGGGATTGAAAAAGTTTTTTTTAAATAAAAATAGACTCACTGTTCAGACCACTGTACAGATCTGCTGTTAAATAATGTGACCGTCTATGGTAGGCGTTTGGCTAAACAAAGCCTAACATTGAAAAGCTTGAAAGGGCGTGCAAAATGTGGTGTGTGTACGGACGTGGCAGCCATTGAATGCACGATGGGTCTAATTTATATCAGTATTTTTAGCTGTCACAGTCAATGTCGTTGAATTTGCAAATATCTACAGTCCGAATTTCGATGTGCAATATTTGATTAAAAACGACTGCCAAACTTCTCTCAGCTCAAATCGGTGTCCCTTGCGTAGTACACAGTAATAGTCTTTGGCTTATGTTGTTAAAGATGTCGGTGAATTTGTAAATATTCATAGTCTGAATTTTGATGTTAAATAAGCCTATTAATTGTGTTTGATTAAAAACGACTGGAAGATTGCTCTCAGCTCAAATTAGTGACCCTTATGCGTAGTACCGTACAGTCTTTCGCTTATGTTGTTAAAGCTATCTTTGTCGATGTCTCTAGATATCTAGATTGAATCTTGATGTGCATTAAGCCTTATTGTATTTGATTAAAAGCTCAAAACAGTGTCTCTTATACGTAGTAAAAAAAAACATTTATTACTGCATTTATTAAATAAAACAGGGTGACAATGCGACGACATGTAAATTTGTCAACAAGACATTTGTGTGATAAAATCGACGCCGCGAGCGTTCTTACATTGAGGGTGCTTGTGCCACACGTTTAACGATTTTTGATGTCACCATTAGTCAATAAGGGTTTCACGAATTACCTTTATTGGCACCTATTTTGTTGTAAAAGAAGGTCTGTGCAATGCACAACACTGTTGTTGACGACCATTGTTTATGATTGTGCTATAAGTGGCGTGATACGAGGATCTCACTCGCCTTTGCTTTAGTCACTTTTACAAGATCACCTACTAAAAATCAAATTCGAATAATCTTTATTTTATACGTAAGCAAATTACACTTGAAATCGTTACATTGGTTAAACTCTAGTACTCATTCGTAAGGCAGGCTCTCCTGAGAAAAATATATAAGAAACTCTAGGGGTTGCTCTTTGTAAATAATAATCTGATATCTATGGATCGACATAACCTTCAAGGGTTTCGTTAAACTCTTTATTACGCGTTTATAATCATGGATTTTTAATATACAAGTACACAGAAGCAATACATATATCTCTAGTGTACAGTTGTTGTGTTAAGCTTCGTAAATAACAAATGTTTAATCGGAATCTTATTAGAGAAGCGTTACACATTGCCCCTTTAAATGAATGTGCGATTTTGTGAAGACGGCTGTCAAGAACAGACAGTTTATTTTTAGTCTTTCCGACTAATGTTATGTTTGTCAATATTTTTCATTCTGATCATCAATCTACTATTGAAGGATAAGGTTAACATTGGTTGACAACAATAAAGCAAAAGATGCTAATAATGGTCTCCTAGACAGTCTCTAAGACCAGTCAATTAAACGCAGCTATGTTTCGTTATTTTAAGCAAGCGAAATATATGAAAAATATTAATATCTATATAAATATTAATATTAATATATATTTAGTATCGCAAGCGAAGTATATGAAAAATAATTAAACGGAATTGTAAGATCTTTGCTTTGTTTATTTATTAAGTATATATTACTTATACATATATTATTACATATATATTACTATTTTAAACATACAATATTACGTATGATATAAACAAACAAATCATTTATTGAATAAATAAATCAATCATTTATTGTCTCCACAAACAGTGTTTGTAAAAATAAAAATAAAAGTGAAATTTTAGATAATATAAAATTTTTTATTCTAATAAGGTTAAATTAAGAGAGAACAAAATGGTGTGTGTGTGCGTGTGCGTATGTGTGTGTATGCGCGTGTGCGTGCGTGTGTGTGTGTGTGTGTGTGTGTGTGTGTGTGTGTGTTTGTGTTTGTGTGTGTTGTGATAACCGTAATAGTCATATACATGTCAATTACGGTGTAAATATGATTTTTAACAGACTTATATAAGCTTAACGAGTTCTTAGGTATTCGCGATTGTTAGGGTAAATACAGATCTGACGAATGCGCCGCAAATGCGCCTGTTTATGAAAGGTTCGCATATGGCACGAAACAATTTTTTGAATTTAGATTCTGACTACCAGTAAAGGGCCGGAAACGTTGGTTTGTTTGAAAAAACAAACATATGAATGAATTAGTATATTAATAAATGAATTTATAACTAACTATCTACTGTTTGCTTTGGTAGAGAATGGGCTTCTAATATGACAGGCTTATAAGGAAAAGTCGCAATAGAGCTATTTACATTACTGCTAATTAATGTAAGGTAACAGGTAACAGGAACATGGTTCAAATCAAACAGGCACATCAGTTGTGCCTCGTGTCTCAGGTCTTTGCAATTTAAAGCTCTGTAGCACTGCAACTGCTACGGACAGGCGTGTCGTTTTTCAACAGAAACACGACTTGTTCGTTTCCGTAATAATAAAAAAATGAAAAAAGAATTCATATCGTAAGCTGATCATTAATCAACGTTTTCCAAGTAAAGAATCTCAACAAGAATCGTATGTGCTAACGAAAGTACGACCCTATGTTCTATTGAATACTTGAAGATGTATTGTTGTGAACAAATGGTGCGACACAATGGCGTTTGATGATGTTACGTTTTTCATTGAATGTCTTTTCAATGAGATTCCTTGCAAACATGTGTAAAAAATATACAAAATAAGTTTCCATGGCTGATATATATTACACATACATATATATTACATAAAGATACTTTATTGAAATTTAAAGTAAATACTCATTTTACTCCTAGGTTGTGACTAGGTACAGACAAGAAGTGAAGTGAAGAAGTCGTGGCGGATATATATATTCGTACAACTAGTTTAAAAATTTTCTTGAACCTACTGGTCTTTGAGACTACATTGCAATTGAGATGAGATTATATTGCAATTATGATAACATTTGTTATTCTGCTAGAATCTAATAAAGTGTCATTTGAATGGCAGTGGTAGCATTCATTCATTCAATCACTAACGACCCATCTTCAGTTATTAAAGCTGCCATGGACATAACTTCGCGTATCTTAATTTTTACCTCGTTCAATGAGCAATTTGGTCTTCAAATTAATTTTTTTATGGCAAATAATTAGTAGACTACGCCATCGACGACGTGCTACCAACTCACCATTAAAGAAAAGAATACCAAAAAATCGCAATGATAAATAGTAGATCGATGTCAATTCCTAAGAGCATATAGGACGGGAGGCGCTATTAGCGTTATTTCTCGAACAAAACTTTCTGCTACTTTTTGAGGGGGGTAGTACTACAAACAAATAGGTGCACTCAAATGCAATATTGAGTTATGTAACTATGGTGTAACACAAATAAAACACGAATCGACAACACTAGCTTATTTTTACAAATACACAGATAAAACACACATTAGAATTACAATAAGCCTATAAAAATAAATCTATGCTCATGAATATACTAGAGACGGAAAGTTATCGAAGCGATGGTATCGATATGAATTACGTACTGGTTCCGGTACGTATATGAAAAATGTAATTGCACCCTTGGCCAGGCTGGATGTAGAGGATTTCTTTTTGCAATTTTGTGAGTAGTGTAACAGTGGTATTGTTTTACTTGTATTTGCCAGAGGAGATTGCCCATTCACTTACCAATAAATGGATGTCAATAAATACAATCTAGTCAAATCCAAAAACCGCGAAAAAATGTCCGCAGTTTTTCCGGTTTTTCGCGGTCAGCATTGGAGCCAATGACAAGCATGGCTGGAGTTAACCTATACAAACGTAGTGATATGTATAGAATGTAAAAAAATACTAAAACATTTAATTTAAATTGTAAAGTCATTGCAGTATTGCTTAATTTTGTTTACCACTATTTAAAGGCCCAAAAATTATCCATATTCGGCTTCTACTGGAAATAACAAAATGCATCAAATTTGACTTCTAGTGAAAACTACTTGAACACAAAAGTGGGAGTAGTCTTAACGTCAATATTAATTAATTTTAAGTGATGGAGTAGTCTTATCGTCAATATTAATTAATTTTATAGTATTATGTTTAATTTTATACGAATTCACTTCATGTAATAAGAGTTGTGCAGATATGTAGGTACATACACATATTATAAATGTGAAAATGGCTGTGTCTCTCTGTTGGTAGTTCTGACGTGCTGTAAGAAATGTGTCGATGTTTCGAATTTCTAGATTCCAACTAAACGTAAATTAAAAGTTTCATAATCTCGAAAACCGATTTATAACAGAACCGTTATGCTTTCAGGGGATTTTGGTTGCTTATTACAAAGAAAAGATTAAGTTAGTTTGTTTTGTAATATTTCTAAAATAATCTAAAAAAGTACACTTGGGATTACAAAAATTCGAGCAAACATTATTTCGAGCAAATGTATTTTCGGTCTTCTGATTGATAACTCCATACAGTAAAACGAATACAACAATATTTTGTTAGTTATTTATTACTAACATTTAATAAAAAGTTTTCATTAAAAAAATAAGATTAACATTAAATCCACGCTATAGTTTCTTTGTTCTAAATCTAAATATTTAAATCACTTGCGGTTCGAAAATTTAAATTGACGTAACAGGTCTCTTTCTGTCTTTTGCGCATATCTTTTATAGGATAAGGACATATCGAGCTCTTAGGTTTGGACCATGGGATCAGTTAACCGTGACCATGGGACCTGTAAAGGGCCCGAAACGTCGGTTTGTTTGAAAAAAGAAATATACGCGATTTAAATCCGGAAAAATAGTTTCATTTCCTAAGGATAAGGACAGTTAGCTATTCGGTTATTTTGATTGCTTTTGTAATTTATGTGCACTGCATGTAAGTATGTACTCGTATATGTACTTTGTAAAGGAAGGTGGTTCTATCTTCCGTGGGATGAGGTTACGCAGATCGAGCCAAGTAAAAACTCCAAGTTGTTGTTCAGAAGATTTGTTTTTCACCTTGTATGTCGCCAATACACTTTCACCTTATATGCGGAAGGTCCGGGCAGTTGTTCCCAAGAAGGGACTCACTCCTGGAAACCGTTCCGCGAGATGAGGTTAATTCACGCTATATGATGGGCAATAATATTTCACCCTATATGAAGCGTACGTGGTATCAAATGGTCCGGGTAGCAGTTCCCAAGAAGGGACTCAACTCCTGTTAGCTTTACTGAGCTCTCGGTATTCTCTGGTTACTCTTCACATTATTTTTTTTTATGAAGGATATTTTGCAGTTGGCCGTTGATAGCCTTGACTGCGCCACCGGATTAAAGGGCGAGCCGAAGGCTCATAACCAGTAAATAAACTTAAACTAAGTAGCGGGCGTGAGGGCGCCCAAGTGGGCACGGACCTCGGCTCAGGGTGCTACTGGACAATTCCACTAGAAGGGCGTGCTATAGGGGAGAATCTGCCAGTGTACGGACTCATTAGCGATCTGGTTGGCTTCACGTTAACAAAATTGTGTTCAAGTAGTCACCATTCGAGGGAAAATCTTAATAATGTCATCTAGCTGTTTCTTAGGGAACTAAAAGTAAACAATCTAGCTTAAGGCCGTCCAATATATAAAGTAGGTTTGTTACATTATTGTATTATATTATATTTCTTTTTTCTTACAGTACGGCATGATTTATGATGATTTATATTAGAACTATTACAATTTATTTTCATTGTTAAAAATTATTGCATTATTATTTAATATATAATACGACGGAGAAATCAATTTGAATAAACTTCGTTACATAATCTATCGATAAAAATCGGAGCTAAAATCACGTTCGCTTCTCTATAATGAAGTATTGCATTTTTTGTCCGTGGTTGCCTGTCAGTAATTAATGAACTTCATAAGCATGCTTATGTCAAATGTTCGAATGTTTTCAAATATTTTCTATGTAATCATTGACCTTTTGTTGGTAGGTCAATGTATGTAATCGATAAATTTAATTAATGTGATCATTGTGAAAAAAAATGTGTTAAAATAGAAAACTAGTAATTAATGTAAAAAATAGACGTATAAATGGAATGTAATTCCATCCTTGGCTAGACTGGATGTAGTACAGATTTTTGCAAGTTTGTATGTTGCAAGACGACATATGTAATGGAGCACTTGACGTGGTGAATTCGATAATGCAAATGAAAAACATCGATTTGAAAGTAGTTTTATTGTATAGAGATGGTTGTTTTGTGCTTGTACCTTGACAGAGGGGATTGCCTATCAATGACGCCTCCAGTCCTATATGCTCTAAGTTCAATTCGATGGCAATTTCTCTTAGACTATGGAAACTAAACGACATGTAATGTTGACATATATAAATCAGACGTTACATGTATATGATGCACTTCGACGTTGAAAACATAAACATGTTATTGTCTTTGTTTAACTATTGTGTGCTGTCTTAAGCCAAAAGAGATAGCATTACACTGGTCTGTGTCAAACTTGGGAATCAAAAATACGTAACGTCATCTTAAATGCCAACCGTGTCCATTTTGCGGTACATGAAGTACATGATACGGTTGTCAAAGGGAAGTAGATGTACTTCCCTTTACATCAAACGACAAAACAAATGTTTTTCAATGGACAAAAATATTGACAGTGAGAACAATTAAGTATTAATAAAATCTCGACGCTGCAGCATTACGGGATGTGGCATTTGAAAAAGTGAAGATCGACCGAATGTAACATTGTACAGGCACGTGTTATTTTTGTCTATAAATCACACAAAAGCCCAAATATCTCATGTAATTAGACATATTTAAGTAGTTTATTCATAAATCTTGCCAAGTTTTTTTTTGTTTGCCAAGTTTTGCTTTGGTTTCTTCAGATTACCTATTTGTTTGTATATTTTGATGATTGTTGTTAACGATTATTTTGATATAGTGTTGTTCTTGGAAGCGTACATATTATGGATATTCTGTTATTAAAATAATTCACTACGAGGTTTTTATTATTTTGTTATTATTGTTTTTACTATTTCAAGTTTACCTACAAATCATACCGCCGCATAATAGTGCCGAATATAAACATTGAATCAAAGACCATTTGCTTCTTTTTGAAGAGCCAAATTTTAACATAACTTTGAATGTAACTCGATTACATGATAATGCAATTCCATCATTAGGTGTAATGGTAAATATTTTTATATTTAATTTAGATTAAACAAGGCTCATTTACTAGGCATTCTCAGTTCCTGAAAACAAAATTATCCACTCGTTTCCGATTTTTTCCCACTGACAACTCTAACTACTAAAAATTCTTTTTTTATAAAGCCAGCAATACAATGACCATGCTGGTTCAACGTTGCCGGGTCAAGGCCAATACCAACGTATAGACAGCTTAATTGCCTTGCCATCGTTCGGTGTCACTCGCCTAGCTGACCGAGTGAAGGCGAGCGCTAACGTGTCCGTTTGTCGTGTCTTGTCACAACTTGCAGTACCTCGTGACTACTTGTCTCACGTCGTAGAAGTGCTGATTTTTCTGTACAAATCAAAGGCGCTCGGCCAATAGCAGTCAATTGACATTATATAATCAGACATTTGCATGCTATTTAATATATGCGAAACATGTTTATACTAACATTGTCTCTTGGTACATCTCCTGTTATGTTTTAAGCAAATAAACGTATGATAATAATATTAATATTGATAATACTACTACTTTCATTTATTTCCAAAATTAAATGGAAGTATTAAAGATTCACTTAAATCAGTCACTGATATTAATTCTATACCAATGCATAAATATAAAAAAGCCTACACTATTTCGAATCTGTTTAAAAATTTGTCTATGAAAATATGAATCTTGAGATCGGAAATGTATAGGAGTTATATTTAAAAGTTTTCTCTTTTTTATATACTCTCAAATTACATTTTTTCTGTGCAAATTCACTTTTCGCTATATTTGAGTATTTGTAAACGCAAGACAATAACTTCAAAGACATTCCCGGCTATTTCCCGTATAACTTAAAATATTCCCAAATTGAATATTGATCTACTTTAATTGAATGTTTGCATGTCGATGACTTCTCGATAGATTATGGTACGACACTAAAGAAATCCGCCATTTGTTCGTTCAATTTTTGTTTAGGTATGCATGTTCATTCCGTAGTTAGGGCACCTCCTTTCTTTTATTTTTTTTTCCATCCTTTAAGCAATTTTTTATCTGTGAAAATGTTATAATTACTTTAATAACATCAAATTCGAATTTATTATTACATTCAAATTTCGAACGTCTCTGAAAAAAAAAGCAATTTGATTGGACTTCAATTCTAATATGAGTCGAGATGAAGTTTTATTCGAAATAAAATGTCATTAGCAAACAATTTTGACAAATTTCACGCGTTACTTGATATCGAACGATATGTAGTTGGGGGCCGACTCTAGTTTGCCTATGAATTTAATAAAAACTACGGTTGTGTGACATGCGTAAGAAAAGTTTTTATTGTCGACATTTCGCCAGTCGTATCATGCGGTTCCTGAACATTTCTTAGAGAGCTTATAATATGTGTACAGATAACGCAGTGTATGTAACTATATATAATTAAGCATTAAATCACTCGTGTGAAACATACATAAACCCGCAGTCGTAATTTAATGCCTTTCATTATGTGGCTGTCACATAAACTACTATTAGATTATTTGCTGGACTTTGCCATGTTTGAATTGATTTCTAATCGAGTTCATAGGTTTTCGCGATTGTAACACATAGGAAATAAAACTTTTTTTTCGGATTTCAGGCATAAGTCATAAATCATAATCAGGTTTGTATTAAACTTAGACATAACTGGTTGATGACTTTACCACCTTAGTCAACCGTGACCATGGGACCTGGAAAGGGCCTGAAATGTTGGTTTCTTTGAAAAAACAAAGATACGCGATTTAAATCCGGAAAAATATGTAGTTTGATTTCTAATATTAGGTGAAATTCTACGGCATTCTGAAAAGTCAACATTTATTTTACCTTCGTGACTAAACGTGATAAGCACCTACATGAGTATAATTTTTAATAAAACGAGGAACCGAGACGTAAACGAGGAAAAATTCATAAAATTACACCTGAACGCGTAATGGTTATAATCTCATATCCCCACATAATTTAGAAAAAATCCACAAGACGTCTCTACCATGCATACATACACGTATAGCATAGAATTACACCCCAAATTAATAGCATCCTAACAAAAAATAACCCCCTGTCTTAGGGGGGTTCATTTGCATGTATGTCTCCCTGGCACCCCAAGGAACGGGCGAGGATGTATTTTTAATTTCATTCTTATCCCGCTGCTTAAATCATGAGAGCGGCCATGCGTGAGGGGGAGGTGGGCCCCTTTTTTGGCAAACCCCCCCTTTGGCCGTTGGCTTGCGTCATACGTCGCTAACCGCGTGCCGAGTAAAAAGAAAAGAAATCTTAATAAGTTTGTTAGGGTGCGCTAGAGTTGAGTGGATATGATTTTTATATCCAAGTGTTAATATTTCTGAACAATAATTAATTTCCTGCATCAACTCTGTTTGTTTTATTGTTTTCTTATTATATGGATAACAAAATATAACAATCTATTTCGTATTCGTGCCGAATCCTAGTCTGTACAAATCTAGAAAACTCGGACCTATTTCTGATGTCACTTGATCACTAAATCCGATTTGAATCCAAGAAAATACGAATATCGCTTCTACACCTGGAGATAAAATTATCCCTGTGACATTTCGGACCGTCATTTCTTGAATTGGAACTTATATGAATCGGGTGTAGTGCGACATGTCACTCAAAGTTTTAAATTGCAAAGATCTGGGAATTGCGACTGCGCCCGTTACCTTGTGGCGTAAAGTTGACGTGTCCTATGTTCCAGTACTTCAGCACCCTTATCCTTCAAAACCGGAATGCAGTAATGCTGTTTGGCGGCAGAAATAGGTAAGGTGGCAGTACTTGCCTGGACGAACACTTTCACAAGGAGCTCTGTTGCTTAATTTATTTTAGTTCACCACGAAAATACCATAATTACATTGAAATCCCTTCTGCATGCCTAGATGAGTTTTAAAGTTCTAATATGATGAATATAATATGACGGTTTCATATTTTATTGGTTTTTATTATTGACTCGACAAGAAGAAGTAGCCACGTTGAAGCGACAGACGCTGGTTCGAGTCCAGTCGGGTCGAAATAATTTTTGTTTGTTTGTTGAATCTTTGTATTAATAACAAATAGTGGAGTATTTTTACAAAAAAATAGTTGAATAACATGTTTAAAGTCAAAGACAAAGAATCATTCCCTGAGTAGAACGAGCAAGAAACTCTAGGGATTGCTCTTTTCAAATAAACTTAAATGCTTCGGGATACACTTCGAAAAAAAATTGTGTGGAATCTAGAGCCGTGTCGTCAATCCATATACTAACACGTAGTCTTCAATTTTGTAATATGACTTTTCAATGTAGTTTTTAAACTTAGGAAGTAATAACATATGCCCTGGAATCTTGTAGCAAAAACGTATACAGTTCCTCATAAAATAGTCATTTACCTTAGTTAAACGAAATTGTGGTACCATGAGTTTGGACTTAGATCTAAGATAAATATTATGGATTAAAAAGATCATGATATTCAATAAAAATAAATATAGAAGAAGAAGTGTATTTATTGCTACTACCCAGTAGTAGATTCTCATTTATTCGACATTATGTACATAAATACGATCTAATTACATTAATTAGTTAGTCATATCTACTCTAACCTCATCACGTTATAACCACCCACCTCGAAAAACAAGCGTCGTCATTTGTGAGAGCAAATTTTGCGGAAGTTTTCCGTTCTCTGCATGTTATACTTGTATTTTATTCCGTGTGTACATATGTATGTCGTTGGTGGTTATGTATGTTTGCCCTCTTATTTTTCTTTGTAGGCGTCCATCCAAGTTTCGTTGTTTTTATGACTTCAATTAATATTATTTGGAGGTTTATTTAGATGACGAGGGCAAGCTTTGGAATAAAGTATGGTCGTCGGAGCTTCGATCAAATTTTTGTCTTCTTTTACGATATCGCTCTATATATCTACATCTATCGAGATATATATGAGCGCCTAGTGTTAAGCGATATGCCTATCCATAGAAGTTGCAGAGCTTTAAATCACAAAGATCTGAGAAACATTGCCAATACGTCTGTCATCCCGAGAAATAAGTTGACCAGTTTCATGTGTATTTATTGAGATTTTTTGTGTAATAACTCCACTGGTTTTGTTAAGATTATGAATTCAAAGATCGAACACACAGAAAAATCTCGTCGATTCGGTGGGACTTGAACCCACGATCATGCTGCACCGTAACCCGTTGCTCAGATGGTTAGAGCAATGTTACGGTGCAGCATGTTCGCAGGGCTAAGTCCCACCGAGTCGACGAAATTTTTCTGTGTGTTCGATCTTTGCACTCATAATCATAAGTGCTTGTGCTTGTACATAATTTCACCCGCACACTTATTATTAAAAATCGGAACACAGTAACGCTCATATTACTGTTTGGCGGCAGAAATAGGTAAGGTGGCAATATTTTCCTGGACGACCTCTTTCACGTTTCTACTGGTATAAGTAGAGTTTGGGTTATCATAGTGGTTTGATTTATGGCGATGGCCATTCCTATAGTGGAGAGTCATGCTCAGTATAGAGGTTGATGATGATAACGGAGTCTCAACGTAGTAACAGGGTCAACATGGTATTCTTTCTTTTGTACGGGTGCATTTCATACGCAATAGTAGAGCATGTAAATATAGCTAATATAATTATTTGTGAAGAAAGTTTGCACAAAGAAGACGCGTAAAAAAGACTAGTACTCGTTTACTTGGTTTAGGCATCGCAAATACACCGTTAGACTTCTAAGGTTTAGTTTATTTTATCGTTATTTTATTTGACGTTATTATTTGACGACCTCGGTGGCCTAACAGCTTACGGGTTCGATCCCCGACAGGAACAATTTGGGAAATGAACTTTTCTAAATTGATTCCGGTCTGGGTGTTCTTTGAAGTGACCTAGAATTCCGTTGCTCTGGTACTTATAGTACAGGGAATTTTCAAATTTGTGATATGTGTGATGTCTCACACATATTATAAAAAAACACGATGCATTCGCGTTGCATAGCGCTGGTCGTCTCATGCACCTTGCATTATTATGTGAATGTGTGCGTCTGTACAGCAGGCAGCGAGGGCGCGCGCATACAAACCGCTTGTCTTATAATATTGTGTAGATAATCACACCAATTTTTATTTCGTTTTATATGTTGTATCTGATTTTAAAAATTGTTTTGTTAAAATTTTAGAAGTAATATTGTTATTATTGAATGAATTATAAATTTATATTAAATAATAATTTAATGCGTGTATTTTAATGTTTTTTTAAATGTCTATTTTGTTAGTCTAAATTTATTAATCTATATAAAAAAATCTGTCTGTAATGTGATATTACATGATGATGATGATACAGGGCGTTACGTGATACTTATCAATAATCTACCAGTTAAGTGTATTTTGTATGCTTTTAGTATGCAAACAAATTTTATTTGACTTTGACTTCCAAACTGGGGAATTCGCAGTGCAATGAGTACTTGCTTAAGGAAATTACCCACAAAACCCGGACCAAAATTATTAGGGCCCAGATTGCTAGATCATTAAGCCAGTCCAACCAAGAACGAAATATAAATAAGGATAATATGGAATCCGGATAGGAATTAGCATTTAGTTAGTAAAAAAAAATAGAACAACGTAACAAAAAGAAGTCCTAAAAGACGTTCCCTAAAAACAAATGAAGACACAAACGTCCATTTACCCAAACCACTTAATTACAAAACAAAAAATTCCAAGTTGACGTACCAAAAAATCTCACAGATAACGCAAAGACCGACCTTTATAATCGCATCAGCAAACTCGGAATTGTTCCCGTTAATTATTGATAGAATGAAACTTTTATCAAAACTTCAGAAGCAGAAGCCAAAATTATTTGAAAGCAAGAAAACCCTTCATAATGCCTGCGAAAATATTAAAACAAAGCCAAGGTGGCCGCCCCGCCTTCTTCCACGCAGGACAGGGCAACTGGTATCTGTCAGGAGTAGCTAAACACCCATATTGTTCACACGTAATTTTTCGATGAGTAAATATTTAAATTTTTAATGAACCGTTTAGTTTTATTAAAGATCGTAAGGAGATTGCATTTTTTGTACATTATTTTGCTATTTTTGCTAGTAATCAAATAAAAAATGCAAATGTACTCTCAAAACACATAAGCTTTTGAGTAAAAGCTTACTTTGCTTTGTTGAAAGTCGTGTCTTAGAGCCTTCTGATTAATACGCTCGAGTAAAAGAGGCTTAATTGTATTACAATTAACTCTTTTAAATTTCCGTATTGCTAGCTCTATAAAGATTTCGCGAAAATCCTCGAAGACGACTGCTAGCGGGTGGTGATTAATACAACGCATCTCCCCCGACGGTTTAATCGCTGGCTGGCAACATTTTTACCCAATTTTTGGGCGAAGGGGGTCCGGCCCCCAACGACCTGCGCCCACCCCTTTCTTTCGTTAAGATAAATTATCCGACGATCAGGATAAGAGTGTAGGTTCAAATTGCCGCCTTTAAAATTCAACGCCTGGCCTAAATATTTATGGGAGATTTAGAAACGCCTCGCGGTTTTCTTCGTACATTTTTGGGGACAAAATTTTCTTAAATTACTACCTAAGTTATTTGGTATTCCTATAACGTTGGTGTATTCTGTAGAAGTGTACGTGTTTTATAGGGTTGTGGCTTTTCTTCCTATTTTGCATTGCAAGTACTGCCACCTTACCTATTTCTGCCGACAAGCAGTAATGTTAGCATTACTGCGTTCCGGTTTAGAAGGGTAAGGGTGCTGGTGAAATTACAAGCACATGGGACTTGTTAAGTTTGGGATTAAAGCTCTGAGTGGCACTGCAACTGCGACAGCCGTGCGCCTTACCATCAGGCGCTCGACTTGTTCGTCCTGTCACTTGATATATAATAAAAAAAAGAAAATTAGCATAAAAAACATTAAACATTTTGTACACATTTATCTATCTACTGTTCTGAACAGATATTCAGAATAGGCTCATAAACAGACAACTGTAGAATTAACCTATTTATTATTTTTCCTCCCCGCCTTACTGGTAACGTCTATTCGGTATTTGACTGGGTTGGTCCATATATTTTTCAAGTGACAACATTAAGTAGGTAATCAATTTTCTGAATTCAATTAAAACCTTAAAAAATTTTCAGTTTCCACATTCAGTGGGATCATGTAGATCAGCAACAGGGCGAAAGGGCGAAAAATATAGAGAGATATTAATTAATTCTCTCAGAGTTTTACATCGCAAAGATCTACGGGCACTGCACTGCACCCGCCAACCTGAAATATAAGTTGATAAGTCCCATGTATCTGTAATTTCACCATCACATGCTCACATTACTGTTTGGCGGCAGTAATAGATAAGGTGGCAGTACTTCCCTGGACGAACTCTTTCACAAGGAGCTCTATTGCTGCTAAATACGTACTTCATAATATAATAAATAAGAAATGGATGGAATAGTGGACAAACAATGCTAGAGTTACTCGTAAGACTCTCATTTTGAAAATAAACCATGATTTATTCAATTTTTTTCATTAATTATTTTGAAAATAGCTCATATTTTCATGGAAACCAATTATTTACATCAGTCATAATTTAAAAAAAATTACAATAATTTTCTTCCGTCACACAAACGATTGTACATTGGTGATAACGGGAATTGCATTATCCGTGTTACATACGAGTGACAAAAATACGAAGAATGTTGTAAAGTGAAGAGGTCTGGTTGCTACTTATATTTCTAATTTAGAATAAAAACAAAATACTTGTAAAATTAACGTAGTTTATTGTAGCAGGCAAGTCACGAATGGTACAGAGACAATTTGACATCAGAGAGATCTTGAATGACTTAGATTTAAGTACATTCAGCCTAGTTTACAATTATAACAAAATGACGAAAAATATATTTATCCCAATATACTAAAAATTAAAAACTACAAAAATACAAGGTATTGAACAATGTGTTTTTGTAATATACAAACAGACAATAACATCATCACATTTTCTATAATCTTCCTATTTTGTAACTATATTCACTTATTTCGCGACAACCTATTTGTTATTTCCACGGATTTTGTTAATGATTTCTTTGAAATCCGACTCCAAAGTCGGAGTCTGGAGTCGTTAATATTGTTTTCCGTTCGCTGATTAGAGCGAGGAAAGAGTTATTGTAATTTGTGGAGGAAATTCAGGGCGATGATGCGAAAATAAAGGAGTGATTTGACATCTTTTGAATAAATAAAACGTCTTATTTTAATAGAAATCATAGGTCTATTATTCGGCAAGTTGTGAACAATGGGTGGACATTGTGAACAAGGATCAAAATCATACAACATCAACTACGCATTCAATTTTTCAAACTGAAATGATGTTTACGTAATATTTATTTATTTATTTATGGCATAGCTACAGAAGAGCGTGAGTTGCTTATAATAAGAGTAAATTTACATTCCCATGACAGCCACACACGGCATTTGCGAAATAAACAAATATATTTACAAATTAAGAGACTATTGAACAAAATATATAAATAGGAAATGAAACAATTTTTTTTGGGACCTAAGTCACGTATATTTGTTTTTTCAAATAAATCAACGTTTCGGGCCCTTTACAGGTCCCATGGTCACGGGTGACTGAGATGGTAAACTTCAACCAGTTATATGTGTAATATGAATGCAAACCAAACAAATTTTCATTACTGTTACAAAATTTATTAATTAAATACCTTATTTTTAAAAATTTCCAAAGAACATGACTTTCCCCACCCATACCATACCCATAACGTTAAGTCATTTTAAGCTCTAAACATCTGAAATATTGCATCATTATTTGAGACATTGTACATACATGTCAGAAAAAAAGTTTTTTGGGTACGTTTACTGTCAATTTTAAACGAGGTCTGAACTCACTTGAGTCATATATTAAGTAAACTTAAGAACACAAATCGTAGATATCGGTGAAAAAGCCACTAGTCTTAAATGGAAAGGGTCGAACAAGTCTGTTGCAAGTTAAGCGAGCTGTGAACACAGATCACCACGGAGTGGCATACAGACAGACACGTGAAAGACCCTGAAGCAGAACGCGTGACAAATTAGATGTTCATATGATATCTTAGTAGCAGTGTTAAGTCGCCATGAGTAGAGAGAAAGGAGGCCCTTGCTGTGCAGTCATAGTAAAGAACTTGCAATTTAATAGCAGCAGAGCTCCTTGTGAAAGAGTTCGTCCAGCGGAGTACCGCCACCTTACCTGTTTCTGCCGCCAAACAGTAATGTCAGCATTACTGTGTTCCAGTTTTGAAAGGTATCGGCTGGTGTACTGGCACATGAGACTTGTCAAGTTATGTCTCAGGGTGATGCAGTGGCAGTGACCCTCAGGTCTTTGCGATTTATACAACTGAGTAGCACTGCAACTGTTATGGACAGGCGTGTAGCTTACCATCAGGCGCACGGCTTGTTCGTCTCATCATTTAATTTTATATATATATATGTGTGTGTGTATATATATATTATGTATAAAACATCGTTAGTTACACGAAACCGTGGTGGCCTAATGGTTTGATCGTCCAGATCTTAAACAGAGGTCGTGGGATCAAATCCGGGTTTTTTCGGAATTTATGCGAAATTTAATTTGGAATTAACCATGAACTTTTCGATGAAGAAAAACAAGCTGGAAATCGAAGATGGTTCACAACTCTCGGAAAAAGTGTGAAGTTTCCAACCTGTATTAGGCCAGCGTGGCGGACTGTGGCGTAAACTTTGGCATAAGAGAAGACCCGTGTCTAAGCAATGGGACGTATGGAAGGGTTGATGATGATAATAAATAAATAAATAAATAATAACACACACACACTCAACATAGCCCCGCACTAGGGAAACCCTGTGTCGCGGGTGCCATGGACACACACATAGACAACCACAAATTACACCCAAACTCACGAGAGAAATAAATGTAAGCCATACAAACATTTCTCCCGGCCCGGGAATCGAACCTGGGACCTCTGCGTGGCAGTCCGGCATGGTAACCGTTCGGCCACAGAGGCAGTTATAATGAATACTACGGGCGAAAAATGAAATGAAATGAATAAGATGGAATATTGATTTAAGCTTTTACGCTTTTCACACATTATTTGATTATAAAAATCGGGACTTAACCCCGTGTAAATATAAACATTTTATTTACCTCGATGTTTCGGACGTGTTGCAACGTCCACTGTCCCGAAGTGACTCATAATTTTATTTGACATTTTCCGGCCCGTCCGTTTGAGACAATAGACGTTACAACACATCCAAAACGTCGAGGTAAATAAATATATTATTTATAAGCGATTAATTTCCGATTTTTTTTAAAATCAAATAAGATGAAATATATCTATAGTTTGCTATGACACTTTTAAGATTCCGCCTTAATCAATGCGCAAAAGAATTCAAACAAATCTGTTTAAAATGCTGCTCACTCATGAAATCGCGGTGAATTTTTCAAGGAAAAGTAACAAAAAGTCCTCCACGACATTCATTAGAAAGGTTACGTGTTAAGAATGAGCCACAATCCACATGTCACGGCGCAAACACAGCACCCCTCTTGTTTGCAGTTGAGTAACCGATTGAATACTAACTACTTGCCCTTTTAAATGAGGGTTGGAAATTTATTGTCTTTAAAATGTTCACTTGTAAGTTGCGTTGTGATCGTGTTGTTCTTAGTGACGGTTTACTAAAAGGACAAAGGGTCACGTGAAAACAACTTTATAGAACAATTAACTATAATAATTTGTCGCTTATTTATCATTAAGTAAGTAATAGTTATTTTTGATACAAGTGCGGAAAGTTAGTCATTATTCACGAGTCTCGGAGGCTTCTCGGCTCGAGCTAGAGGCGAGGGTCAAGACTCGAGACAAGTGAAAATGACAAATCCGCACGTGTATCAAATACTTTTTAATACATTTGCGAAAAAACTACATTGAAAGTAAAATAAAACAGTATTTAAAAAAAAACTCATTCTATTTCTTTGTCTGATAAAAATTCAGAGTACAATGGCAACTGTTGCCAGTATTCAGCCACATTAAAATTACTATTGTAGTGGCGCGGCGCGCAGCGGTCGCGCGTAATACTCACCTCCGGTCATTGTTAATACTCAATCAGCCATCTTTATGGAAAATATTTTGGTATTTTGAAATGTAACCCGTTGTTTTATAAAACACCTATTCAATTTAAGCAAATAAGATGTTTGTAAGTAAATATAAGTTTTAATGACGATTGACTTACGTCACAAAGCACATGAATATTAAATAAATATGCAACCTCTTTAGTTCTATGTTTAAGACTTTAAACAACAGTAAATTTAAAAAAGAAATGGATTTGTAGCACGAAAAATACCACGTTTTGATTGTATTAAAAATATCTTTATTTATCTCCACAAAACTAAACAATGGACCGGTACAATACATAATTATTACATAGGCTTGCTAAACATTGATATTATCATAGTAGCAGTAGAGCTCCTTGTGAAAGAGTTCGTTCAGGGAAGTAAGGTTACATTAGTAAGTTACTGTTTCGGTTTTGGAGGGTGCTGGTGAAATTACAGGCACATGGGACTTGTCAATTAATGTCTCAGGGTGATAGGCGCAGTGGCAGTGTCCTTCAGATCTTTGCGATTTAAACCTCTCAGTGGCATTGAAACTGCTATGACAGTCGTGTCTAGTATTGTGATTTGAAAAAAAAAATGTTTTTTTCACATTTTTGAAAAAAAAACATGAAAAAAAAAACACAGTACCCTGGTTTATTTTCTAAATTTGGTTTTTTTTAGGAAAGTAATATGGAATAACTGAAATAAAATAAGACATTAACTTTTGTTTTAAGAATATGTATAATGTGAATATATATATAACATGTTTATTAAAATCAATTACCATGATAATTATAACAAAAATTTAATCTTCATTTATGGTGTTACTACTGTTACAGCTGTTACCCACACTTGTAATGTCATCAAAATTTTCTGTCTTCGTTTCCTTCATTCAAATCCTACCGAATAATTTTATATAAGCGGCTTGCTAATAATCTATGTAAATGTTGCTATATACGGGATATGTGCGAACAAAAGAGGAAATGTAGTAACGGTTTCTTTTCATGTTTTTTTTCACCTAAAAATAAAAACTGTTTTTTAACAACACTAGGCGTGTCGCTCAACACCATTAGCACGACGTGTTCGTCCAGTGCATTGTAAAAAAAGTCATAGACTGATTACTTATCACAGATATATATACAGTTGGTAAGAGCGGTCACAAAAGCGTTTTTATCACATGAAAGTTATATAAATATTATTCGTAGTTCGCTATGTGAATCAAATTACATATTTATATGAAATTTTGTTATTCTCCATGTTTTAAGCATTTAACAATTTATTGACTTATTTCGTTCGTAGAATCTCTAAGCCTGTGTCTTGAAAAATCGTCATTTTGCAGATGTGGCATCAAAACTAAGGTGCGAAGCCTGAAAATGCAACTGATAGTACTATTTATGACTTTTCTGTTTGGGCATTATATATATACAATGTTTGCAAAGAAAGAGAGAGAGAGAGAGGGAGAGACAAATCGAAAGAACAGCAAAATTAAAAACTCAAACAAAGTGTTCAGTATGCAGTTTTCATCCCATTGGCCACACATTAATTCATATTAAGGTGCGTGCTTCAGTAGACGCCACTTAATATTCCCCTAGAGCGTCTGGACATGTCCATAGCTATATGGGTGTCTATGTCATTAGAGGTGTGTTATGCATTTCATTGTTCTTTATGTTAATGTATTAAAGAGATCATTTATAAAGTTACTACTTTTCCTAACTAGTTCTTTTTTGTAGTTGAAGGATGTAAGAATGTGTATATGTCGCTGTGGTCAGCCCCTTATCTTCTCCTTTCTTTCTTTCTATATAATATGGTAATAAGTTCTATGTAACTCGGGGCGAATGATTTTATTATCTCTGTGAAATATTTGTGTATTTGTACGAATGATATAATTTAAAAACAAAAATCGTTAGAAAAAAAACGCTAGGTGACAGCGCCGCTGCTTCATTGATAATTTTAACTGCCTCCGTGACCGAACGGTTACCATGCCGGATTGCGGACGCAGAGGTTCCGGGTTCTATTCCCGGGCCGGGAGAAATATTTCTATGGCCTGCATTTATTTCTCTCGTGAGTTTGGGTGTAATTTGTGGTTGTCTATGTGTGTGTCCATGACATCCGCGACCCAGGGGTTCCCTAGTGGGGGGCTATGTTGAGTGTGTACGCTATCGACGTTATTAACAATTTTTACTGGATGTCATCACATGTACGTATTAACAAAGAATTAAATTAAAATTTCCTGCAATACTTTACATTATTCTTTCTTAATCGAATTAGTAAAAGCCTTGTACTAAATAACCAATATCGCTGTGACATTGACAATAAAGGCAATGAAAGTATCAGTAAGAAATAACTTGAATTGCCGGTTCCAAACAATACCGATGCAAAACTGAAATAATTTCCAACATTTTTCTCTTTCTACTCAATAATTCCGAGTTAATAATATGCTAAAAGCATCACGTACGAGGCACGGGCAGGTACCGAGCTTCGTGCATGGATTTTAATTATTGTTATGTACCGAATACGGGTTCTAATAAATGTCATTATGAACGTACTGTTCTACCAATTTATTCCTATCCAACCACCAACTTACACATACACCCTATTTTATTTCAATATGGCATATTTTTCCCTGGATTTCATGCAATGCACTTGTAAGTGTAATGTGGTTTTCTTATAGTTCTTTAATGGGATAGCGATTTCATGTGCGTGACAATGATGTTACCTAAATAATACGTTTAAGGTTTTATATGTAAGTTACTATACGATATTCTTTGGAAACTTTCGTGGAATTAACGTCTGAAATTTACCGTTAAAAGACCAAAAGTTCGGCGTAAGTTTTGCAGTGTAGTAAGGTACTTGTTGAAGCTAGTTTATTGTTTCGATGCAGTAAATTGGAATTAAATTTTACTTAAAAGCGAAAGAATGCCATAAGACAATAAAAAAAGTGTATTTATTATAAGTGGCTTCTAAATCACCACACAATTCACCATTTGAACACTGTTTAAACTCTCTTTAATTTTCCTCCAACTCAAATGTCTTTTTATTGTTTTTTGTCTTTTGTTCGTTATTGTAACTTTTGTTTTTGCTCTTATTTATTTTGTACATGTTTGTGTTTTTTTTGAGTAGTGTAGCTTGTGGAATAAGTAATATTATTTTATTGCATTGAAACAATATTATCGGCAATGATTCGTTTAATTTGAACCTTACTCTTCCTTTAAGCTAATAATTTTTAGTGGCTGCTAAAATGGTTATGCTTTGATGCGTTCTTACAGTCATCTCATATATGAACAGAGTAAATGGTAGGGCTTTAAAGCTTCTATATCTATATATGTATAATAAAAGAATATAATATTACTTTATTTCGTCTTAAATATAAACAAAATTACACACAAGAATGAGACCTTCGTTTAAGTATGAAAGTATTTGTATCAGGAGGTCTCGCTCCTCCATAACTATTTAAAATAAAATAAAAGTAAAATTACAGAACTAAAACTCCAGATATATTGAAAATAAATTTAAAATATTGGAAAAAGAGTAAGTATATGTAAACAGGAAGTGGAACTATTTTTCTGGATTTAAACAGAAAGAAAGAAAGAAAAGGATTTAAATCGCGTATATTTGTTTTTTCAAACAAACCGGCTTTTCGGGCCCTTTACCACCTCAGTCCACCGTGACCATGGGACCTGTAAAGGGCCCGAAACGTCGGTTTGTTTGAAAAAGCAAAAATACGCGATTTAAATCCGGAAAAATAGTTTCATTTCCTATGTGTAACAATCGCGAAAACCTAAGAACTCGATATGTACATGTAAATTTAATATACTTGGTTAATATCTAATATGCAAGTATGTAGTGCTCGCGGTAAGTTTCAGTGCGTATATGTGTGTGTGTGAGTGTGTGTTTACTAACCTCCCTGCTGAGATATTTATCATCTAATAAATTTAAAAATATATTAAAATTAACGTCCCCAAAAAAATAACACTTCACCTCCGTATCGGAATATTGAACCAAAACAAGGTACAACAGTAGGCCGTATAAGGCGGACACCCCAGGGTGGCAAATGAGGACAGGGGGGTAACCCCCTTTTAAGTCGTACCCTTTAAAAGATTCTCCGTCCGCTCATTTTTAAGACTTTACAATACTGTCGCGTATACACGGTGAAATTATAAAGCAGTTTGATTTTATTACTTTGCAGTGATTTCGTAATAATATTGCTATTTAGACACAAATATTTACACGGAAAAACTATATTCAATTAAGTGAAAAGCATTTAATAACTCGCATTTATTTTTTTGATTGAACACTCAATATAAAAATATCACACCACATTTAAAATAAATTATATGGTGTGACGGGCTGGTATAACTCGACATCGATCCATTTTGCATGTGTAAAAAAATATAATTCTTAGGTAGGTACTTCATTTTGCAATTTCTGTAAAATATGCAGCAATCTGAATTATTTCAAAATTTTCGGTTTATAATCTTGACAGGTAAGAATGATCGGTTTTTGTATTTATTGTAGTAATAGAAATAAATGTGCAAAATTTAAGCACTTACGTTACGATATTTGAAGAAATTTAGCACGTGTAACAACACTGTATTAACTTAAAACAAATAAGAAGTTTTTGTCAGATTATAAGGTGGACAAATAAAAAGTATTTTACTCCTTACAATTACCAATATTTCAATTTTTCATATCACCCAGGATAACAGAGGGGTTCTTAATTTATATTAGGGTGTGTAGGTTCGTTCACATTTCTTTCGGAATTAAGACACGGATGTGTGAGTAAATTTCTTTGGAATTAAGAAGGAGGATGCCGTATGCAGATAATTAAGTAGGGGATGAAATTGTCTTTTGTTTTGAATAATTGCTTTTGACTTTGCAAGTCTTGGCGTGTTTATAGTACTTCTAAGCGCATTTTCTTTTGAAATGCGTACTGGAATTGAACATTTTTTTTATAATACTAAGTGATGGGACGAACAATTCGTGCAACTGGTGATAAGCGACACGCCTATCCATAGCAGTTGCAGTGCCACTCTGAGCTTTAATTCACAAAGATCTGAGGGCTACTGACACTGCGCCCGTCATTCTGAAGCATTCAAAATTCAAAATGATCATTCGTCGTCGTATTGATTGAACTCTACCGCTCATTCGTAAGATTTCCTTGAGAAGAATGAGCAAGAAACTCTGGGGGTTGCTCTTTGTATCATAAAGCTGACAAGTCCCATATGCCTGCAATTTCACCAGCACTCTTACCTTTCAAACTTAGAACACTAATGTTCATATTACCACATTACCAGTAGCAGTACTTCTCTCGACGAACTCTTTCACAAGGAGCTCTACTGCTACTAAACATTTATAACTACAAGAAAAACATTGTATTCGCCTAGACATTGCTGCCGAATTTCTTGAATACGTTTCGTACATGCCACCTTCAAAGAAACCATGGGAAGATACAGGGTGCACACGAAAGTCGTATAATCAAAGGTACGTACCATTTTTCAAGGTTTATTTATAATTTACCATTCCCGAGGGATAGAGCATGTAATCAAGCGTCCCGAGTGTGTCCTCCGGTCCTCCGTCCTCCGACCTCATTAGAGGACTAATGAGTGACGGAGTAATTACTGCCGGCACGGAAAAATCCAATCTCTTACGCATACACGTCGTATCTTTTGATTTTGATGAAACTGTAATTATGTGGGATGAAATGGGGATAGATTGTAAAACAACTTTTTTTAATTAAATGCCTTTCGCATCTTTTACAATTAATTTACACGATTATAAGTTCTTTCAATACTTATATTAACACATTTTCGGTCTTATAACGAAACGTGCTGTTGATTTTTTAAATGAAATTGCACACTCGGTTAATAAGGTCACATCTGCAAAATGACAGATTTTCAGGAGAGAGGTTTAAAGGTTTTAGATGCTTACAGATTTGCACGTGTTTTGACGACAGTTACTATCACCTGTCCTGGCAAGTATTTACGCCTCACCTATTTCTATAATCTAAGCATTACTGCGTTTCCGTCTCAGGGTGACGGGCGCAGTGCCCCTCAGATCTTTGTGATTTAAAGCCTTGAGTGGCACTGCAACTGTTATGGACAGGCGTATCGCTTACTACCAGGCCCACGATTTTTCGTCCCGACACTTGGTATCATAAAAAAAACTCACGTGATAAATAAATGTAGGGCATACAAATATTTCTCCCGGGTCTCGGCCCGGGAATCGAAACCGGGACCTTCGCGTGGCAGACTAGCAAGGTAACCGTTTGGCCGTTATGTTTTACTCAATTTTATCTGGACACAAGTGTCGATCGTCGAAAAATCGAGCAAATCTGGTAGTTATAAAATTTCACACGTAGATTTTTTGTTTCATGTAGTCCGTATTATTTTTATGACTTTTATGTGATAACAACACTTTTGACGTATGATCACATGTATTGTACCAAGGGTACAATATCTTTCTGTTATTGTACTAATAAAAATCCAAACCAAGGTTAGGTTATTGAAATTGGAATCTGACTCAGTTAAACTGCGATGTAATTTACTACCTCCGTGTCTGGGGGTCTACTCTCGATCTCCGTCCGACATCCGTCCTAAACAATTATACTGCCAAATAAGCAATACTTGACCAAATGAAAAGACGCGTGATGCGAATGAAGCTTCATACTTGATACTTGTCTTTTAATTTTGTCGAATATTACTTATTTGACAGTAATTGTTTCGGTCGGATGTCGGACGGAGATCGAGAGTAGACCCCCTGAAAGGCTTGCACTGTTGGCACTGATGCCATCAGTGCAAGTATATAATAAGTAATATTAAATGGCACGCGTAAATGGCACCCGTAATCAGTTACGTAGCCATTTACGCGCGTCCGACCGAATTAAATAAGTAAATAGACTTTTAAACGACTTCAAAAAAAGTAGGAGATTTTCAATCCGACTGTATTTTTTTGTGTGCATGTTATGTGATTACTCTGGCACTTGTGAACCGATTTCGATGATTCTTTTTTATTGGAAGGAAACATCGTCATTATCGTCATCATCCTCAATATTGAAGAAAACATTCCACCTCTAAGGGTGGCTAACTAGGGGATGAATCCGGTTTCTTTTGAGGTCGATTTTTTTTTATAAAAAAATTATGTTTTATGGTCTGGTATTTTAGGAAGTGCCCCAGAATAAATTCCATTCCGTTCCAAATTCCTTAATTTGAGACCAGGTAATTGGTGTGCTTGTCTGGCACATTATTATTACACTATTACGTTAAAATGTGACATGAAATTTCTTTTCTTCTTCTTAAGGTTCTTAAGGTATTTCTATTCCAGTTAGTAAAAGATATTAAAGGCAACTCAACGTTCAAGTCTACAATAGCCGCAGTACAAATTATTTCTTTCCTTTTTCATTAAAAAAATTGCTAGTTTATTATTCATAATTTAGCATTTTTATGATATAAACACACCTTTATGATGCGTTCATAAATAGCTTTCTAAGAAATTGTGCTGCATTTTCATTATAGTCAAGTCGATATCCTAAGAAGCAATTTTGCTTCTTTTTTGATGAAGAAATTTCTGTACAGAATATTTTTTACCTAATAGATCTAGGAAGAATGGTTCGCTTTTCGTAAGAGGTAAAACTTACTAAATCTTTAAACGTTTAGTGTGTAGAACTGACCGATTAAAATGAACCACAGCTAATAAAATTCAGCTGCATGATTTTGGCGCCTTCCAGATTACTTTGATTTAACCTTTCAAGATTTTCACACATTATTTAATTTTTAATTCGGGACTTAATCACGTATGAAACATATTTTATTTCACCTCTATGTTCTGCATATGTTGACCAAGGTGTATCTCATAAAAGTGCACAAAAATCCCCCCCATGTATTATATTTTTTGCAGGCCGTTGATCACTCGTTTACATTTTCCACATTCAGGTCTTCTCATATTTGATTCTTTGCCTTGGAGCCTATGCGCGTACATATCATTTTTCCACCATATCGGGAAGTATGCGTTCTATTTTTCTAAGTGAGTCAGGACTTGTAGCTTTATTTATATACCTAGATGGTGCGCGTTGCGCCAGGCCCGCGAGGGCTTTCTTTGAGACTTGTGTGACAGGTTGGGACTTAGACTTCATATTTCAGTAGATAATCCTCTTTGGTTGAGTTTGGATGGGAGGGAGCAAGGTTATTGACTGCCTCAGTTTAGTCACATGTAGGAATAGTTAGTATGATCGCGTCAAGTTGTATCCTTAAATATCTCAGAACAAACCAGTCGCATATCATTGACAGCTGCGAATATTGAGACTAGTCAATTTCGTATGGCGGCCAACTTGAATTCGTCATATCAGAACACTTTCGGTTCTGGTTGAACCTGACCACGATCCTTGACATCTTTCATTTGAGAGCCATGTGCCCATCTCCACTTTACTTTATTAACTGCCTCCGTGGCCGAACGGTTACCACGCCGGACTGCCACGCAGAGGTCGCAGGTTCTATTCCCGGGTCGGGAGAAATCTTTGTACGGCCTACGTTTATTTCTCTCGTGAGTTTGGGTGTAATTTGTGATTTTCTATGTGTGTGTCCATAGCACCCGCGACACAGGGTTTTCCCTAGTGCGGAGCTATGTTGAGTGTGTGAGTTATTATAATTATTATTATCTCCGGTACTTGAGCGAACAGCCTCTGTCCTACCTGATGCGGAGAACTATTCCAAGATATCCGGATTTTCTCGTACTCACTGAACCCTTCACGTCACTGTTCTTGTAAACCATTTGAAACGATCTTTGTTCCTTCTGGAAGAACTATTACCTAAATGTCAGTGGTAATCGAGCTACTTACATACAGTATGTTGCGCGTTGCGGTGGGCCGCTAAAGTGGCCCGCGAGGACTGTGTATTATATTTATAACTGTTTGCTAGTTGCAGTTTCTGTCGCGGATTTTTTTTAGTTACGTATCATTGTATGTGAGACAGCAGAGTAATTGATATGATCGCGTCAAAACGTATTCTTAAATACTTCAGAAGAAACTACTCGTATATCATTAATAGTTGCGAAGATTAGATGGCAAGTGCCAAATTTCAGCACGATCGATGAAATTTTTTCGGGCCGCCATCTTAAATCGGCTATTTTGAAAAAATGTAGTTGACAATTGATTAGCTCCTATCGCCTTTCTGGACTTTGGTTTAAACAAAATGTATCTATCTCTAATAATTACGGAGATAGTCTAATGAAATTTATATGGCGGCTATTTTGTTTGGCGAATTTTGAATATTTTTACTCCCTGTAAAAACTGCCCAAGCTGTGGATCAACATTTGTTTGGAGACCTTAGGGCTAAGACGTATACTTCGCCCGTGCAGCTGAGGTCCTACCTGATGCGGAGCACTTTTCGAAAGTTTTGGTACTTTCTGATACTCACCAAATCCACCCAACTATTATTTGCATACGTTACTCTTATATACCCGCTCTTCTTCTGGGAGAAAAATGCTGGTGAAAAAACCGAAAATTCACTTGTATGGCGGCCATATTGGAAAATGGCGGAATCAAAAATTTGACCACAAATTCGTATTAAGGGCTTACAGACATGGAAGGCTGTAAAATTTCAGCCAGATCGGAGCACCTTTTTGTCGGGCCGCCATCTTGAATCGGCCATTTTGAAAAAATAATTTCAATAGCCAGTTAGATCCTGTTGCCCTTTACAATATTAGTTTGAACACGATCTACCTATCTCCAATGGTTTCCGAAATTTGTATAGCGGACATTTTGTTTTTCGTATTTTGAATTTTTTTCACTCCCGGTAGAAACTGCCTAGGGTGTGGATAAACATTTGTTTGGAGACTTTGAGCCAAGACGCATACTTTGGCCGGGCAGCTGGGGTCCTACCTGACTCGGAGCACTTTCCGAAGAGAACGGTACCTTAATACTCACCAAGCCCATCCGACTACAATTCCGCTACATCATTTTTACCCACCCGTACGCCTTCTTGGAGAAAAATGATTCGTCTGGGAGAGAATGATGACTCCTAACCGCAGAAAATTCACATGTATGGCGGCCAACTCGGAAAATGGCGGAATCAAAGTTTCGATCGCATATTCCTATTGTGGGCCCCGATACACGGCCGCATGCCAAATTTCAGCCGGATCGGATCACTTTTTTTTGTGCCCCATTTTAGAGTTGGCCATCTTGAAAAAAATTTTCTATCTCTAATAATTACGAAGATATAGTCTAACGAAATTTGTATGGCGGCCATCTTGTTTATTGGAATTTTGAATTTTTTTCACTTCCGGTAGAAACAGCCCAGAGATTTTTCGAAGGTTTCGGATTTTTCTGGTACTCATCGAGCCCATCCGACCACGAGTCCCGTACATAATTTTTACCTAACACGACTCCTTCTGGGAGAACAACTATGTCAACGACTACATCAGTCAGTGGTAATCGAGCTATATATAATATAAAATAATAATAATAATAATATGCATCTTACATGTGTAATGACAAACGTGGCAATTATAGTTATTAGATTGTCATTACTTTGCGGAAATACATGTTAATGAAAATGGAAATAAATTAATTTGGCATCCTGAGAACGTAATGAAAAATTACTACAATCACAAACATCACTATTATCCTTCATCCTCTAGAGAAATTGTTCAATGCTGAGCCAAAGAATATAATATGAATTTCCTCGATCTATCCAACACAAGCGCAGCTATTTAGCACGGTTTAACCTTCACTGGGTTCACATTTATATTGTCAAAGACGTAATAAGTTAGAACTTAAAACAATACATTTAAGAAATAATTACTTCTTAATTTTTGAAATTTCCTATATACATGTGTACATAGGTAATTAATTTTAGAAGAGGACGATATTTGAAGGAAATATCTCATACATCCACATTTTTAAGAAGTCGTACACTTGGTATAATAAAACCATATGTGATTATTTCATTTTTTACTACATTTTAACTACCTCGGTGGTCCAACGGGTTCGATTCCCGGAGAAATATTTGTATAGTCTACATTTCTTTTTCTCGTGAGTTTGGCTGTAATTTGTAGTGACATGTAGTTACACCAATGTGTGTGTCCATGGCACCTGCGAAACAGGGTTTCCCTGGCGCGGGGCTGTGAGTGTGTGTGTCATTATTATGTATTATACGGTCGTCTTAGAGTAACATTTTGTAAATGATTTCTATGTAACTTTTAGTACGAAGATAAAAATGTGGTGTAAAATATAGTAGACACTATTGTGTAGACACTATTGTGTCTACTATATTTTGTTTAATAATGTATATTTATACTATATTTTTTATTAATACTATATTTTTTATTAATACTATATTTTGTTATTGTGTGTAATAATGTTTGTAGTTAGCATTGTAATTGTGAAATTATACCTCTTTTGTGCTATTAACTTATTAATGTCTCAAAGGGGTTTATAATGTTTGCGTCAACAAAAATCTTTAAGAACGAACTATGTAGAGAGTGTAAATAAAAATTTATACGTCAAATCGTTTTTAAATAAAAATTAAATATTAAACAACATCACATTCGTTGCTCTGATCGCAAAGTAAGTAGTTAAAGCTTATGTTATGGAAATCGGAACGATGGTGGTACCATAAACACCCAGACACGAGACAATATAAAAAAGTTACTTTTTCTACACTGATCCGGCCGGAAATGAAACCCGGGACCTCAGAGATGGTGACAACATGAAAACCGGTGTACAAGCCACTCTACCAGAGGAGATCGTTTGTCTCGCTTGAAAATTATATAGACAATACGAAGACCCTGAAACAAATGATGAATATTATTATGAGAATTTTTATAACTCTCTTATTTACGCATAAAAAGGTATCGACGTTTCGTTCGTAAAATTTTTAGACCGCTTCTGAAAAGTTGTCATTTTGCAGATGTGGCCTTATTACAACAAGAATGCTAGTATATTCTCCATACAAAACACAGCCTTTCCTTGCAACTACTCAATAATGATTTAATGGAACAAACAAATTCAGCTCTCGAGTATGCTCCATTTCGTGGCATTTTACGGATAAAATATGACTTTGTTTTTATTTTATTAGTGATGTTCAAGTGATGTTTTAGCATACTTAGCGCGTTTGCACATTGAATCCGAGACTATGCAAACTTAGAAAACTAGGACCCACTTTGGATGTCGCTTGTGTACTAAGTCCGATTAGAATCCGAGAAAATACGAGTATCTCTTGTAGAGATAAAATGATCCCTGGGACCTTTCGGACCGTCATTTCTAGGATTCGGAACTGATACGAATGGGACGTAACGCGCAAACGCTCTTAGGGTCGTATTCCAAAACTTTACTCAATGCTCAAGGTAGGACTTGAGTATGATTTAAAGCACTGAAAATCATATTCAAGTCCTTGCCATTAGGGTCGTATTTCCAGTGCTTGAAATCATACTCAAGTCTGCTCAAGTCCTGACTTGAGCATTGAGTAGAGTTCTGGAATACGACCCTTAGACTCGACATGAAACTTCAATTAAAATTACCTAAGTGTCATTGATTTTGAAACATACACCTATCGTTTATGTATTTTAATTATTCCATACGTATTGTGGATTGGGATACGTAAAAAGTAATTAATGGAACTACGTCTGAGTACTTTGATATTTTTTGGAACACTATATTGTATTGTATATTGACTATTTATTAGTGACAATTTTGTTGGAGCTGATCGAGACGCGTCATATAATTACTGGCATAAAATGTAGCAAGTTTCACCAAAAAGGTAAAGCCTGAAAAACAGCTCAAGCTGAGACTCGCACGTTTTTATCAACATAATATGTGTAACTTTAGTAGCAGAGCCCTTTCTCAAAGAGTTTGTCCAGGGAAGTACTGCCACCTTACCTGTATCTGCCGCCAAGCAGTAATGTGTGCATTACTGCGTTCCGGTTTTGGAGGGTAAGGGTGCTAGTGAAATTACAGGCACATGGGATTTGTCAACTTACGTCTCAGGGTGACGGGCACACTGGCAGTGCCCCTCATATCACTGCGATTAAAGCTCTGAGTGGCACTGCAATTTTTTTACAACTGTTATACATAGACGTGTCGCTTACCACCAGGCCCATGACTTGTTTGTCCCGTCACTTGGTATCACAAAAATGTTTTGTAAGTAACTTTTTTATAAAAAAAAAGTGACTTCGAAAGTTCGTGGAATTACATCTTACCGGAAAGTGTACAAAACCAAATTCCTCTCCTAGTTTGCCACCCTTAGAGGTGGAATATTTTCTTCAAATATAAATGGGACTAATACTGACGTATCCTCTTTCCAACAAAAAATAATCATCGAAATTCACAAATCGCGTAACGTACACAAAAAACGTTCTAATTGAGAACCTCCTCTTTTTTAAAGTCGGTTTAAATAAAAAATAAACTTCACACGATGCCTATAACTATTATGTTAATGCATTTAAATAAAACCCTTTATTATTTGACAACCTAGGTTAGTTTAAATGTTTACGATTCCCGGTAGGACCAATTTGGGAAATGAACTTTTCTAAATTGTTTCTGGTCTGGGTGTTCTAGGAAGTGCCCCGGAGTGAATTCCGTTGCTCTGGTACTCATAATACAGGGAATTCCATAGTTCGAGACCAGGCAATTGGTGTGGCTGTCTGGCACATAATAATAATAATTATTAACTATTTTACTATTGTTCTTAATGTAGCTCTGAGGCTTGAAGTAATTAAAAAAATATGACCCCTTTTTTCCAGATTGAAAACCATTACTTTACGAAAAAGTTATATTCAGCGAATCGACTACACTTCCAATAGAACAACGTATAAGTAATTTAATTTCGGATGTCATCAATATCCGAACACATCCCATCCCTAAATAGTACGTTTTTCAGAGGTCCACTTAGTACGCTAATTGGCGAGCCACTGTTATCGCAATCGTTGACCCGAAGTTCGTGTAGTGTTGTTCCCAACTAGTTTGGCTGTTTCACGAATTAAAGTTGTATAGCAGCTTGTTAGCAATTGATTAGGTGAACAAAATTAATACAAACATCGTTTTTATTACCAAAAAGTCCTTACGGAAAGTTGCTTCATAACAAATTGAAAATTAAATATAAAAATAAACAAACAAAATTATGGACAATAAAAAGCTATCACACTGAGTTTCTTAAAATTCAGTACGATTTAAAAAAGATAATCATTCTTGTAGAGAACTACAGAACATGTGCGTTTTGTCTATCTATATTGACGACCTCGGTAGCTTAGCGGTTTGCACTTTGAGCGCTGGATCAGGAGATTCCGGGTTTGATACGCTGCTCATAGTACAGGGAAAACGACCAGGCATTTGATATGGTTGTTTGACACATTATATTATTATTATTATATTTGTTCTGTGTTCGTGCTTTATTGGATTTGTAATTATATTTATGAGTGTAAAAAAATTCAATTTGACTATGGCGACGTTCGCCTTAATTTTAATATATATTATTTTTACAGATCTGGCGCATGCGCCGCGAACGCACTGCACGCGCACTGCACGCGCGCTGCATGCATGCAGTTAAATGCATGTTGATGTACACACGAACAGAACGCACGTAGTGCACGTGTGCAGTTCGCGAGCCTTTTTCAAACAGGCTTATTTCTGGCGCAATTGCCAGATCTAAACGCATCTTTAATAAAGTACCGCTAATAAAAAGAAGTATAGTTACGGTTTTAAGTTGTCATAATTATTTGTCCCCGCTTAGGGTTTATGCGTGGTCCACATTGACTTACAAATAAATGGACGACGGCGGGTCTAATACAAAAACCACGAAAAAAATGTCCCAAGTCAACCTATTCGAAATTTAAATTGTTATGTCATCGCAGTATCGCGCTGTCCGTAGAACAAATGAAGACTAAAGCGGAGTGTCGCGCTCTGTATACGATTTTAGCGCCTTACAAGTGCGGACACTTTTTAGCGCGGACCGGACGTCCATATAATTGTAAGTCAATGGTGGTCCACTATAATTTTATAAGAAACGTGTCTTCTAGGTCTAAACAACTGGGTAAAAACAACTGCGTTAAGTGTGGTTAGACCAATTTCCAGTTGCTTTATTTCTTTTTTATCATTAAGGATTGTATACAATAATGTGAAACAATTCAACTATACAGCCGGTATGATATCCTTATCAAGATAATTAAGTTGTATTTATTAGTAGAATACGTAGGCACTAAATTGTGCTCAAGCTTTTTAATACTCGTAAACCATGTTATCTACAAACGTGTAGCACAGATTATGCAAATTCACAGCCTTAACCATCAGTCACTCTCTCAATTACTTTTCTTATCATACCACCTTACATTAACACTCTATATATATATATATATATATATATCTCTCTATACCTTTTTACATGACAGTATTAATTCTAAAACCTTCTCTATTACAATGGTGTAAGGATTGCAATTGAATGAGTAAAGCATTATCTTTCTGTCGACTGCGGTGACGCGTGAAAAGAAAAGATCCTTTTGTTACAAAGTTTGTGACGTAACTTTTAAATGATTGTTTAATGATATTGTGCTTGTGCCTACAGACATTTTGTCTCTGAGAAATAATGATATCATGATGATCAGTAATTGAGTTTTCTGTCATATTTTTGCAGATATTATATCGAATTTGTGTCTTCTTGAATATATTGCCATATGTACATTCTGTGTTGTTATTACAGTTTACGTATTTTATGTTTTTATGACTTTCATGATTATTTACTAATTATCACTATTTAGATATTTCGAATCGATTATACGCTCCATCATCACGGGTTGATTGGTCAGCGGCAGTTGACATCTCCAAGAACAGACATATCTTTCTATTATTTTTCAAACGGTGGTAAGAAACATCCAACTACTGATAATTATTCATTTATCTTACATATTAATGAAGGACACTCTTAATGAAAATCGTGTTTTATGAATTTTCTTCAAGAGTTACAAAATTATTCTGAAAAAGCACAACAACCTTTATATTGAACAGAATCGAAAACTAAACAATTTATTATTCATAATTAAAATGGTTTGTCGTATCTTTTCTTTGTTACTTATCTATGTCCTACAGTTGGAAAAGTGCGAGTTTTCAAGTTTTAGCTAATGGGTTAAGAAGAAGGGAGGCGGCAGGAATTTTTGGGAATTTCGGATATAATTAGAGGACCGATCGCATTAGCGACGTCACTTTTGCTTTATGGCAGTTGGTGGGGGAGAATAAATTCCTGGACGAAATTTATAGGTACTTTATACGTTGTGGGTATTAAAATGTTTGGAGTTTGAATGTCTGATTTTAAATGGCGTAATCTGTGATAAATGTAGTTTTGACGACTTCATTAGCATGTTTGTGGTCAGTAATTTGTAGTCATATATCCAACAAAGGAATGCGAAAAATGAGCTCCTGGATTTGAATGTGGACTGGCAGGTATTACGCACGAACATGTTCTTTTTTCAGTTGCAGTGGCTTCGTATCAACATGGCATTGTATTAACATATAAACGAGTTCAAACCTTAGCCTAATGTGCTCGATCGCTCTTTATATTTCACATTACAGAGGAATATCGAGTTTTTAGGTTTTCGCAATTGTTACACATTGAAAAGGATATAAAGCAACGTTTCGGACCCTTTACAGGTTACGTTTAGGCCACTGTAGAACCTGTAAAGGGCTGGAAACGTAGTTTTGTTTAAAAAAATCAGATATACGCGATTGAGATCCCAAAAAAAAAAAATCATTTCTAATTCCTGTAGAATGGCCTTTTCAAGGTGAGAATGAATAGGTATCTGCAATTATTCTATCATAAACAAAAAAAGTTCATTCTTTAATTGGCTATTATGCAGCACGTAATATGAAAACGAAATAAGAATGGAAACCACACCTGACAAAAAAATCAGCAGCTTAAATATTTTAAATTTTTAATTTTAATTTTAATTTTAAAATTAATAGCTTTAGGTGGTTTTCTTCTCCATGTTTTTACAGACTTGACAGAACATTATCAGTTGGTCAAAAATTATCATTGGTATTTAGAACAATTTTGCACCCGAAAACATCAAAAGGTTCAAAAACGCTTACTTGAGTCAGTGTTATTGCTCATGGGGACCACAGGCAAATTTCTAAGTTCGCCTCGTGGCAGCCTTCAATGACCAAAGGGCTGACTACTACTTCCGTCAAAGAAATAACTTAGCCATCCAAAGGGTAAACGTTGCAATCCTCCTAGGTATAAAGTTCTACGACTAAGTTTTCTGTGAAATTGTCTGCCTTTAAGTATATTTATTTATTTTTTTATGTAAAAAGAAATGTTGGGTCTCTTATCAATTGCACGCAAAGCAATTTCATAATGCCGTAAAACATTTGCCTTTATTTAATTATTATATTTACACAATCTATTTCAAAAACTTACTCTGTAAACAACTTAAAGAAGTAGACGTTTTACTAAATAGACTTTCTTATTCTTAGAAAATAACACATTATCGTGGTATTTGTACCAAGTTTTAGAAATTAAAAACGCAGTAACACATTATAAAAAAAAATAATAATTTTTATTGCCCAAAACATAACATTGTTCATATTCTAACACCAAAATTTTCAAAATGTTTTCTTTTACTGTTGTTTGAAGAAAATGGTTTACTATCTCTGTTTCTTTATTTATATTTTGTTTAATTCTAAAAAAAAAGCAGAATAGATAAGTTACAGTCAGAAAATATCTATTTCTTTTCTTTTGTAATAAGCATATATATACTTGTCTTTATTTAATCCTACGTAAATATATCTACGCCAATTTACGTCATATTTCGCAGTAAATACTTTTCTGTACCTGGGTAACGTGAAGTAGACTGTAAAGTTCGACTTTATGGCGTTGCAATTTTGCCTATTGTAAGTTTCTAGCTAACTAGCTGCACGAAGACTATAAGAACACTGTCTCAGTCTTAATTCCAAGGAACAGACATTTCACCGCAAATGTGTCTTGCGGCACGCAACGTGAGAGTCATTCATAGGTGGCGCTGACAGCGGCTGAGGAAGACAGATTGAAGACGGTGCCTTAAATAGCACATCACTGTGGAGGCAGACTGTGCTAGGTGTAGTTTTAGACCAGAAATGGGCAAACTTTTTTCAGTAAGTACCAGAAAAACATAACAAAGTTTACTGGATGCTAATATTAAAAAATAATGCATTTTCATTTGATATATTTTTAATTATTATTTTGTAGTTATTTTGTGTATCGATATCGTTAGATGTTTGTTATGCAAGGCTGCAAAGTTGTTGTTTGACGCGCTTGTATTGAAATCTTTGAAATCTGAGCAAGCGAAGGATTGTAATATAGAACCCCGAGCGAAGCGAAAAGCTCAAACATAGAATCTTGAGCGTAGCGAGGGTTTCAAAGCACGAGACGCAAAACAACTTCGTTTTTCGAAAACACAACACACAACTTTTCACCTCACTATAGCGAGGAAAATGTTGATGAACAAAAGTTCATCTGCGAATGCGTTCTGAATTTGCACCTCATCAATTATTTTTGCTTGTTGTACTTATAATTTGTGTGATTATTGAAATTATTTTAGTTCTTCGACGAATGAAAATAATTTAATAAACACAATTGGTTATCGTGGTCAATTTAATGTCACCAATAATAAGAATAAAATATACAATCGTATTTATATTACATTAATAATGTACGACAAATCACGTAGTTTAAGATGTCCTTAGGTTTTTTTCATCGAAAGAAAAAGTTAGGCGTACCGCAGTCCATAGTCAAGTTCGAATTTCAAAAACCTTTCCCATGCTAGCTTGGAAAAAATGCTTTTGCGCGCAGATTTCTTATGAAAAAAAAGCCTTTCTGACCAAGTGAGGCGAAAAATATATTTCCAATAGTCATACACTCCTATCTGAGAAATAAATATTGTAGTGCACGAAAGGACCTCCCCGCACTACGTACCATTTCCTTTCCTGTACCTTTGGCACACCCTGAGCGGGTATCCTTTCACCACGATGGTAAGCATTACAGTGTATGCCATCGATATGATAAGAATAATTTTAGAAACGCTGTTGGTGGGCCAGGTTAAAGCTCTTTGCAGGGCGGACTTGGTTCACGGGCAGGATTGTGCCTAATACTGTGATAAACGATCTCGGTGGTTCAGCAGCCAGCACTGTGGGTGCTAGATGAGTAGGATTCTCGGTAAGACCAATTTAAGATTCTGTTCTAGTAATGGTAGTAAGGGAAATTTTCTAATTTAAGGTTAGGTAATTGGTGTTATGGTCATTACTTAGTATTTCTTTGTCGTTGCGGCAGATTACACGTACCTATGCACTAATATATACAGATGAAGATTGTGATTTCGTCAATTCGAACAAGAACTATCCATTGAGATTTTATATCTGAGATTTCATTTTGTCCATCTTCCTTACTGCGTAATATTTGTCGTATATTTTCATGAAAGAGTTTTGTTTATTGTAAAGTGTCTTACGCAAAGCTGTTTTATATAGAGTTAGAATCATGACGTTTTATCCTTAACGTAATATTATTTTATCATTTTTTATATTTTGTAATTATCACTTTTTTCCGGAAAAAAGATAAATTAACGATTCTAGATCCGGAAAAATATGTACTCATTTCCGATGTAATGTAGTTTTGGTGTATAAATTTAAAATAATTGTTCTGAAATGAATATAAAAAAAGTATTTCTCCAAAATGGTATCTCGACAAGATTTTGTTCGACAAATTAAAATTTGTTTCAAGAGCCCACTCCACTTAGCATAAGCACTTCCTTAAACGATTGTCGGAGACACGCGTGTTCTATCGCACATCTTACCCTCTACCACGGTATTGTTATGTTTCGTTTTCAGCTTTATCCCGATGTTTTTGGATTCACATTCTTTGTTTCACATAATATCTACTTATGCTACATTTATTCCACTCTGTACAACACGTACAACCACATAAAATCAATACGACCAAACGTTCACCGCTTAATTTGTTCGAAAACTTCTAGAAAACGACATCTATTTGATACAATCAATTATTCAGAAAAATGGCTTTCGAAAACATGTTCGGGATACACATATGATATCGTTTCTTATTGATCAAAGGTTTCTTTAATAGAAGGGAATCACACTCACGCGGCTGTTGGCGTTCATAAGAAGACGTTGCGAGCCGTTGCCTAGAATTATATATTGGAAATGAACATAGTCTTTTTAAAAATAAAATAAGTGCGCATTTAATTTCCATCTCACCTGATGGAAAGTGACGATGAGGTGGACGATGTAGCAAGCACTTCTAAGTAATGCCTATTCACTCTCGCCTTGAATAGGTCCAAGTTTGGGGAATAAGTTTGCAAGCAGATCCGAATCCGTAGCCGTTCGTCTGAAAGTTTTTCGGATTTGAATCGTGTATATTTGTTTCGGTAAGGAAAGTAACCTCAAAAAAATGATGTGAGGTCATCATTGTTGTGCTGTTCATTCCAATGCGTAACAATCGCGGAATCCTAAGAAACGATAGATTTATAATATCTATACTTGATTTTTTATGGTATTCAATCTGCCAAGCTGTTAGACTGTCCTCCTGCTGGAAAGTGAGGGAACTGTCCTGGTGGAACATAAGATTTAAGCCTTCTGTGCTATCATATCGCTCAATCACAGGACGGGATGTATCTTAAAAACAGGATGCATATTTTCTTTTTGAAAGTCTCTTTAAAGTTCGCGTTTCACATTTGTAATCGCTAACAGTACGTAGTTAAATTATCTACTGGTTTCGTAGTAGCAGCCACTGATGAATTAAGGGTAACCACATTTCTGATGCGTCTGACGGTTAATTGGTTGGCTTTACTATATCTCTAGTGGATTGATGTTTGTGTGTTTCAACATCATATATTCTATTGAAAAAACAAAATAGATATAATTATTAATACAAAGATCGAATACTTACATAAAAATTTCCTTCGATCCAGCTAACTAAGCCACGGAACGAACCAGCGGACCTCACGAATTTTTCTATATGTTTGATGTCGGTTCTTTGTATTTGGTTTTCAACGACTTTTCAGCCGTATCTCCATCAATGAGATATCTATGAAAGTATTTCGTCACCCAGTTAAGTATCTTTACAGCTACCAGCTCTGGCGATGGCTCTGAAGATGTCGCTATGTTTTACCACCACGGTATTCAATTATTTTTTGTGAAATTACTCCACTAGTTTATTATAATTACTATAATACAAAGATCGAACACATAGAAAATTTCCTTCGATCCGGCCGGATTCGAACCGACGTCTCCTACTAATTTCATTCTGACATTCAATAACAAGAAATTAAAATAGATATAATTGCTTGTCATGAAATGTAAATTGCGTGTTTTTTCAAACAAATGCACGTTGTCAACAAATAAACACGATTTAGATCCGAAAAAAAGTGTGCAGCAATCGTTGATAAGTTTACGACGGCAAATATCTGGTAGGTATAATATTATAACAGTTCAAGAATACCAAGACAGATAGTCATTAGATCAACCTTGATGTATGGACACGAAGCCTGGAGCGTCCAGACTTTGAAGGGGGAGAACAAGCTCTTAGTCGCGGACAGGAAAGTCTTTAGGAAGATTCTGGGACAAACCAGGGAAGAAGATGGAACCTGGCGAATGAGGAAAAATATGGAGATCGAGGTTATAATTATAAAGGAGATACCAAATCAGTCCGACTTTGCTGGCTTGGCCACGTCGAGAGGATGGGTGAGGATAGTGCAGTCAAGAGAGCATATCTGGGGCAACCGTCAGGCTGAAGTCCGGTTGGATGTCCTAGACATCGCTGGACCGACCAAGTTCACAAAGACCTGTGTGAGCTTCGAATAGCCGATTAACAACAAGCGGCACAGAAGAGAGAAGAGTGGCGCATCTTAGTGTCGGAGCCCAAGATCCCTTTCGGGTCGCTGAGCCAGCGAAGTGGTAGTAGTACATTTTGTCTCCATTGCCTTAGGTTACCTAACCATGCCCCTTTTATGATACCACGTGACCAGGCGAACAAGCAGATGCAATGCCACTCAAGGCTTTAAATCTGAAACATCTGAGGGACACTGCCACTGCGCCTGTCACCCTGAGACATAAATTGACAAGTGTGCTTGTAATTTGACCAGAACACTTCTTCAAAACCGAAATACAGTAATGCTCACATTACTGTATTACTGTTTGGCGGCAGAAATAGGTAAATTGGCAGTACTTACCTGGACGATCTCTTCCTCCAAGTGCTACTGGTACTAAAAGTTAACTGACATTAATTGCACACAGATAAACGAACCTATGTCCAATACTGAGTACCTATAGGTTTTGCTTCATTGTGACGTAACTGGAATATACATGTAATTAAAAAAGTCCACATTATTGACAGAATATTAATTGACGGAAATTAATTGTTTACATCCTTACATAAGTAGCATTTTTTACGTCAATCTTGTAAGTTACGTCACAAATACCAAGCTAATGCTTGGTTAATAAGCAGGAATGAAAAATTACCGAATAAAAACCAAACAAACTTCGCAAAATAAAACAAACATAAATAAACTCGTCAAAATAATCCGACCTTGAAGGGAAAAAGCCTTCTAAAGTTCCCAAGTGAAAAAAAACTAGAAGCAAAATTAAATATATAACCAAAGAAGGACGAAATACTCGAAAATCTCAGAAACCAATTATTTTTTGCCTGTGAAAATTCGAGACTTTAACGAAATTTGAATCGCTTAGCTAAAGGGTTATACGGGGTGCCTCTGTTTGGATAAAATTAAGCAATGGAATGGTATATATAATAAGGCCACATTTGGTTTTATTCTGCCCAGAATACTATATCTACAACAATTGGATATAGCTATATAATTTGTAATTTTTTTAAATTGCATGCTCTAACGCTATTGCATTACGAAATCGTGACACTAGAAGTACATCGTACATTTGTTCATGTTTTGTGTGATATAAAATTAAATGTACATTATCAATTTTCATTATTGATGGTAAACATTTGCATTGGTACGATGGCTTTTCTAGAGTAACGGCCCATCTCAAAGGCACCAAATTCATCAGAAAGATGGTTTAAAAGAAACTGAGGTAAAAACAATCGTATATCGGCATTGACTTACAAATAAATGGACGACGGGTCTAGTACAAAAACCACGAAAAAAATGTCCTAAGTCAACCTATTTAAACGTAGTAAAGGAATATGAAAAAGCTAAAACGTTGAATTTAAATTGTAATGTCATCGCAGTACTGCCTAATTTTGCTTGCTTCGCTTTCAGTCGAACAAACGAAGACTAAAGCGTGAATGACGCTCTGTATACGATTTTAACGCCCTATAAGTTCGGACACTTTTTAGCGCGGACCCGACGTCCATATAATTGTAAGTCAATGTCTATCGGTATGATGTTGTCAAGTGATTATTATAACTTATTGAAATCTCTGTGTCTTAGTACAATAAATTGTAGCACAGTGCACAATTGCGGCCTGGAAAGGGACAGGGAAAGAGAAAGTAGTATAGTTATAAAGATAAAGCATCTAAGCGTCCCTGCTTAGATAATTCGGACGTGTAGCTACAATAAATGACAGGAGATTCGAGAAACAAATTTATAAGGCGAGAGTCAGCGGGCAAGTTGGTAAGGACCGAATAAGGCGCACTTACCATAACTAAATTGAAGATGTCCTAAAGAAAGGCCAGGTTCAACAGTAAAGTTAACTGATGAGCTTGTATGAAAGTATTGGTGCATATTGATGAGGCGAAAGATGTGTGTCAGGATCGTAGCATGTCTACCTGGCTACCAGGCTATCGAGGCCTAACTGGATGGCAAAAAGGCGTGAATTATATACATATCGACACTTGTCATATTGAGTTATGTATAATTTATTTTAATTTATTTATTATTAGCTAATGTTTCTGATTCCAACGGTATATATAACTCATTATAACCCAAAAGTGTCGCTTTCGCCAATGGTTGGATCTACCGCCTCTCAAGCAAAGGTCGTATTCGAATTCGGGCTCGTTCCTTTGAGTTTTTCGGAATTTATATACGAAATTTAATTTGAAATTTACAATGAGGTGAAGGTGAACATCGTGATGAAACCTGGACGCTGTGACGTCAGAGATGGCAACATATAATGCAGAGGGAAGTAAATAACATTACTTAAAAGATATGCTTACATTACTGTTTGACGGCAGAAATAGTTAAGGTAGCCGTACTTCCTTGGACGAACTCTTTCCCCAAGAGCTCTACTGCTGCTAAAAATTAACTAACGCTAATTGCACACAGATAAACGAACCTATGTACAATACTGAGTGTAGGTTTTGCTTTATTGATACGTAACTGGAATATTCATGTAATAAAAAAAAGCTCACATTATTGAAAAAATAGTGGATATTTTTTGCATAATAGTTTCTTACAATATTAATTGACGCATATTTTGCATTGTATACCCTATCGTATGCATTCGATATATCGAGATTGTGTTGTTGTGACATAATTATTGCAAACATTGACGCAAATTCGTTTGTTTGCATATATGTGTGTGTGTGCGCGTTGTGCGCGTTATATCCTTACATAAGTAGTATTTTTTACGTCAAACTTGTAAGTTACGTCACAAATACCAAGTACTTACAGAAATAGGGATAACCTGCATTGAGTCAGCATGAAAATGATTTAGGACTTCTCTTTAGAGACCCATGCCCAGTAGTAGAACGCATAATGGGTCGTTGATGATGATGGACATCGATGTGATGACGACGCTACTATAAATTAGACTTACATACCTGTTAAAATTCTTGCCATTTTCAAAATTATAATTTCGATTTCACCCTTCAGAAAAAGCCTCGCGCATCTTCAAAGGTGGATTTTCAACCCTTTGGGGCAAGCGGCGGGGGTGAGGCAGGGTGGAGGGGTTGGGAGGAATGGTACGCACAGTAATATAGAAAACTTGTGTTAGCCCAGTTCCGCGCCTTTGTAACATCATTTCGGCTCCCACTGTAGATCGAGTGACAATTCTTGGTTGTTTTGTTATACTTGACTATACATAAATTGGAGTAAATATCAGCGAGTAAGTTGAATTAAGTTGACTTATTTAATTGCTCTAGAAAAACTATTCAATAATTTCCTTTTAACCAATTCGTACACAGTTTTGTATTACTCTGTTTTGAGATTTATCTACAATTAATCAATGACTAAACTGAATAAATGAAATATTTTAAATTAGAATTTTTTAATTAACATTTGCACCAGTATGTTTGCACAATACTGTTATATGTAATAGTTTTAAGTTTTGTTTCATACCTTTCATAAAGCCACATGTGATCATACGTAAACAATGCTTTTATCATATTATTATGAAAGTTATAAAAATAATAGTACATGAAATAAATTATGTACGTGTGAAATTTTATAACTCTCATATTTAAGCATAAACCTACCTATATCTGCCGCTAAGCAGTAATGTGACCATTATTGTATTCCGTTCCGACTTGTCAACTTATGTCTCAGGGTGACAGACGCAGTGCAGTGCCTCTCTCTCTCCGGTCCCTTAAATCTTTGAATTAAAACTCAGACTGGCACAGCAACTGCTATGGACAGGCGTGTCGCTTACCACCATAGGCACGACTTGTTCGTCCCGTTACTTGGTATCATAAAAAATGTTATCAACTAGTTTCGTTTGTATAATTTTTAAGCCTCTCTTCTTAAAAGTTTTCAATTTGCAGATGTAAATTTATTTTGTTATAGTTTTGTTGGAGCTGTTAATTCATATCATATAATTTCTGCCATAAGATGTAGCGATTACTGAAAGGGAAGGGTCTGAAGAATATTTGAGCAAAGACCATTTTACCTACACAATAGAAGTCACCGGACGAAGTTATTTTATTTAATTTAGAGTATTGCGTCCAGGAGGCTGGTAAAGTTTATTCATTGGAGAGCCAAACTTGTTCTTTACCTAACCTAAGGTTAGAGGATCGTAGGTTTCCACCCCAGAAGGCATAAAGCTGTAACCTTGGCTAAGGTTGGTGTGTTTGTGTCTTTTGCGATTCTCGGCTGCTCTAGCGGCGGAGCACGCGACTCATACTTTCGTAGATAATCACAAATGGTACTGCATAATTTACGCATAATACTAAAATAAAAAATAATGAAATGTTTTAAATGTTTATTATATTTTAAATATAATATCAAGTATCAAAACATCTAAGTCATTTTCGAATTTTATAATTTAAGAAGAAGAAACAGGGCACAAGAAATAAATGTAAAGAAGGAGAAGAAACGAAAGGGTTGAATGGGGTGCGGCAATCACCACCCTCATCGTGAACAAATGTTGTATGTGATTATGTTTGTTCGTGTTAAAGTAATATTAAAATTGTTTTTCTGATTTTTTTTATATTAATAATGTATCTAGGTACAATGAAGAGTACAAGAAGCTTGTCATTTTGGACTTAATGCAAGCGGTATAAAATTGAATTTAGACGTTATGTGTTAAGCTAGATATGCATTTGACCGTCTCTTAAGAGCAAGTTACGAGTTTTTTTTAAAGTAAGTAATATCACTATTCATTCATTATGTATTGCAACCATGTGGTATAAAAGGTCTTATTTAATATGTACGTGTTTATATGGACTCCGTGATTGTGACTTATGATGATTGTAAATAGAAAAGTTCCTTAAATTTTAACTGCTTATTTTTCGACGATGGAAGATAAAATTTAAAATAAAATTCAAAACACTTTTTAAACAAATACGCCTTACGCGCTCAACAACTCGCAAGAAACGAACGAAAAAAGCCGCATGAAAATCTTACACAATAGACTATACACATTGCCTGTGTCTGTGTGTACATTTTTCACTAAACAAATCGTAAGCATGCTCATTGTACTATTACGAAGGGGTGGAATCTTAGCGAAATCACCTTTGGGACGTTTATTGATTGCCTGCTTTTGTTTTTGTGTTTTAACGATGATTTTATGTTGGTACTCTATTACAACAACCCGTACATTGTACTACGGGTGTAGGCTTCAATTAAATATAGACTTAAACTTCAAGAAATAAAATTGAAATTACTCTAATTTGGTGTGGCTAATTATAGAAGTAATTTTAATTTAAGAACGTGCTATAAAAAAGATGATTAAAAAGACGAAAAATTAATAAATAATAAGTACTTGTGAATAGTAATAATTTAGCTCATGAGAAAACTAAGCATTCGCAATAGATTATTTATCAGGTTCTTAGATTTTCGCGATTGTTACACATGGGAAATGAAAAAATTTTTTTTCGGGTCTAATTCTTAAATAGTGTAGATTGAATGCTGTTATGCAATAACGTGCCAACCAATATGATCATAGTTTTGGGAAAATGGCGCCATAAATTTTTTTCGTGGTTTTTCTAAAGGACTTATGTTAACTGTTTTACTGTTTTTTATTATTTGGAGGTTTCCAATTACTTAGTTTATGTTTATAAAATGTAGACGAAATGTAGGCGAGACGACAAGCTACAATTTGGCATTCAAATCTAAATTTCCGAGTTTTTGTGGGTTAACACGTTATTGAGAATGGTAAACGAGGAAAGAACGATCCTGAATACTATAGAATATAGACGCGGGAAAATGATTAAACATTTGATATAACACGACAACTTCTTTAAGACCATTTTGGAGGGTAAGATCGAGGGGAAGATGTCTGGAAGATGCTCCACCGACAAGAGTATAACTTTTAAATTTGATGATGGTGAACACGTCATTGGTTATCAGCATCCTATTAAAATGTTCTTTAAAAATAAGTTTATATTAATTAAAAAATATTAATAATTTTTGTATGATAGTGGAAAATAAGGTGATTTGCATTAATGTTAGACATAACTGGTTGATGACTTTACCGTCTAAATCTGTTGTGGCCATGAGACCTGTACAGGACCCGAAACGTTAGTTTGTTTGAAAAAACAAATACACGCAATTTATATCCGAAAAAATAGCTTATTTTCAATACAAAAGTTCAAACAATGTAAACTTATTTTGTTGAATAACACCTAATTCTAAGCTGTGCTTGTAATTTTATTGTATAAAATTCAAGTATCTATCCAATTAATACACCTACCCACTCAGAAGTACTGGCAGAGTATACCTAGTTAAGTAGTCTTATAATAATCGTTTGTAAATCTAGTTGCGCAATATTGTTATCAGGGTTGTCGCTGATGCAGGTTTTTTCACATCAGCGGATGCTGACGTGTATACTGATTTTTTACCTTAACATCAGCAGATGCTGACGCTGATGCTGATTTTATGTATTTAAAAAACATGTATTTGTGTTTATTGTCCCATGTACATAGTCAAGTGCTATAAATGTGTTATATTACGACTAGAGTGTAGTAAACGACCCTGAATAGGGCACTGTAAGTTAAGATATCGAATACAATATAAGAAAAAATTAAAAAATAAACTGAGAGGCTTAAGCAAAAAATGTCAAAATTTAAAATTGATGTCAAAATAATTTTTAGATCTAAAGCAAAAAAACGTCATGGAGAAGGACGAGAGATACATTAATTAATTTTATGAATTCGTCAGGAATTAAATGTAAGAAATGTAAATAAATCCTTACTTAATCTATCTACATGAAAAAGCTTTCTATTTTCTTTGGTATCATAACAAAATATAATTTCAATGATTTTGTGACTTTTGATTAACAAAAAAATCAATCTGCATGAAAACAATCAATCTGCCCAATTTAATATCTCTGTAATTTTACCAAAGTTATATTTTAAAAACAACAGCTGGGCTGCTTTTTCGGCTTACAATCTGTTTCTGAAAGGTTTGTAAATTATTCCAACGTTACTTTTAGGTCCGTCCATCCACAATGAATATCAGCATCCGCGGATGCGGACGCGCTGATATTCGCAACAACCCTGATTGTTATCATTTTTTGTTACTGTTCCTTGTACTTTTACTCGTAAAATGGGTGCGCGAAATGAGCCTCCTCGTAAAGGCGTGCTATCTATTCATGTCCTCTCTCATGTGCTATTCACGTCTGGCGCACCCTGGGTAACAATCAACGAGTACGTTACACCAATTGGCAAACTAATTCACCGCGATGGCAAACAATCCCAATCAAAGTCCAGCATGGCGGCTACAGCTATCCGGTACCGGCAATAACTCCTAGGCGACACGAATCACGAGTGTATCTTTTTCGTAGCAGCAGAGCTCCTCGTGAAAGAGTTCGTCCAGAGACGTACTGCCACATTACCTATTTCTGCCGCCAAGCAGTATAGTCAGCATTACTGTGTTCCGGTTTGAAGGGTAAGGGTGCTGGTGAAATTATAGGCACATGAGACTTATCAACTCATGTCTCAGGGTGTCGGGCGCAGTGGCAGTGCCCCTCAGATCTTTGTGATTTAAAGTTCTGAGTGGCACTGCAACTGTTATGGACAGGCGTGTAGCTTACCATCAGGAGTACGACTTGTTCGTCCCGTCACTTGATATTATAAAATAATAAAATTGTAAAAAAATATGTACTGTACAGATAAGAAGATTTTACCTTTAAATGGTTTTTATACCTTTTCCATAGTAATGATTAAATATTTGCAAGTATTCCATGTCTTATTTTTATCCATTTGCTTTTTCTATCTATCTGAACAGCTTTAGATATTAATACTAGTAATTATTCATCACTGACATTAAATATAAAAGATGATTGGGGCAGCTACCATACGATGTTCCTTCGCTAAACGTTTTCTCCCTTATATTATCTGCCCGCCTATACAACAATGTCCTTAAATCATGTGACATAAAATTGTGCTCACCATTCGAAGCTAAATGTATACTGCAAAACTGGTTGCTTGGCTCGACCTACGATTTCGTCGAGTATTTAATTGTTTGCATTTCGTAGCAGCATTGTGAACTTATTGTTATAAAGCATTGCTATTTAGTTTATAAAGGATTAGTTATTACTTTTATTCATATATACATAAAAATTTATATTAATAATGTACCTACTACACACTTAGGTTTACTTGTTTAAATTTTTTTAATACTTTCTGTTCATTTAAAGTATTATAATAATATGTAAATCGATTGTACCCCACGATACAGGCTTGCCTAGTGTTGAACCCGCAGTAATCAAAAAATTGTTGCTGTCAATCTGTCAAATAAATTATTTTTTTATAACTACGAAAAAGCAATAATATTACAAAATTTTTATTCATTTTCCATTTTTATACTGAAGTTTTAAAACGTGTCTTCATAATTTCATTTCAATTCAGCGGCAGTAGGACTCCTTGTGAAAGAGTTCGTCCAGGGAAGTGCTGCCACTATACTTCTTTTTGTCGCCAAGCAGTAATGGGAGCATTATTGCGTTCGGGTTTTGAAGGGTAAAGGTGAAATTACAGGCCCGTGTGACATGTCAACTTTTGATCTCAGGGTAACAGGCGCAGTGCTCCTGAGATTTTTGTAATATAAAGCTCGAGGGCCACTGCATAACAGTTGCGGTTATGTCACTTATCATAAAAAGAAAACTAATTTTCATTGATTTAATTCATTGTACATCGTTGAATTTGAATCGTTTGATTTTATGACTTCATCTCACATTATTCTTGAAGCATTGTTCTTTCTATTTTCAAGCAGCAGGCAAAAAAATCTAAACGGTAATTTTTTTCATGATTGATCCTTTTTCTCTGAGACATAAAATAAATTAAATCAATGTATAATATAAATATAATATAATGTATATATTAATGTATATTTATATTTAATGTATATTTTAATCTGTTCTGAGCTAATGTTTAATTTGTATAAATTAACTTTAATAATTTCATGTTGAACCTCAAAACTAAGACAAATGAGCACTAAAAAACCTGAAACCATATTCAGAAACGCAAGCACATTCGCTTCTGGCACTTCAGGCCGCTTCGAGCTTCGCTCGCTCGGCTCGTGATGCTGTTTCATATACTAACCTAACCTACTGAATGGAGGGCGCAACCAAGATTTAACCTATATGATAAAAGGGGATCAAATATTATTTTCGATTATCAAATATTAATTTAGTATGCTTAAATATACTCGTAGCAATAGTGTTACCTGGAATTCAGTTCATTTATAATTTATCCGTAGATAAACATATAGAGGGAAATGTATATATCAAACATAAAAAAATATCGCTTATTTAAAACAGCAGTGATGTCAGCATTAGTGTGTTCTGGTTTTGAAGGATAAGGGTGCTGGTGAAATTACAGGCACATGGGGCTTGTTAACTTATGTCTCAGGGTGACGGGCGCAGTGGCAGTGCCCCTCAGATCTTTGCGGTTTAAAGCTCTGAGTAGCACAGCAACTGTTATGGACAAGCGTGTAGCTTACGATCAGGCTCACGACTTGTTAGTCCCGTCACTCGATAGTATAAAAAAAGACAGTAGAGGTCCTTGTGAAAAAGTTCGTCCAGGGGAGTACCGCCACTTTACCTATCTCTGTCGCAAAGTAGTAATGTCAGCATTACTGTGTTCCGGTTTTGGAGTTGCTGGTGAAATTACATGGGATTTGTATCATAAAATAAATATATAAATTCGCCTAAAACTCCGTGTACATTAAAATGCACATAATATGTAAAGTTGGACACCTAGACAATGTTATTCCTATGATCAAAACATTGCATTCAAATTTAGCAGCATATATTCTATATAACCATTGCGTATCTAGAAAAATATGCTTTTAGTAGAAACCTTATCACGCGGGTCTCGCGTAGAGTAATGATAGAAAGTAACGCTCAGTCCGCATGAATTTATTGTAGAAGGTATAACACCAGGGCAAAGTGAAGGAAAAGAAAGAAGAAAGGAACAGGCCGTAACAAAAAACCATAGTTTTTTGTTACAGCCTGTAAACCATTGTATACCATTGTAAACAGGTACCATGATATAAAAATACTCTCTACAGATTAGATATAAACGTAAGTGAGTTTACCCCAAAAGAGCCTGTATTCGTATGTAATAAATAATATACTCCCGGACACATAATTCGAGCCACCTCGCATGTTTGTCGTAAATGGTTAGAATACAAAAATAGTGCATCGAAAAAAGTTTTCTCCGGTTTTGCAAATCCAAAATTCGCAACAAGAACTTAAGACGTTTAGTATGCTAGTTTAAAAACTGCGTAATACTTTTTGATCAATCAAACATTATTTAAGCTTAGGGTACTTAATACTGAAAATGTGTGGTTAGCAGTTAGGTTAGGTTACGTCTTTTCTCCTCGAGAATTTTGGTGGGAGTGATAACAGAACGAAGCAAAGTGAGAATGACGAAGAAAAAGAATTAGAGAACGATTCCAAATTTCAAATGTAAGTGGCCAGGAACCAGAGAAAAGGGTGACTAAAAAGGTGACGAGGAAAGAGGTCGAATCGTCACAACCTGATATATTTACCATACTATGCATACTTGGCCTGAAACATTTATATTTAGTACATCGGGCGTTTAGCGCTTTTCCCAGTGTAGCTAGGTCTTCAGAGGATATACTAATGTAATAACTACCAACTACCCCCTTTCGGGCAGCTAGCTACTCTGAGTTCTTCTCTTACAGTATTTAGTAAATACTAAGAAAAAATTGTAAACTTTACAAGGTCACTAAGACTTTAAGATGGTCTTTAACACTTTTTCCTCCTTTGATGTAGTCGAAGCGACATAAAATCATCTCGGGCCGCTGCCGCCCCAAATGACAACCCTTTAACGGCCAAAATCCCATTTACTTAAAAGCTCAAACGACAAAAAACCGAACAAAGTGTCTTTCAATCGAAATTCAATACCAATTAAAATCGGTTCCATTTTTCCACCCACTTGTCAGATAGTATTTAAATGAGAGGAATATTTCTTGCTATCATTCTATCCTTATTGAGTTCCTCAGGGCCTCATTTAAATTAAGCTTTTTGAAAAAGACTCATATCTTCTTTTACCCGGGGCACGGTGGTACATCAAACCCCTTAAAGGGGTAAGGTATTTTTCTTAAGGGGGTGGGGCAAAAATGCGTAGGCACACACACTTGTGCGTGGGTAAATACCGACTCACACAAACGTCCTGTATGTAAAACACTTTAAGAAGCGACGAAGAAACGCGAGAAGCTTAGCGGGTATAGGGTGTCCTTAAAATTGTGGAGTAATTAAGAAATTTCTTTTTATGTAAACAATACAAAATTCTGACGATAATAAATTCTAAACGTTTATGGTGAAAAGTATGTCTCGTAGCCTTGTTATTATAGAAAATAGTTTACATACTATTTCCGAAATACAGATTAATGATCACTCAGAGACAGAAATTATTACCCTTTCCTGCGGTTACAAATTGTATATATGAAGTCATGTCAGTATGTGTGAAGTGGAGATTTTCGATCTGATGCAAAGTTGTACATGGAGAGAAAAATAAATAAAAACTCTTTAGACGGAGCACGATCTCAAGACACCCTGTCCAGTGGGGGTAAAAGCGAAAGGGTTGCGGAGGCGATCACTCCCCCAAGGGGTGTCCACCGCCTTCTTACAACCTTTTTACTGGGGGGTGCAGAGTAAGCGGTGACAGAGGCTTGAGATAGAGTAGATTGGGTGATGTGCGGATTTTACGATAATTTTTCCTTTTAAGTTTCCATGAGGTAATCAGAAAGATATTTTTTGTAAAAATAAGTAACACAGTACAACAATTTTTATACATAAAAAACGGTTTTAGTTCAATGTTTTATTTATTCATCGTTTCATTTTAACTTTAATAGATGATTTTCATTGAACAATAAAGAAAAGTAAAAATTTAGTAATGTCGTTAAATTTTTGAAGACTATAACCGTATAATTAGTAGGTCTACATAGTATCCCAAATAAGTGTTACATAACCTATACCTGTTTACGTAAATATAGTAATTACAAAATTTTCTAGTCTACATTTTCCACCTCCAAAACGGCCTGTCGCCAAGAATGTTGTAGAGCAACTCCTAGGGGGTGAGGCAGGTGGCAGGGGGTGTAATTGCAAAATAAAATTAGCCGGAACCGGTACGTGCTCAATTTACGCGTCCCAACACTGATTTGTTTTCGTTCGCCATGTTTCTTTGGGTCTTCTCTGTATCTTACGGTGCTCTGTATTTTCTTAGCCTATATATTATTGATCCGTTCTGCCATATTGTTTCAGAAGCCGTAGCGTACAGGGTTGTAGTATTTTTATATTTATATACAGATCCAGGTCAATGAACAATATACAAGGGGTGATTTACAATCAATCATTTTGCAAAATCGGCAGAATTTTACGCCAACTTCTTTGAGACCAAAGTTAGAGTAACTAAACTGAAATAGTTTTGTTTCCATTGTTTATAAGTAACATCGCGCTCATAACTTTTGATAAACTTTCAAAGAATTTCGTAATATAAACTATGCAGGTATGTACCTACAGTCATACTAGACACAACTATAAACATACTACATTACAAAAATATTTGCGTACTTTAATTTATGCGCGACACACACGTTCGGTACTCACTCAGTTTTAGGGTCCACTGAAAATCAGCGTCACAGCCTTTTCTTGGCGGTGACATTAGCTGAGTGGATCCTTTCACCTACGCCACCGCCGCACATATGACATCTACTGTGTACATAATAAGTGTTGACTATTTAATGTGTTTGCTTTGTTGTCATTTCATTACCTATATTAAGATTTCGTTTTAACTTAATTTAATTTTTTTTTGTTATTCTATTTTATTTTAGTTTAGCTTTATCTTTTTTTAAGTTTCTTACTATGTATTATTGTGTTCTGGCGTTTTGTAACAAATGGTTTCTATTCTGTTCTACTCTAAATATATTCAGACTTGTTTAGTTCTTATAGTCTATCATTGAAATTTCTTAAAAATAATATCTACAAATCTGTAAAAACAGTCTTACACATACTTATTAAAATTTAGCGAGATGGTGTAGGTGGTGTAAAGTTGCTAATTTCTTTATAACTAGATGATTTAAAGAAAGAATATTACTACGTCCTAGATTTAACACCATCTATATAATTGTTATTATAATAAAACCCTTTCACCTCTACATCGTCTTTTACTGGCAGTAATTATTAGTTAATCATAAAGTTAAAACTGTACACATTTTAGCAACATTTGTGTTGTCTATTGTTTTTACCGCATTCATACACGTGATCAGTAAGAAAAATCAACACTTTTTTATGATACTAAGTGACGCGACGTACAAGTCGTGTGCCTGGTGGTAAGCGACACGCCTGTCCATAATAGTTGCAGTGCCACTAAGAGCTTTAAATCACAAAGATCTTAGGGGCACTGCCACGGCGACATAAGTTGATAAGTCTCATGTGCCTGTAATTTCACCAGTACTCTTTCTTACTCTTCAAGACTGAAACGCTCATATTACCACTTGACGGCAGAAATGGTTACTTCCTTGGACGAACTCTTTCACAAGGATCACTTTCATTCTCCGTTCGACATCCGAAACAATTGCTGTCAAATATGTAATACTCGATCAAATTAAACAAACAATGTGAAGTATGAAGCTTCATTTGCATCATGCGTCTTTTAATTTTGTCGACTATTACTTATTTGACAGTAATTGTTTCGGAACCTTTGCGGACGGAGAATGAGAATACAGGGCCTGATACAACAAAGCTACTAACTTTTAATATCTGTTATTCAATTAAGAAATCAGTTTTTGTTTAATTTAATTATAGATATCTCTACCTAACTCTTTACTACATCGCTTTTATTCTATAAGGGAGAGAAATCCTCGTGGCGCTAAGTCCGGGATCTCAACGGGATGTTTAAATGCTGAAACTTTCGGCCGGACCGCAGAGTCAATGGCTTTTTTATTTTCACTTTTTCTTTATTTTCCGACGCGTGGAGATAAAAACTTCGAGAGGGAGTATTACGTTAACATTTGTCTATATTAAATGTAAAACACATTGCAGATTTGAAATTAACTGATTCTTGTTTAAAAAAAATTCAAAAATATTTTCGCTATAAGACCTCACGCAGTATATACGTTTATGTATTACCAGCTACGTCAAAGTTAGGGTTCTTTTTGCGTGCAGGAAACAGCTTGCGTGTTCTTGTCAACCAATGGCGTTTTAGGGCTAGATCATATTTTACTTATAAGTTAAAGGCTTTCACAAAAAAGAGTCAAGAAAATAAGGGACAGGTCTTAGGTCAGGTTTTAGTTTCCGCTTGCAAGCAAAACTGCTTTGGGATTGGGCAGGCTTCTACTTCGGTGATAGTATTAGATCTTTGATTAAATATTATTGCTAAGTCTTTATCCTATTAACTAGGTGGAAAGTCGAATCCCTATCAAGGCGCAACAGTTTTCCTTCTTTTTTTATTTTCGTTTTCATAGACGTCCACGGTAGCTGGAATTTTACAATTCTTTAGAATATTTTGGCCTCAATTATCTGATGTCAGATCGAAATTCAAAATTTAGGTTTCATTATTTTATAGAATCGTATTTTTTATACTAGTTTTAAAATTTTATACATAGTCGTTGAGAAATGGCCGTGTAATTCCGTTCGTATATTTCGCAATGTCTGTGGGTACCAAGAAAGCTTCGCTCACTTCGCCCGCTGAGCTTCGATAAATTAAATATAGTTTATGTAATTTTTTTTGTTTCTTTTAAATTATAGCTTAAAACATGCGCTCGTTAAACATTTTTCTTACTATTTAACGTCGCGATAACATAAACAGTGTATAATATTATTAAGTAGTAAAAGGGGCAAGGCATGTAACTGCCAGTTGTATGATGTACAAAATGTGTGCTGTTTTTTCTAAATGTGATTGTATCATTTTGATAAGTCCAATTAACGCATATTATACAAAGTTTATTTTCCTACTTTTATATGTGTATTCTTTAACCTTAGCTTAACTTCAAATTGGAATATTTTGAGTTGAAATATTTCAAGCAACACAGGTATCATCACGACAATGTGATTATAGCTTTAAGTTATATTTACTGTTTAGTTTTATTGGAGCTTGTCGAGACGCGTCATATAATTCCTGCCGTTAACTGTAGCGAGTTTTACTGAAACCGTAAAGTCTGAAAACCAGCATAAGCTGAGACCTCTTTTATACATGTAACTATAGATCATGTTATATAAGCCTGATATCTTACGACTATGTAGATAAATAAAGTTCTTTTATTTACTTATTTATTCTTTTCCTGGAAACTATCAGAATGTATTAAGCTTAAATCTCTTTCACGTTGTATGTCTGATGTTAAGCGATACGCCCATCTATGGCAGTTGCAGTGCTATTCACAGTTTTGAATCGTAAAGATCTGAGGCACATTTCCACTGTGCCTGTCACCCTGAGACAGAAGTTGACTAAGCCCAGGTGCCTGAAATTTCAGCAGCACCATTGTCCGTCATGAACGGAACGCGTACACTCCGATAATATGTTTTCATCATCATCATTTTTAACTCTGTATTACCCAATATATAGGCCTCCTATCGCTTCTGCCAAACTTTCCGGTCCTGTGTACGTCTGGGCCGGTTTTGCGTTTCATCGACGCAGCATGTATTTGGACGGCATGGATGTGGATTTTTTTAGCCGGTCCTTGGTCACCACTCCGTCAAAGCCTTACTTTGTTTTATGGTCGCTTTTTATTCCTAGTGAGTTTTTCTCTGACAAATACTTGGTCCATTAACATCTGTTCATTCCTCCAGTCATAGGTTTCCGGTTGAACTTTGGCGAAGTTTTATTTCGAGGAAGTTCCAGAGTGTCAGTTTGGGCCGGGCGCAATTTTCCGCGGTTTGCGTCGATAATTGCGCCCGCAGGTGGGAATTTCATTTTTTTCCGCTCTTCTCTTTAGTTCTCTGTTTAATTTTCTCAGTTATTACTATTCGAAAAACGTATTTGTTTTCAAAATGTTAGGTTTTTATGTCCCTTTTGCAAAAAGCTAGAGAGCTTTTTCATAAAAAACACGTGATATATTTAGAGAAATATATCACGTGTTTTTTATGAAAAGAGTTTTTATTCTGTTATGTTGTCATTGGCTTAATGGTTTAGCATTTTATTCATTTAGTATTTGTTTTCATACGCTCTAATATTTTTACATTACCAAAATTTCGTATGCAAACCTTTTCGTGTAATTTTAACAACAAATTACTTATGTCAACTGTAGCCATTGTTGCACGCTAGTAGGTACATAGATATCATTGTTGTTGAGGATCTATTTCATAATTATGATTTTTTTTATTAAACAAATCTAAACATTTACTCTGAAAAAGGATGACCTTAAAAGATGCCGTGTTTAAAGTACCAAGAACAAATGGGTAGGTATGAAGAGACTGATGGAAATGAAGGAGGTTTGTCAGGAGCGTAGCAGGTGGAGGTCTCTGCCTACCTCAGTGGGAGACAGGTGTGATAATATGTTTGTACTTTGAGATATTTGTATTGCCCTGTAAACAAAGTTACGTGACTGGAGCGAACGTTACTAGTTACTGTAAGTAATCCATTTTATATGGCACATATTACATTACTTAATAATAAATAAAGCTTAATAACTTCTGACACTTTGCATTATTTACTTATTTAACAAGGAAGAAATATATATAAATCAATAAAAGGAAAAAACTAAACAATTAAAATATAAAACAAAATATTAATAAACTGTTATTTTAATATTTATGAATTTCTGATCGAAAGCCTCTAACCTAAAGGTACAGTCGAAAACAGTTTACTCTTAAACTCTCGTCTTTTCTACTTGTTTGAGCCCGAAGGGGTCCATGATGTAATGTTTTTCTTTTTCTTATTATAGACGATCTTGATGGCCTAACGGTTTACATACAGTGGGCGCTGCATGCGAAGGTCCTGGCTTCGATTCCCGGTAGGACCAATTTGGGAAATGAACTTTTCTACATTGGTGCTGTTTTGAATATTCTGGGAAATGCCACAGAGTAAATTTCGTTGTTGTAGTACAGGGAATTCCCTAGTTCGAAACCAGGAAATTGTTGTGTTTGTTTTTTATGGTCCCGCACCAGGGAGACCCTGTATCGCGGGTGCCAAGGGAACACACTTAGGCATCCACAAATCACACCCAAATTCACGAGAGAAATAAATGTAGGCTATACAAATATTTCTCCAGGCCCAGGAATTGAATCCAGGACCTCTGCGTGGCATCCCAGCATGGTAATCCCGTCCGGTCGTTCACGGAAGCAGTTAATTGTTAAATAGTGTAGTAATAATAGTAACACATTACTACGAAACACCTTGTCCACCATATTGTCAAATGCAAATAAGGATATTGTGTGCAAAAAATATTTATCTATTACAATATTAGTTTTATTGCGGTAGATAAATAAGACGTTTATTTTTTCTTTGTTACTTATTATATGTTGTATGGAGGTATCAGTTTCTTTTTGTCATCATTTTGAACATAAAAAGACTTACTAATTATGTATATGTTTTGATAATGTATACTTGGATAGGAAAATAAAACCTGTATACGGAACAGGTCATATATTAGAAATTCTTGTTAAAATAGTGTAAAACTGCGCCCTAAAGTTGGATGTTACGTGATTATAAGTATACATATGTTTATGGTGATAATATATGTACATAACAGGGGCCAATGCGTAAGGATACGCCTTTCACATATGAGAGCCTGTCACACACGGCCACGCCTACTACATCATACGCCCACTCAACAATGTACATACGTGCTTGGAATTCTATTTATTATACATAACGTTACGTATACGTAAATTCCGTGACGCCTTTGGACTCGTTTTTATGTTGTGAAACGATATTTACGTTTTAGTGGTATAACTCCTTTAAGAATTGAATAGAGATCAATAAAATTTTATAGGTCATAGACTTTTAAAAATATTGTGTTAATTTATTTGTTTTTAACCGACTTCAAAAATAATAAAATGTTTTATGCTTAGAATAATAACGCATAGAATGATAGTTTCATATCAAACGAACTGTCACAAGTGAGGCAAAAATCAAATTCATGTAGGCTAGTTTTAGTAGTAGGTTAATTTTCGATTTTAGTGAAAATTTATGTATAAATACAAGTTGAAACGCGTTACTTCCTTGTGGAATGTTATGTTAGTATCTATTTTATGTTTGTCTGACGTATTTTTACACTCATTTACCGCACATTTCGTAATTTTTAGCTAAAATTCTGGAATTGTTAGCGGTGCAAGTCGACCTTGAGCACTGAAGGCCCGCCCGCTCGTGTAGGCCCTTTGGGAGCGCTTCAATTTGCCTCACTTAGCGTGTGCGGACTAGGTTTCTATGCGTTATTATTCTAAGGTTTTATGTATGTTTTCAGATACCTTCGTCAATTGTGGATCGATATTGAAAATTCTTTTTTTTTTGAAAGGGTATACCTACGAGGTGGTCCCTGATACTTTCCGCAAATAAAGGTTCACTTTTCACTTGACACAATATATGTAATCAACAAATCATCGTCACCTTGACAACCGGAAAAGAAAATATAAAACGTACAAAGGAGTCCGTAGCAGTCCCATTGTCACCAAGAAGTCAGAATCAGATGAGAAAATCCCATCGAAATTGAAAAAAGCGGATTAGCAAACTTTTGAGATCGATTTTTTTTTTTCAATTTAAAAAGTTACAATTCTTATATTTATAGCCATGGTAGCCCAATGGTTTCACCTTCCACCTCTTAAGTAGAGGATCTTGGGTTCGAAACCGGACATGCACCTCTGAGTTATTGTAAGTCAATGGAGTTATTAGGAATTTATGTGCGAAGTTAATTTGAAATTTGCCATGAGCTTTTTGTGAAGGAAAACATCGTTAGGAAACTTACAAACATCTGCAAAGCAATTTAAAACAAGCTCTCACATTGTGAGTTAAGGCCTGTGCCCCGTAGTGGGACTATGTGTAGACTAACTATTATTACACTATAGTACGTTTTATCTGGAGTAAATAAAAAATACATTTATATAGATTAAAATGTTACTCATGGTCTACCAAAATAAGTCAAAGAAAAATAGTGTACCAATAACCAACAAATAGTGTGCCATCAACCAATAGTTTTTGATTGATTTTAAATTCGAATTGGGTTCGCGTGGGACAGCAACAAGTCAACAGCCCAAGTACTCTCATGGCATATGCGCAACAGTGGGATAGTATTTTTTTCTTATTTATTTCTTCAGTCAACAATTATTACACCAATAAAATATCAGACAACATATATGCAAAAAAATGTAAAACTAAGTACACAATCTATTATTAACCGACGCTAGATGCACAATAAATTATCGCAGAGTAAAAAGAAAGTTACAAAAAGAAAAGTGTAAACATTAATTTAATCATATAAATTACTTACAAAAACAAATAATATTAATATCTTAAGACTATGAGAAAGCTTAAAAAAGAAGTTAGGTGACAGAGTTTTAGGGAAGTGACGATATTTCGCGTATGGTTCTTACTGCAGAGAAGTAGCGTAAATTAATCGTTGCGTTATGCTCATTGTACGACAAGCAGGCAAAGCCTAGCAATGGGAGAATTCACGCGTAAAACAGTCCTGCGAAAAGCCTTACAAAGAGGCGTTATGGGAAATCTAGGTAGTTTGCTCTTAATCATTAAATGATGTAGGATTAGAACTGAACTGAATTTAATTTAATTATTTAATAATTTATATAAAAACATCATAATATCTAAAATGTCCCATATACATATTATTCCCTATTATTTATACTATTTCAAGGTGATTGGAAACGCTGAATGTTGGTTTGTAATTATATATACCACAACTTTCCACTTGTTACGATCCTGAATCTTTTGCTTCATAGACACGTATGAATGATTTAATACAGGTCGGTGAAAGGTAGAGAATATTTGAGAGAACATTTTGAATTTGGTTGTGGTAAGCACGCAATGTAATTTTAGTTTTGTTCGTTAATGTGGTACTTTATCGCGATATTGCGCCTTTGTATAAGGCCACATCTGTAAAATGATAACTCTTCAAGGGAGAGGTACATAGATAATCCGAACGACATTACATTGGATGTGTGGATAACATTTCTTTACTTAACCTGTCACGCGAGCTAGAGACACACGGTGTCACTAACAATTTCGGTGTAATTTATACATTTTTATAAATTAAGGAAAAAATTGTAAACACGAAATAAAAAAAAATGGTGGTTATAAGCTGGCCATTAGAGACACCGTCACGCTTTGGTACCAGAATCACTAGAGACGTCGTGTGTCTTTAGGACGCATGACAGGCTAAATAGGACAGTTATAAAATTTCGCATATACATAAATTTGTTTCATGCATTTTGTATTATTTTTGATGACACGCGAATTTATTATACCAAGGGCACAACATGTTTAACGTAGCAAGTAAGCAAAATGTATGGAGGAAGACGCTGTTCATTTTATTAAATCGTTAGCGTGCACGTCATGTCTTTTACGTTGATGGAAAAAGCGTCTTCCTACAATGTCATACATTTGACTTTCCTGTTAAATAGTCACGATAGACAATGCCGTGACGTGCAAAGTTACAGATGCAGTTCACTCAATTCATTTTAGCATTCTATAGTAACGCAATAATGCGGTCATAGCGACAGCCACAAGGTTTTATTACGATCACATATCAAGACAGTACTAACATAATACCTAGCTTTATCTACGAAATCTAGTTTAAGGCCGATTAGACCAGTTTCCTTAGCTCTATGTACTTTACATTCGAATAAATATCTAACTTTAGTGTAGATTGCTTACATTGTATTAGAATTTAGCAATGAAACAGAATCCTGGATCCAGTGTTATTAATCTTTATTGCATCAAATAAATATGTAAGAAATATTAATTTTACAGAATCTCCAAGGTATCTCTAAAAGTAAATAAGTATTATAATTACATATGTAGATTAAATAACTTTCTATTTATATATTATATATTTATACTCTAAGATTCTCTATTTATAAATTTTCTAGTATTTAAATTTTCATAATAAGTTTTGTCAAGTACTATATTTTGCTTTAAGTGCCTAATAAATAACATTAATATACACACACATTAATATACACACATACGTGCACAGGTATAAATATACATGAAATAATAAAACAATAAAAATGATTACAAAGAGAGTTCAGCAAAAAAGAAAGGAAAGAAAATATATTTTAAAATCGACATCACACGACCTTTATACAACACGCATAGCTACATTTAAAACATATTAATCACACAGAATGCATAAACAAACACATATGTGGAAAATAACCAATGCGTAACTTAGTAAATACGCGACACGCCTACCACGTCACACGCCTATCTACGTGGTAGGCGTATGACGTCACACGTTCACACATCACATGGCACATGTGAGTGTGCTGTGTGACCCACTGCGCATGGCAGGGGCGTGGCTTCCCCGTTCACGTGAACGTTGAACCAGTTTTCCTTATACGGTGCATGTGTGTATGCCTATGTAGAGAACTTACGAGTCTAGTATGTATACCGTAAATGTTGTGTACAGTGTAGCTCCGTAGTGCCGGATCAGTCAAGTACTCAACATAGAAGTTGTAAGAATATTTGTTATATTCGATGTATCTGTTATACAATATATAAAATATATACAAAATAATATTTTTTATATATTTTATATGTTATATATGACTTTGTAGTAAGAATCAGTAACTAGCTTCCCTGTTTTCTAACAAATACATATCGAACACTTTTCGAGGTCTGGTACTGTTACGAATGAATTAATATTTTGGATTTGAGATACAGAAAACACCCTGTATGTTTTCTAGGTGTCTTATAAAGTGACTAAATCGATAAATAACTCTAGGATGTACCCTGACACGTTTTCCAATATATTTTAGATTGCAGCTTTATAGCGATCGTTTATTTGTATATTTATTCAAGATACACCGTCAACTAAACACAAAACAATCTTGGAAAATTACACACATACGTCCACCATACAAGGTGCCAAGTTGCTACTGGTGTATACAGGACCAGACATTATATATGATATTGTAGCAAGAATTATATTAGGATTACGTATGCACAATTATTGCTAAAGATCAAATAATTGCTTGCACATACAAATAAACTGCGTGGTGTTTTTTATATGAAATAAGCCTATGTCACTGTCTCTGGTCACAGACAAGTCATTGTATGACTGCACGAGTCTGTTCAAGGTGGCATACTTTCCAAGATTAGTTCGGCTACTGGACCAAACAAATGTTTTTATCGTTAAGTACGTCGTGGGAAATCCTACTTTATAACAAGGATTCATGTACTATATCGACTATAAACTGGTTACCGGTACTACTAAATTTTCACAACTTTACAGGTGAAGAAAAATTCATTTATATAGCATCTGGTTTATTAAACAAAAATACGTAGTGTACATATATACATATGTAATAAAAATATTTAAAAACTACGTATTTTTATTTAATAAACCAGTTGCTACATAAATGACACAAAAATTTTTTTCTTCATGTTCATCATGTTGTCAAAGTTGAGATAGTACCGATTACCAGCTCACAGTCGATATTGTATTGATGTAGTAGTAGTTTGTATTCTTAAGCATCTAAAATTTCAATTAAGTAGAAACGGTTAAAACAAGGGGGTAAAGGCGATTTGTTTTTTTTTCCTTAAGTTTTATGTTCTTAAATTTCTAAGTAAAACAACCGTTAGCATTAGTTTATATGCTGGCAATATTTCTTTAATCCTTCGAGCTCATTTAGCCAAGTTTTAATCTCAATCTCGGCTCATTACCGGCGCCGAAACACTGGGAATAGGCAATTTCGTCATTAATTACTACCAAGGCGGGCCTACGCGCGGGCTACCCTTCCTCTTTCGAGTAAAAATAAATTATAACTCATTTATTGTGAGCAAAATAAATAGGCGTCACGCTGGCACACGAAGAGAATAGGCTACCATTTGATAAGTATCGGGAATTAAATACTACATTAGAATTAAAAATAGGTATAGACTCGTGGACATATTTATAGAAACGCAAAAAGGTTGAATTATATGATGACAGTGCTATCTTCGCATAATACATGTGAACTGTAGTTTTCGGCAATATGTTGCGTATACAAAAAAAATAATTACCATATTGTATAGTTACTGATTTTAACCGACTTCAAAAAAGTAGGTACTCAATTCGACTCATTTTTTTGTGTGTATGTATGTTACGGCATTTATGAACCTATTTTGATGGTTTTTGTTGGACAGAGGGTACCTCAATATTGATATTATTTTTCTTTTTCTAAGTCTAGAAAAGTAAGTATCAAAAATCCTAAAAACCAAGTAGCAACAAGAGTTCATTAGAGCCGCGTTAGTCATGGCTAAACGAGCATCGCGAAGTTGCGTGTGTCGTGCCGGTCATTTTCATATCCCACGGCCCCAATAGGTGTACGAGGAGTCGTTCATTTTTATCCATTATGGCGATGAACGTATTAAGGAAACTCGTGTCCATCGGAAAGACGCAAAACAGTACAGACAATACTTCGATCCATTTGGGTAAGTGACGTAGGATTTTGATTACTCAATTTTATTTTATGAATGAAGGTAGTAGTAGAATCAACTTCGTATCCGGCAGGCGGGCTCTCTTAGCTGAGCTGTGTGTCTTTGGTAGGATGAATTATTTATAAACTTCCCGTTTAGACGTAGGTGAATTCTATCGTAGTGTATATTATTCCAGCTGTCTATGTCGGAAGATAAGGCCCAATGTAAGGAAGCTAATTTTTGGCATGAAATTGTAATTGTATAACATAATTGTAATTGAATAGCATAATCAACTGTGTGCCAATTTTGTAACGTACAAACTAGATCTGCAACCATTTAGTAGTAATAGAGCTCCTTGTGAAAGAACTCTATCCAGTTTCTGCCGCCAAGCCGTAATATGAGCGTTGCTACGTTCTAATTTTGAAGGGTAAGGGTGCTGGTGAAATTACAGGTAGATGGGACTTGTCAACTTATGTCTCAGGGTGACAGGCACAGTGGCAGTGTCCTTCAGATCTTTGCGATTTAAAGCTTTGAGTGGCACTGCAACTGCCATGGTTAGATTTGTCGCTTAACACCACACGCACGCCTTTTTCGTCTTGTCACTTCATGTCATAAAAAACATTATGATGATTTATGATATCAATCAAGAATAAGAAGAAATTCGATGTAAAACGATGGTCGATAACGTCGGTAATTGCGTCGCGAGGTTAAGGTGGAGGTGGGGGGGACATTTGGCTAGACGAGAAGACGGACGATGGTTCAAAGCAGTCACGGAATGGTGGCCAAGAGGAGCAAATGATGGAAGAATGCGAATGGCGCAGGATCGAAATATTGGCGTAATAAAGAGAGACCTGTGCTCAGCAGTAGATTGATGTTGGCTGATCATGATGACGGTGATAATATCATAAAAAATCACACAGAGAAATTCGTAAGACCTGCTGACTCGGTCTATAGCTCAGTCGGTAACAACAGTTGCCCCGGTGTGGCAACATACATTGGTTCGAGTCCAATCGGATCCAAAATTCTCGAAAATTCCCGAAATCGAAAAAAATCTGTTGTTCGATCTTTGTATCAATAATAATACCAATCTAGTGGAGTATGATTACAAAAAATATATGAATATCATCGTAAAAAGACTTGCAAATATAATATTAGAAGTTGATATACTGAAATACATGCGAAACTGTGACATTGACCAGACTTTACGGATTTGAAAATAGATAAGGCAAAACTGGAGCGTATTTATTATTCTAATCGAGTGTTACGATCGGCTCTTGCGATAAACCCGAGGTGTGTAATAAGGAGTTGAATAGCTGGTATTAATGTAGGCTGCTTAATATTAAGCCTGTTATTATTTTTGCCATAATATTGTAAAACAATGTCCACTAAAGTAATAAAGAACGGCTCCCTACTTCAGGTAATCTTAAATAAACCTAATTCAATAAAATAATTTACTTTGGAAGATTTTCATTGTATTATTTTCATCACATTCATTTGACTATATTTTTGGGATCTGACTGTTTTATACCGAAAATATAAATTAAATTTTAAAGAAAATTTTGTTCTAAATTAAAAGTCAAATATACGTTTTGGTGTTTTTGCCGTTTAATTTCTTTTCTGTTCTTAAGAGAAAAGAAATGTTCTGGATTTGAGTTCCACTCAATATTTTATCAACGCATCATTATTATGATCACACGTTTTCCAAGCGTTGTGAACCTTTTTCAACGTGCAGGTTTAATCATGTCCAGGTTAACAGGAGTCTACAGATACATTTGTTTTAATTATTCAGATACGTACCTGTGACAAACACGACCCATATCGATGGCTTTCTGGGATTTATTTTTTTATGACATCACTTGATCTTGATGCCCATCTTAAAAGCACTTGTTAAAAAATCTTAACGGTACCTGACGCGCAAAATAGACGCAATGCGAGCCGTTCCAATGACGTCACGTGATTATTCTCACCAATTGAAATCGAGAATGGTTTGGTAAGTCCGACATTTTGAAAAGGAAAAAAGCATTTTTTTTTTCAATTATAGTTTATTTTTCCACGTGATCTCCTTTTAACTCTAAACACCTTGACCAGCGATATTCCAACTTCTTCAACCCATCAAAAAAAATTGTCATTTTTGAAAAACAGGCCTCTGTTTCAGCGTTCACTTCCTCATTTGATGCAAATCGGTAAAAATTCAGATAAAAAAGTCAGATGTGGCTAAATCTGGTAAATATGGGATTTATACCAATAATTTGTACCATATTTCGACTATTTTGATATTGTGATTGCAGATGAGAAACGCAATATTGGAAATTCCGTTTCCTTCATCTCCAAAAAATACACCGACCTTCACTAACTTTTTTCTATTTTTTGAATTACGCGCTAATGTAAAAAAAGGAACGTCAGTTGCTTTAAGAATATAAAATTAAAATAAATTCTCTTTAAATTTAAAGTCACGTACAGCTGAATAAATGAGTAAGAAAGTGAACAATTTCGGTTTAGGCCACTATTCTTAAATTGGGTCGGAAATGTCTACAGGAAGGCCGATGGCCTATGTATCGACCATGTCAAGGCAAACGTAGTACAGTACATTCTGCGGCAAAAGAACTGACGACTTGAGAAAGGTGGTCAGGCAGCGGCTGGATGTGAGCGGCATAGGGCCGGGAGAGTTGATGTGCTCTGGGGGCGGCCTATGTGCAGCAGTGGATGCGTATTTGCTGATGATATCTGGAAAAATCCTTTCATTGGTAGTAAGGAAGGTTTCTTAAAGAATATTAAGTCTGTAAATGAAGTAGATACGTAACATCTACACCATTTGTAATGTTTTTGAATATCTTTACGCCTTACATAATGTGCACATGTTTTCTATATATTTTATAGATATAAATGCAAGCAAAGTATCGATATATTGTACTTACTTACTTTTCTAATATATATATATATATATATATATATAATAAGTAACGTACAATCAAAGCTTAAATAATAGAAAGTAAATCTAAGGTTAAATGATATGAATAAATTTGGATCGCCGCGGCAAGGTGCCCAAGATGCTGGCAGCGTTCCCTCTTTGTATGGCTATGATAACGCATTGGGCAAGGTTGCCAGACCCTGGGTTTCCGACAGTCTACTAATTTTTTTGATAAAATTTTGTACACATGAAGAGCACCGGGACGTCACGGGTCTAGGGTTTCCACTCCAAAGGCATAAATAGGTAGTCGAAGCCGAGGTTCTGGTACTTACAAATATTAGTATATGTAACATCAGGATACATAAGTTTATTTTTATTTTATTTATTTATTAAGGTTCATCAACAATTGTTACAACAAATACATTATGAGTGGTTTCTATTCTAGGGTTTATACTAATTGCACAATTTTTAACAGATGAACACCACGTGCAATTAAATTAGTGAATTCAAAAAAGTAGTCCGCGAAGGGCTAGACTCGTATCTATGTATTACTTAAATAGTAAACAATATTATTAAAAGAAAAAAAAAAAGTTTTGAAAGTTTAAAGAAAATTAGGTCACGATGATGTAATCGATCGACGGAATTTAACCAAAGAGTCGTGAAATATATCTAAATTATTGATATTAACGATAAAATGGTTATACAAGCTGCATAGACGAGGAACTGGCGAGTTGCGTCCCGCTACTGTCCTGCGAATTGGCATCGAAAAGAGAGCTTTAATTCTATGACGGGGATATCTATGCGGCACTTTAAGTTTGAACTGGCTAAGGAGTGAAGAACAGTTTATTTTGTAACGGATAATTTTGTATAGAAAAATCATATCTAATGTGTCTCTACGTTTGTTAAGGTTAACCATTTTAAACATTTTTAACCTGCTATCGTACGAACGTATTCTTTGCGCTACACCCGATGAAAACGACAAATGCCACATAAACCTTTTCTGGATCCTTTCGATTCTCAACATGTGATTCGCGTAGTGAGGACGCCAAATCACTGACCCATATTCGAGAATGCTTCGCACTAAGCAGTTGTACATTATTATTTTTGTAGCGGGTTTACGGAATTCCTTGACGTTACGAAGAACGAAACCGAGTGTTTTCGAGGCTTTCTTTACGATGTGATCAATATGTGGTACATACGTTAATTTTTTGTCTAGCAGCACTCCCAAATCTCTTATCGTGTCAACTTCATTTAGTATGGAGTCGTTGATTTTGTAGGAGTATTTGAGAAAACCTTTAATTCGACGGGTGAATGTTATGTTTACACATTTAGTTGCATTCAGTGTCATTCCGTTTTTTTGACACCACAACCCAAGATTGTCTAGGTCATTCTGCAAAGCTTTGGAATCCTCCACAGAGCGTACCACTTTGAGAAGTTTTAAGTCGTCGGCATAAAGAAAGGGAATAGAATATTTGATAGACTTTGGGATGTCATTAATGAAAAAGAAGTTACCATCAACTTTAATTAAAATCCTTTAATAATATTATTTATTTATTTCAGGCCACATGACCTGTATAACATAGACCTTAAGGACTAATATACATACAATATAATAAAACACTATTTCTAACTAATTTCACCTGTCGGCGACGTGTGGTACAATCTGGCGTCTGGTAACCGGCCGCGGAATCGCCGACATGTGACATCCTTCGACCAAAATTCTTCTTTCATGAAGGTCGACAGATGTTCGATTGGTGCTCTCACCACAAACGAATTGAAATTCACGTTGTGGTGGGACTCCAATCGCTCGACCCTCAGGGTGTATTAGGCTTTATGTCTGATGTACTCCACTATCTCCTCAGATTTCGTGGAGTAACGCAATCGCGACAGATACAGCAGTGTCGTCGGTATGGTCGGACGCAGCATGAAGTTCGATCCTGTCGATGCTGTCTCACATTGGTTACGGCCGGTTGGCTTCCTCTTCTTCTTCTCCACTTTCTCCACAAGTTGTACTCGTCGTACCGGTCCATCTGCCTCTGTGGTTTTGCAAGTTCAGAAACAGGCACACGGGGATTACTGTTTCCCTCAGCAGATTGCCGTCACTCGTGTTTCAAAGTGGCGGGTAGGTTTTTGTTTTGGTCTGTTTATGTCAGTGTGGATAATTATTTTGGTCCAAGTTATTTATAATAAATATTGCTATTTGTAAGATGTATTTAAGTTGGTTATGGTATAATAGAAGTGGGATATGATGTCGAATTATTTTTCTGAACTAGTTTTACAAGGAAGTAAACTCGCACCTCCTAATCAAAAACTTAAAACGTCAGATTGCTAATCTCGTGAGGTTGTCTAACTGTCATTGGATACATATTGATGTATTAAGAACTGGAAATTGCAACCTGCTGGGAATCAATTTGTTAAATACATTACTAAAATATAGGGCATTTACATATTTACCATAGATGCTAGAAAACTTAAGCTCTATTAATTTATTCTTGATGTCTTGTCATTAGTTCGAATATAGTTACCATAAATAAAGCAGTATGGATGTTGTTTAGAATAATTATCAAGTTGTGGTGGCAATGTGAAATCCATGTGCCTCGTTGAATTTATGGGTTCTACTTCCTAATATCGTGTCGATGCTTTTTTTATTTTAGCATAATATTTAATTTGAGTAGGTATGTTGTAACTGCCGTGTTAGGCCAAGCGTATTGAGAGCATTACTGCGTTCCGGTTTTGAAGGGTAAGGGTATTGGTGAAATTACAGACACATGGTACTTGTCAACTTATATCTCAGGGTGACGGGTGCAGTGGTATTACCCCTCCGATCTTTGTAATTTAAAGTTTTGAGTGGCACTCTAACTGTTATGGACAGGCGTGTAGCTTACCATGTTTACACTTACACTTACTTACATACTTACACTTGTTCGTCCCGTCACTTATGTTAGAAAAAAAAAATTGAATGAGATAATAATTATTTTGACATAACGCGGCACGCAGTAATACAATTTCTTGGTTTGACAATTACGTGCGCGAAATGCAGTAGGGCGCCTGAGTTAGTGAAAACTCTCAGATCGCGCAAATGTCTCAGGAGCGGGGGTCTTCTAACATTTGGTGCGGCTCAAAATGTAACAATAAAAAAATCTTTCGTGTCAAGCCAAAACACTGCAACGTTCAATACAGTGTTTTGTAATTTCATAACAACAATACCCTTTCGGCTCTTAACGAGGGATTAGTAATTCATTCGTTTTTCAATAGAAATAACTTACTTTCCAAAGCAAAATTATAATGGCTAGATAGATTTCTTTAATATCTAATGCACAATGTATGTTAAATGTATCTTTTTATATTATTAACCTCAAAAATTACAAAAAATACTTTACAGAGCTTTTTCTCAAATTGCTGTTTTTGATATTACAATATTTTAGCTTGACACGGTACTGTTGTTGCTATGATAATACTATATCGTCGCCTTACTTTCTCAAACTCGTATATTTTAAAACAACGTTACTGAAAGTTACTGAAATACAAAAAATGGATTGTGTACCTCAATGACTTACAAATAAATGGACGACGGGTCTAATACAAAAACCACGAAAAAAATGTCCCAAGTCAACCTATTCGAAATTTAAATTGTTATGTCATCGCAGTATCGCGCTGTCCGTAGAACAAATGAAGACTAAAGCGGAGTGTCGCGCTCTGTATACGATTTTAGCGCCTTACAAGTGCGGACACTTTTTAGCGCGGACCCGGCGTCCATATAATTGTAAGTCAATGGTGTACCTATACACATTTTGCAGCCTGATTTCACATTACATTTCCTTCATATTCACATACTAGCTTTTAAATATTCTTAAAGTAATGCATCCAAATTGACACCCTTGATAAGAAATTTAAATTAAATAGAACGTTTTGCCGTCTCTTGAATAATCACTCTTTATAAGATACAAGTTTGAGAAAGTAAGGCATTGATATGGATTGTGTTGTGTCCATATAGCCGTCGACAGTGCCGCAGTTATATAGGGTTAGATAATATACATCAGCCTCCATGGCCGAACGGTTACCACGCCGGACTGTCACTCAGAGGACGCAGTTTTGATTCCCGGGCCGGGAGAAATATTTCTATGGCTTACAATTATTTCTCTCGTGACTTTTGGTGTAATTTATGGTTGTCTATGTGTGTGTCCATGGCACCCGCGACACAGGGCTTCCCTCGTGCGGGTCTATGTTAGCTGTGTGCGCTATTATTATTATTATTAATAATAATAATATGAATATGAATATCCCTGAATGCCTATTTACACGTCGTGCTCTTGGTTTAATAATAAATAATAGATAAACTTTTTATTTCGGACTGATTATATACATACATACATACAGTTCAATAGTAAAAGTTAAAACTATGTTAGTATCTTTAAATAATCCTAGTATCTTAACCTAATTCAAATAATTTCGGGAGCCATATCGGGAAGCATATATACTTCCCGATCCAATACATATAAAAAAGCACAATTAGGCTTATCCCTAACGACCTCGATGCCTTCTAACAGATATGATGTCCCGAATCCGTCGAAGCATGGAAGCTGTTCGTTTTTTATGATGGCGTAATCATCACAATAAGTTTCCGCGAACATTTCGAATGCACTGCAGAATCAAGGGAACCCCATCAACATCCTAAAGGCATTATTCACGCGATGATCATTAAAAGTCCTCTGCGTATAGTTAACCCACAGACTGCAGGTATAAAAAATTGACGGAAGCATTTAAAAAGAGTAACTTTTACATCACTTGTGCATTTGGCAAATAAAATGACAAACAAACTGTTTATTAAATTTAACCAACTTCTGCTATTCCGATTTTTTCTTCCCATATAGTGAAATCATACTTATAAGAAACTGAGTCTGTGAGCATAAAAAAGAAACTAGTCAATTTTATTCATTTTATATGAAATATATTTTTTGAAATTTGATCAACTTCGGCTGTCCCGAATTTTTTCGTTCCATACAATAAAGTGATCCCTTCATGAAACTGAGTCGATTAGCATTAAAAAAATTGATCAATTTTATTAATTTTTATGGACAACTCACGTTTGCCCAAAAAATTTACTATGCCAAAATTGTTTTCACAAAAAATTACTTAATGGTTCTTAAGAGAGCTTCCTTGTATCTTCTATGGTTTCGGTTTTCCCCATTAAAAAAGAACACTGTATATTTTTTCCAGAGTAATTGATTCAACACTTTCACTGTCATGCGGAATCAACCAAAGCCATTTGAGGTTGTATCAACTTTTAAACACTACTAATTATTCATAAAGCAGATTCAATTTTTTTTAAACTTATCTTACAAAGACACTCCGGGGCCTAGTTTATAAATTGCCCGGATATCGCGCCGAGCGTTAAAATTGTCGATAGCCAAAATGTGCTGCTAATGCTTTCTAGATCTGTGGTTGTTGTTGTATCTGTGGATATATATGGATAGACCAATTTGGATATAATTACTACCTATATAAGTACTACACTAATAAAGTACAAGTTCGTGCGAGTACTTTTTTGATATCAAGCATTGACTTACAATTATATGGACGTCGGGTCCGCGCTAAAAAGTGTCCGAACTTATAGGGCGTTAAAATCGTATACAGAGCGTCATTCACGCTCTAGTCTTCGTTTGTTCGACTGACAGCGAAGCAAGCAAAATTAGACAGTACTGCGATGACATTACAATTTAAATCTAACGTTTTAGCTTTTTCATATTCTTTTACATGTCATTACGTTTAAATAGGTCGACTTGGGACATTTTTTTCGTGGTTTTTGTATTAGACCCGTCGTCCATTTATTTGTAAGTCAATGATATCAAGTGACGGAAAGAACAAGTCGTGCGTTTTTTCAAATAAACTAATTTTTCGCGATTTTGTCAGTTAAAGACATCAACCAGTTCTATATCTAATATTAATGACGACTTAATTATCTCAGACAGCTGTGATCATAGTACTTGTGAAGGGCCCGAAACTTTGGTTTGTTTTTTTTTGGTAAATTTATTTCATTACCAATACGTAAAAAACGCAAAAGCTTAATCTCGATAGTTTGTTTTGGACTAGAATGTTTAAATTTTATTGTGATTAATATTTATGTATTTATAAAGAAAAACTGAACACGCAATACATTAAACATCTTATTGTTAATAGTGTATGTATGTTTTTTTCTTACTGTTTATTTATACTACTCGTGTGTGTGCACTGAGTGGCCACATGACGAATTTGCAAATGCAAAATTTAGTAGTTCTCCAAATTTTGGTAGTGGTTGTAAAACTATTGTAGCAAGCGTCCTGGATTTTGTAAAGATGTAGTTAAATTACTTTGTAGTCGTAGCGCCGTCTATGAGAAATCTATGAAAGATTTATCACCCAGTTAGTACCTTTACAGCTTCCAGTCCTGGCGAGAGATGTCACTATTCGCTGTAATTTTAAATTTTTATTGAATTGGTATTGAATTATTTTTTGTGAAATTATTGTATTTAAATTGTTTTACCAAAAATAATCTCCGTACGAGAACTAAAAAACCGACCTCAAAAGTTATTCATCCCCTAGTTTGCCACCCTTAGAGGGGGAATATTTTCTTCAAATTTAAATGGGGTTGCTACTGAGGTACCCTCTTTTCAACAAAAAAAGAATCATCAAAATCGGTTCACAAATGAGTTATCGCGTAACATAAGGAGTGGCGTGGCGTGGCGCGGCGTGGCGTGGCGTGGCGTGGCGTGGCGTGGCGTGGCGTGGCGTGG
>NW_020653853.1:14931978-15180315 GCF_003589595.1 Hyposmocoma kahamanoa | reverse complement strand
TGGCGTGGCGTGGCGTGGCGTGGCGTGGCGTGGCGTGGCGTGGCGTGACGTGACGTGACGCGACGCGACGCGACGCGACGTGACGTGACGTGACAAAACATAACATACAGTCGAATTGAGAAGCTCCTCCTTTTTTTTAAGTCGGCATTTGTAATAGATATTCTTTAAATATTACTTTTGATTCTTGTCACAAATGCCCTTTCAACTAACGGCGGTAAATAATGATACTTACTTTATAAGGCGACTATGCTGTTATGCTTTAAAAATTATATTCATACGAAATAACCCAGTAAATTTGCCTAAAACAGTAAATTCCTTGAATGTATGGTTTGGCATCCGTTCGCCTACACCTTGCTGTCCATTACCGTATTTCAGAAGTTGCAGGTTTACATAACTCATTCGGAGGTTCAGAGTAAGTCTTGAAATAGGGTTTTATTTGGTAATAAACTTTGGTCTAGGAAGAGTATTTTTATAGACACAGGCAAATTGTAACCACAACATAAATTGCAATATAGGTGAGGATTGATGCCTCTAGTTTGCTTCTAACAACACATTAAAAACTTACCAAGAATAATATAATTTTGTAGCAGTACAGCTCCTTGTGAAAGAGTTCGTCTAGGGTAGTACTGCCACCTTATCTATTTCTGCTGCCAAGCAGTAATGTGAGCATTACTGCGTTCCAGTTTTGAAGGGTAAGCGTGCTGGTAAAGTTACACGCATATGTGATTTACCAACTTATGTCTCAAGGTGACGAGCGCAGTGGGAGTTTAAAGCTCTGAGTGGCACTGCAACTTTTATCGACAGGCGTGTTGTTTGCTATCACGCGCCCGACTTGTTCGTCCCATCACTTGATATTATAAAAAAAAATTGGTAACTTAGTCTAGTATATCAGTTTCAAAATTTTATAATAGTTTTTAATCAATAAAATATTGCTTATAATATTTAATACTGAAAATGCGAGTTGTCTCGAATTATGCGTCCGGGAGTACGTTTAACTTTAATAAAAAACATTACACTTAAAATTATCGAAAATACCTTTTAGTAGAAATGAACAAAAAGTTTCCATAAAATTAATAGTTCATTCTATGGCATATGAGTATTGCGTGCATATACAGCATGTTGACAAATGTGGTCACAGCGGGCTACAGGGTGCTCCATTAAGAAATGTCGCTGTGGCGCGTGGCAGGAATTCAGGTAGTACGCATGACGAATCGACTGTCCGCATCGGCTTAATACAGGTTGTTTCCAAATAAATCAAAATATGCTCATGGATGTACTTAGAGGAATGCTCAAAATAAGGTTGAATTATGATAACAATGTTTATATGAACCACGGGCAACATACACTAGAACAATTTTAATCGAAATCAAAAGAGGATTGAAGTAAGTATTTTTTTATACTAAACATTCTATATATATGTGGTAAGTGGTTAATTTTTAACCGATTTTCAAAAAAGAGGAGGAGGTTATACATTCGGCTGTATGTATGCTTAAACCATTTAAACCATTTATTTTCACACACATAATAATAATTAAAAAAAAACTTTATAAATAATAATAATAATAATTTACAGAAATGAGGATAAACAATGTATAATTACGCAATTTACTGAATTAATGAATTATTTAAAAAAATTAATATAAAAAAAAAAATAAAAAATAAAATATGTGTGTGACGGACACGAGCTCATTTTCACGTTTCATGTATGTTTTCCGATTTCTCCGGCAATAGTGAACCGATTTTGAAAATTCTTTTTTTGTTTGAAAGGATCCACTCTCGTGGTGGTTCCATTATCACCAAGTCAGAATCTGGTGTGGGGATCCCATGGAAATCGAAAAAAGCCATAAATGAAAAAGCTACAGTTAGGGTTTTTCAGAATTCGATGCACAAACACACACACACTCACACACACACACACTAAGGGCTAAAGAAGTATGTCTCTTTATTACATTAGCCTAGGTGCGTAGAAGTGCTTACTTTGGCACACGATTATTCCTGCAATTGTCTGGTAGGTACTTTTTTTTTGGCGACACTAGTTATGTCTGTAGCACTCAAAGGAGCATCCTGTGTGTTATTTACAAACGTATAAGGATTGCAGTGATTAAGCGGCTTTAGCATACAGAGGCACCGCATGCCTGGAAAACATGCACGTACTTGGTCTTTCGTCAGTTTGGAACTTAGTTGTTTGGTAATCAATGACATTTGCAAAGCTACTTGTGCGTAGGTGTTGCGCCAACTGGTTCCTTCATAGTCTTTTCATCTTCGAGAAACAGACGTAGAGTGGGTGATCTCCCCTTATAGTAATGATACACGAAGCATTTGGCTTCCTATTTCTTAATACAATAAATTAATGTTTTTTGTCATTTTTAAGTATCTTTTCTAGGCGAGATTTTCATCGGTCATTTTCTAGACCTGCATGCTTTAAATTATTAATATTAAAGATTGTGCTTAAATGCTTGTGTATTAGTCATAAACAAATGTTCCGACTATATCAGTGTACAAAAGTGACATACGGCCCAATGCTATAAATATATGACATCAATACATTGAATATGATATTAGTGAAATCAAATTGATTAAGAAAAAGATATTCACAACCACTTTTAGCTTATGAAAGAAGAATGACGAGTTTTAGTCTGGATCCCTCTAAAAATGTCTAAAAAATGCCAATGTGCGCATACGTAAGTCCTCTCGCTGTCATCTTTGGGTGCCTCTACCCGATACCAGTTAGTTGTCACGGACTCGGTGGAGCGAAAAGCAAAGCGACTTAGTAGCGGCAACACTCTTGTGAGATTGAACACACACTATACTGTGGGATTCGATACACTTCTAGGGCTATTACTTTTTGGTAATATGTTCCCGAACAAAATTTGACCGACGGAGTAGTTATACCCCACACACAACCTCGAAGCGTTATTAGTCAAGAGCGTCACGCTACATTAGCCATGTCCAAAGATACCGGTACCGATACTGACACCGATACCAGATTTTATCGGTACTACATCGGCACAGTGTATTTGTTTTTAATACCCCTTGATATATTGATATTAATGGGTCTATTTTTAAGATATGAATAGAACAAATGTAATTCGTGAATGGAGGTTTTAGGTTAATGTTGAATTTGAAGAAAGTGCGTAATGGCTTTGGTAATCTCAAATGGATTTGTAGTGATTGCATGGTTAGAAGAAAACCGGAACTGTAATCCTAAATGTTTTGGATTTCTTTCCGGTAAAACCAGCTTCACCTGGTAGGGGTGCCATTTCTTTTTTCTACTACATTTTATACTGGATGTATTAAAAAAGGTTTATCCATATATAATAGCGTTCGTGCTCAAGAACTAAAACGACTTCAGCAATAAAGTGATACATTACTGTCAGCTAAGTTGAAGTCTTCCCAGTCTTTTGCAATCGTTTACAAGCGGAGAATGTAGTTAGCCCCGATATTTATTGAATCGGCCATTTTTTGTGAAAATCGTTTGTTTATTATAAAAATGTGGTCGCTACCGACCACCATTGCTTGCACTCAAAAAGAACCCTTAAGGTACGAATGCATCGACTGTACTAACGGTACGTGCAACCTGCGCTTACAATGATACTTTAAGCAAAAAATCATTAGCACCTTTTGAATTTGGACGCAATACAATAACAATAGCGGCTTCAGGATGTTTTCGCTGGTGCTTATAGATGATTATTTTTTATTTTACTTTATTTATTTAATTCAAGTGACCCATATAATAATACCTTATGGACCAACATACATACAATATAATAAAATATTATAACATTAACTAATCGACACGAATTGCACTTGACGGCGACGTGTGGCGTAATCTGGTGACAGATAACCGGACGCGGAATCGCCGATACATGCTGCCTTCGGGCGAAAGTGTTACTTCATGAAAGTTCAGTCCTGTCGGTGCTGTGCCATACAGGTTACGGCTGGTGGGCTTCCTCTTCCCCTTCTCTACCTTTATGAAGTCCTCCTCTGCCTCTGTGGTTTTGCAACTTCAGAGGTACGATTCCGACATCAAGCTCCATTTACTTCAGATGCATAATAACAAAAGATAAAAATGTTCCCGACAAACACCATTTAGCGTATTCTTCAAATTATAATGTTTTATTTTGGACTACGGAAATTGTAATTAACCAATTCGTAACTTGGTATAATAAAATAACATGTGATTATACGTCAAAAGTACTTTTATCGCATGAAACAAATTATGTCTATGGGCAATTTTATAACTCTTCTATTTAAGCAGCATATTAAAGCAATTTTTTTCGGATTTTAATCGCGTATATTTGTTTTTCAAACAAATCACCAAATATGTTTTTACAAATAAACAACAAATATTTCGTATGTGATTTTGATCGCATCGATTGAAATGAAGGGTAACGGCGCTGGTGAAATTACAGGGACATAGGACTTGTCAACCTTATGTTTTAGGGTGAAGTGTGCAGTGGCAGTGCCCCATAGATCGATTTAAAGCTCTAAGTGGCACTGCAGCTGTTATGGACAGCCGTGTTGCCTACCATTAAGCACACGACTTGCTCGTTCCATCACTTAGTATAAAAAAAAATGTTGATGATCCATAGAGTATGTTTGGCATTGCATCGGATCTAACTAAATATATATATATATATAGTGGTAGGTATTGTATATAAAAGTGGAACTATTCTAAAGATTAATAAACCGGAACGCAGTAATGCTCACATTACTGCTTAGCGGCAGAAATACGTAAGGTGGCAGTACTTCCCTGGACGAACTCTTTCACCAGGAGCTCTACTGCTACTAAAAATATAAAATTCTAAACAGGTATTTAAAACTGTAGTTGGTGAATTATTTGTGGTGATGTTAATTATATAGCTGCCAATAACAATTAATTGTAGTACCTATACCCGTAACTGTATGTTTGGTTGTAAACTGTGAATGTGCGTGGTGAATTTTAAATATAGAATTTTTTATCTGACGAGACGTTGGTTTATTTGAAAAACAAATTATTAAACGCGATTCTACTTTCTATACATACCTCCTGAGAGTACAATAATCACTCTTATCGCTTAGTAAAACCGTACAAGAATTAAGGTATTATTTATTGTGATTTATTCATGCCCCATTTGAGTATATGAATGATCTGTCCACCTTGACTGATTGTCACGTGGTCCACTTATAAAACGACATATGAGGTTAAAAAGACAAAAACAGATGATGAGGACATAGTGTAGCACTGTGAAGTAAATCAAGTTATGGTGAATTATATTATTTCATCTATAAGATTTTTTATGATACAAAGTGAAGTGAGTGGTAAGTGACACGCCTGTTCAAAACAGTTGCAGTGCCACTCAGTATTTTAAATCACAAAGATCTGACGGACACAGCCACTGCGTCCGTCATCCTGAGACGTAAGTTGACAATTCCCACGTGCCTGTAATTTCATCAGCACCCTTACACAAAACCGAAACGCCGTAAATACTGCTAGGCGACAGAAATAGGTAAGTACAGCTCCTAAATTGTAATATACCGAGATATCAAATAAAAACAATATACATTTATTTGTCTCATCTCTTCTGCTTTTTTTTTTAATAGTGCCCCTCCTTATCAACTTTTTCTACGGGACGGTTACACATGTGCAAGCAAGCCTGTAGAGAGATCTTATTAGTCAGGTCTTCATCCGTTTTTTAAAAGGCTTGAGTCAGCGCCCCCGTGTGCACGTATCGCATCCTCCTATAGATCAGATAGGTACTGGATATATTGACTCACAAGCCAGTGAACAATTATAATATCATGGGGTCTATCACAACCTTTTAAAACAATATTACTTTAACCTTACATTGACTTTTCGTACCATGACGCGCTTGAAGTAAGCTTATTTTCTGCTGACTGCGACTGGTCTAATTCCGTGTATTTATATGGACGACAACACACCAAGCGCGGGTGCGAGGCGGGCGCGGGACGGATCCGGACGCGGTCCCCACCCGACCCGCACCCGCTTTCTGCGTGTTTCATGCTTAAAGACACTATAAAAACTATCGCGCTGTCTTTCGCTTTACGTATTGGTCTGGTTATTTTAGGCAAAACAAATAAATCAGTTTACTGTACCTTAAGGTTATACTATATAAAACCAGCGGCATCAATCCAGCTCGATTTATTACCCGTCCAAGCGTAGGAGGCAACTAAAAATTAACCGAACACAACTACCGGTCTCTCGATTTTAAAGTTTCCGCGTAATAGTCGAGATTATGAGCATTGTTGCCTCGGGAGCCGTGTGGAACGTTGCTTATTAGAATTTATACTTGGCAGCAGGGTCTAAGATCGCGGCCATAGCGATTCTTTTAACACGGGCTTAAGACGGTCCTTTTTTTTAATTTCGTATACTATTTTTGTAAACATTACATTTATAATACTTTTATAGGGTAACATTTTTAATTAATGTTCTTAATGTTTTTTTTATTCTTTCTATTCAGGAAACGGCAAAGGTTTAAACATTTAAGATAAATAAGCATATACGTCAAGTCTTCAGACCATTCTATTACAAATGCAATTTATGATTTTGTTAGACATTTGCAATACCTGTCACTTTTGAAGGCGTCTGTGTCAACAATAATTTAAATAAATCAGAACTTGTGAAAGTACTACATTAAAAATCTTTTTTATTACATAGGTAAAAAAAATACACTGGACATCATCGAAACGACTAAACACTACCAGTTCCTGGAGAATCTGTCTCCAGAAAAGAACCAAATCTTAATAAAATAAGTAACCCAGTATTCAATGGTATGTTCAAGAACTTAGCTTCCTTGTAAACCAAACCCTAAGAACCGACTACTTCCCAACCACGCGTTTGATACAGCACTTGTTTTCGAGACGATCGTCGGTTTTATTAGAGGAGGAAATATGGCCCCAATCATGACGTATAGAGTAGGTTGTTAGCGAGTAGCTGGAGGCTTCTGGTGGTAAAATGGGATAATTTTGCAGTAATTCAAGCTGTCGACGGGATATCAGCCGCTGGGTGACGACAAAGTGCGTTCACAAATAGAATGGGTGATATCTGTATTTTGTTCGGTTTAGATTTTTTGAACTGATGGAATTTTTCATTCATATATTTTTTGTGAAGTAACTTCCTAGTTTGTTATTATAATTCAATCAAAGATCAAACAAAGTCAAAGAAAAAGTATCGTCGAATTAGGTGAACTCGAACTTCGAACAATCGCTCTCCCAACTGAGCTACGGAACGAATCAGCAATAGTGTTGTAAAAAATTCTTAACTCTGCTTAATTTTGAACGCCTCAGTGGCCTAAAACATTCATGAGTCCGAGTCAAGTCGAGCGCGAGTCATCGGAACATGAACCCGAGTCTAAAAAGAACTCGAGTCGTAAACCTAACTCCGGTTTCAACATGACTCGAGTTCGAAAACTCTACAGATGCGACTTCTACACTACTAAGTTTGGAGTACGACAAGCAGGGTTCCATTTCATTGAACAACTATTATTGCTCATGAATTAAATTAAAAACAAAAACCCAACATGGTGATTTATAAAAGAAAGAAGAAATTAATTCAAACTCGAGTCTGTTTGGAAACTCGATAGGCTCGGAACATATCGAGCAGTGAGTCTCTATCTTTATGAGTCGTGTCCTAAAATGTAGACTCCCTGATTCGATTATTTAAAAAACACTAGTTAGCACAGACCTTATGAATTTCTCTATGCACTTGCTGTAGTATCTAATTCTGATTTCTATGATATATATATTTATATTTCTGATATGTATGTTTCTGATTTTAACGGCTTTTTGCCGTAGCGCCATCTGTGAGAAAACTACGAAAGTTTTTCTACATTCAGCCAGATACCTTTACAGCTACCAGCAACTAACAAGAGATATCGTTTTATTAATAGCAATATTTATTTATGTATTTTTTCTGAAAGAACTCCATTAAATTGTTGTTATAATGGATAAAAAGATTCTATTGAAGAAAAGAAAGAACGAACTCAATGAACAATACAAGTTGTACTGATAGAATTCTCTTGAATTTTGAACTTTATGATTGATATATAATATATAGCATTTATATATATCATCATTATTTTCCTAAACAGGGCTTGTAGCACCGATGTCCTTCAAAAACATAAGCATACGGCATACACTCATCATGATTGTTTTTCGTCTAATTGCACAGTGGTATTATATCAAAATTCTTTGTTGGAAATTGTGCCTTTCGTTCTTTATTACATAGAGTTCAAATGTGCAGTTTAATATGTGTACCATATTTTATCAATTAGTCAGTAAGTATTAGCAGTGCTGTGTTAAAATATTTTTTAATATAAAAAGGGGTAGGTGGTGGTCTCATACGGTCATTTCTAGCCGCCTTGGTAGTTCAATAGGGCCAATACATAAAGTATAACTAGTGTCCTACTGAATAGTGATTGACCCTCAGTCCAATATTACATTCATTTTGAAAAAGTATGTTTTCGTAAAAGTTAAAGAAATTTTTACGTGTGGTTTTTACTACGTGAAACGACACAGTATTGTCTCAGGTTGATTGATAATCCGGTGAAGGTCATACGTAGCCGTCTTTTGAAAGCGAATCAATACTGCGCATTGTGGCATTCAGTCGAACGTTCAACAGTGAGTCACTCGCAACTAATGACACAGCAGTGGTACTGTGTGCTGTGCATCCGGAGAACCTCAGTTCGATTCCCGGAAGATTCAAATTATACGTGGAATTTGAAGAATGAGAACTTTAAAATAGGTTTTAACAATAAAAACGGAAAAGTTTATTTTTGGTAAATTTATTGTGTATTATTGTGAAGTAACTAAACTAGTTTGCTATAATTATTAATATAAAGATCGAACACAAAGAAAAATTTCTTCGACCCGACAGGTTCGAACCTGCGACCACGGGAATACCGTCCTTTAGCTCTTCCAACTGAGCTACAGGTCGAGTTAGCAGGTCGATGAAATTCTTCTGCATCTGTTATAGATCTTTACATTTAGTTTGTTCAACTTTCGACGTCGTAAGCGACATCTGTGAGAGATTTATATAATTTAATTTATTATGTTTTGTAGAAAGTCATGGAACAAAAGATGTTGTTTATGATGTTAGTAACATTGCCATGCGAGGCTGTAAAAACAACATTAATTAAAATATTAATTTTACAAATAACCCTGTATGATGTGCAACTTTAACCACTAATATAGATTTATTATTATTTTATATCTCGATTACGAATTCAAGGCTCGTGCTCTGACTTGGCTTGCATAGCGACGTGGGTCCAAAACTTAGAAGCCGTTTCGATTATTATTATATTAATATAACATGTCAAAAACAGGTAAATGTGTGACGGTGTGTCCTACTTACACCATCATCTCACCTTTATGTATCGCCTCTCTCCGGTTGTATCGTATCTTTTTTTTTATTTTACATGTATTTAAATTTTAAATTGTTCCATCTTCCTTCACTTTCTCATTTTGTTTTCGTACCACGGTCACTCCCTGCTCGACCGCCACAACAGTCGGAGCTGTTTCAAATTCCATAGCGCATAATCGCTAATTTTGGTTATTTACTACGTTTATAATCATTAAATAAGCTAAATCATGTATAATAATTTATAACAGACTACAGCCGTCATGTACCTATATCTGTAATTAAGTTACTCGGCCCATTTAGGGGTAAGTGTCTTTATTAAAGTGTAGGGAGTGTTTTTTACTGTTGTACCTGTTTTTTTTTACATTCACCTTTATATTGTATCAGCCCTTTCTTTTAACTTTACTTCTTTAATAAATTTTGCGGACCGCAAGTTTCCCGTTTCATTGCTGTGAACCTGTTCACGGCTAGTTAGGGTTACAACCCTTTCAAATGGGTCGCTAGAAATTCACACAGCAATTGATTGGATTATTGGATCGTATATCGGAACGCATCCGTCTATAATGGTCAGTCCAAGTAATAGACTGTGTTCAAGGCTGCGCAGTAGCGAACGGTAATAGGTGGGTACCGCAGGGCGGAGTTGCAGTTGCGTAAGCGCAAGAATTCGTAGCGTAGAGGGGACGCTGGTTAAGCTCGAATAAAGTATCCTAACGATGTGTTTGCGCCTGATTTTGTAAGACGTATACGTAATTAGATATACTAGGTATGTGTTATACTGTGCAGTCTAGCAACAGTAAAGCTCCTTGTGAAAGAGTTCGTCCAGGGAAGTACTGCACGCCTTAGTACACATTAGCTGTTTCTGCCGCCATTATTACATTTCTGTGTAAGGGTGCTGGTGAAATTACAGGCACATGTACACACCTGTCTGACACACCTGAGACATAAGTTGACTCGTCAACTCAGGTGTGTCAGACAGGTGTGTCACTTACTACCAGACCCATGACTTATTCGTCCCGTTACTTGGTATCATAAAAAAAAGAAAGAAAAGTAACTGTATTTATGTGTGTATCTCATCGATACTGCAAATAAACTGCATCAAAACATACGTGGTTAAAGCAGAAGTATTTTTTAAATATTGTTCTTCTGACGCATTTTGAGGCTACGTAAGGCTTTGAAGAGTTGTGCCTACTCTCTCTGGTACCACCATTTACCATTAAAGCAAATGATAATAAAAAATACTTTTTGTAGATACTCAAAAATACTCAAGAAAACTCTACTAATGTAACAAATCTCTTAGGAGCTCTGTGTTGCTGTATGGAGAGGACGGGGACTATTGTTCGTCCGGCGCATATTATTGAATAAGTTCTCAATAATGGACCTCACAAAGCAAGTCTACAATAAAACTAAGAACCGGCAGAGGTATTTAATACCTTTTATATAAAATTGTCAAACCTAACTTTACAAGTTATGTTAGCGATGAGCGATTTTTGTCAAAGTACCAAAGGTTTCCTAAGAGCACTGTTCAATTATCAGGTTGATTCGATACTTGGTAAACCTATAGATATATGGTTTTATAGGAAATGAAACTATTTTTCCGGATTTAAATCGCGTATATTAACAATTATATATATGACTGGTTGAAGACTGTACCACCTCAGTCAACCGTGACCATGGGACCTGAAAAGGGCCCGAAACGTCGGTTTGTTTGAAAAAACAAATATACGCGATTTAAATCCGGAGAAATAGTTTTATTTCCTATGTGTAACAATCGCGAAAACCTAAGAACTCGATATATGGTTTTATCTTATACAGGCAAAATTTTGTCGGAATATTTACACTTTTAAGAAATTAAAGTCAACACCGTGATTCAGAAACTGCCAAAAATGGGTCAATGCCATCTAGCGGATTTTTATGGAACTACAAAATAAGGCGCGTGGTTGAACTTTGCCTAGTAATAAATATTTCCTTTTACTGGTTTTACGAAAAACATATGACATAATTATGTCTTGTTGCAGAAACAATAAATAAATTTGTACTATTAGTCCATTTACCATAGGATGGATACTGTGATATTTCAAATTTTTACGTAACATGCATACAATTTTCTAAGAAATAATGATTTTGTTACAATAAACCAAAAACAAACAATATTTGTTTCAATCGTAATTATTAAGTAAAAAATTACAGTGTATAAAGTATGTAGAAACTAACTCTACTACTTAACTTAACATTTGTTAAAGATAAAAATAAATTACCCCGACTGCATGATGCTTAGAACGGTATATTTATCCATAGAGATTTACACCATACAAGCGATAAATCAAATCGGCTGATGTGATCTCGCGTCAATACATGTGCATACACATTATATGCGGGTCGTTTTATTTTGTTTTGAGCTTTGCGTGATATTTTTGGAGGAATTGTTCAAATTTCGTTTCGTTGCGGTTGATTTGATGCATTTTTATTGACGTTTTCATTGATTGTTGTTGATAAAAAATTGTTGTGTAGTTTTTAGGCAACTTAGTATCATAGTAATTGAATCCTTTTTGTTTTGTTTATTATTTTATCTTAAACTATAGTCTCTAAATCGATTCTGTCTTCGTTATAAACTATCTCGATAAGGCATTTAAATCGATTTTTTAGTTTGGAATTTACTACTACATCTCTGAAACTTCAAATCTGAAACGTCATCGTACGTATCCATGCTATTTGAAATGGACTTTATAGTACCGGCACGCTATGATGGCCGATTTGACAGATTACAATAGTGAGGTCAAATCTCAATTCATTATCGAAAAAAATATAATCAAATGCGAGTTACATCTATAAGTTTTTAGATTTGTAACTAATAAAGCAAGGGGCAGCTGATTAAAAAGTTTTAATCAAACGAGTACTGTAGAATACTTATTGTCACTTTATCAGGATTTTTTATTCTGAGGAGAACATTTGAATAAATATGTGGCGAAGGCCACAGGCTATGCGAGTACGAATTTGGTACTGGACATTATTATTACTTGCCTGTATACTTTGAACGCTTTCGGACTAAACATGGCCTAGCGATCTAAACACTGCAATTGGTTGGCACTTGACAGGTTGATATATGAACCGAACTATAGTGAAATAATAATACTTGTATTATGAGTTGGAGAGTATGTTTGTTAATCATATCTAAGATTTCAGTTTTAAAGGTAAAAAAAAATGTAGAAGAATAATTTTTTATGTCTATGAAACTTTGTAGGTTAAACGGAAATTAGAAAATTACCATTTTAATTTAATAAACTACAACAATTGCTAAAAATTTCTCTACAAAGGGATGGTTTGATATTATTTAAGGTACTATGTTACTTATAAGGAATTATCGTGCATTTGGAAAATATTACAGGAGAGTTAAGTTAAACTAATTTTTTTAGAAGATTCCCGGATGAAGCAAGCAACTTATTAAATACGAAAATTACGAAACCAGGATGTGCATCGCAATTTGGATATAGAACCCGAAAACAAAGAGTAGTACGTAAAGTAATAAAAATGTATGCCGAAACTTACGTGATGGGCTTTATCATAACGTTAACATAGAGGCAATATAAGTAAACAATGCAAATATGGTGCGTACTGACTGAAGGTGCGTGACTACAAAAAACTAAACCTTAGTTAGGTAGTAAAACAAATAATTTTAAAAATTTGTGTTTTTATTTGTATTTGCAAAAAATTGTATTTGACTTACAACAACTTACGTAGGACGTATCGATTTGTTTACATAGTTTATTTTCAATTAAAAAAAATTTGATAAAACTAAATTGCTTGTTACTCTTATAAAAACAGTAGATTGTAATTGGTTATAAAGCTTTGTTTTTCTTTTTAAGAAATAAATAATGCATTAGGAACGAAAAAGACGTGCGTTTCGTGTTAGGCTTCCCAGTTTTTTCGCTCCTACTTTGTTTCGACATTTCTGATCGGCTTGTCACGTATGGTGAATCCGTTAGTGGACTGTTCCCTTACTACGAAACTATAGAGGATATACTTACGGAAAACTACTCGTGTGAATAGACTTTCGGTTTTATTATATAAATATATACAAATCGAACTAGTTCCTGTAACACAGTATCTTTACTAGTACAGGAGTTTGTAATTCTCGTTATTGCAAATTAAGTGCGTAATACGAATAATGGAAATAATTATATAAGAGTGAAGTCCCAGAATTAAGTTAGCAAAATAACTGAAATAACAATATCAATACCAACTGTTGAATTCGCTACTATTACCATATTTCAAGTAATTATGTTGCCGCAATCTATTTGTTCTGTTCACTTTTCGAATTTCCGATGACTTTATTGTACGCCTACGGGTGTCGATTGAATTGTAAGATTTTTGGAATTATATCTCCATGTTGGTAAACGTGGAACTATTGTTTACTTATCGAGTATTTAGTGTTGAAAAGTGAGATGGTTGAGGTGTGATATACAGGAGATTTAGGGGTGTAGCAAACGGTGTAGATACGGGTTTGAATAGTTTTCATTGGATCACGAAAATAATCTGTGTTGTATAAATTATTATTTTTAGTTCGCTAAAATATCATTAAACCAACTTACACGATTTGGTACATAATACAAAAAAAAAAGAAAATACTGTTTTAATAAAACATATATTCCCAATGGGTACAGAGGACTGTATAGTATACAACACTCGTAGTCCATAATTTTTAAGAACACACCAAAAATTACCAAATACGTACACACACATACGCACAGGCATATGCACATACACAGCTGAGCTAAAATGAATGAAAGTCTAAACAACATATAAGGCACAAATATAAGTAACATGTATCCCGAAATTGCTTGTTATGATGTTCAATTGTTTGTATTTATTTTTTTTCTATAAAATGTTAGTAATACTCCTGCTGAATATGATTTGTCTTCAACCCCTTGGTGCTTGGTATTGGATCCTTTTAAATGTGTCAGGCCATATTATAAGAACGTCAGCGACTCTGGAACCAGTATTGTATATATTATTTTTTATTGTTTATATTAGTTACGTAGTTAGTGTTTATTTATTTATTAATGTTTTGAGATAAATATTATTTATTTTAGTATTTATTTACCTACTTTGCTCTTGTTCGTTTTAGAGTTTTTTATTTTTATTATTTATCTTTCAAAACCAAAAGAGAAAGGCTATTACAACACATGTTTAGAAGTACAGATAATGACAGCAGTAAGGAAGCTAGCATTTGTAATACAATATGGTATACGTAATCGTGCTTCATATACGCCGGCGTTAAATTCGCTATCAGTGAGGAGTTGATGTTAGAACAAAATCAGATATGGCATAAAAGATTTTATCGAAAATTTTTTGTTCATTTTTTTAATAAAATAAATACCACACAAACACAAGTATTTAGCATAATAATCCACTCCGTTATATTAAAACAGTGTTTCGTAGATTACTTCGCTATGGAAGGCGAATGAATATTTAACAAAAATTGTTGAGCATTTTCTGAAATGAATTTCGTAAAATATTTTTTACAAAAATTGGACAAACAAATATTTCGAATGCATTTATCCGAAACGTTTTTTATTCACTTCCAGTTTATTTCGCTCTTACTGCAAAGAAAAATAGCTTACACAATTTTACAGTCCGTAGCCATAAAAAGCTACCGTATATCTAAAGTACAATATTATATTACAAACCCATAATATCCAACTATCCACTGGTTAGCAAACCCACAATTTCGCGCAAGTAGCGATTCTATAATCTCTCGGATGCCTCATCAAAAAGCTTTAAAGCGCATGCGCAGGGCTTGCGTAAGCCGCATGTCCTGGAGGCTGCAATTCTCACTCTCGTCCAGTCTGTAATGCACGAGAATTACAACCTACCTTACTGTTCTGTGCTTTACATTGTACTCTTATTCATAGTCATAGTAATCACTTTACACCACAACTTTTAACTTTATTGTTATCCTAATCGTGCATATTTTAACAGTTTCGTGACGAATCCAATGCAGCTGTCATACCTTCGGAAAATGTCAACAAATAATTTGTTCTCAAATAATGAATTCAAATAACTTGGACGTAATGTCTACAAAGACACAATAACTGGGTATTCTATTTTTTCCTGACTTCTTACTATAGTGTTATAACAATAGCTTCTTCTTCAATCTTGTTATCATAGAGTATATAACCAGAAATAGAGATGAAATGTCATTTAATTTTGACAGTTTGAAAACTATTATGCCATTTCATTACGTTGACAACTGCGCTCCGATTGGCCGGTACGAATTCGAAACAATTGACGGGTGATTCACTTCAAATCGACCAGTTTAACTTGAGCTTTTCTATAATGGACGAAATTTGAAGAATTATATAATTTATATATTTAATTACCGGTGAAATATGATTCAGTTTGTTTTGTTATTAGATGTTTTGTTGCTTTTCCCACACCACCGATTGGAACAGCTTCCCATAATTACAGATATTATCTTTATTACAATAAATATAGAATATTTTTGGAATATACGAAGACGTATACACAGGTCAGTTGTTGGCGCTGTACTATTTCAGCTTTCTGATTTGTGAATTTCAGTGCAAACGAGAGTTAATATCTAAAAGTGATATAAGGCACATATACCTGATGAGTTAGCGCCAGTGATGGATGGCCCTTATTTCGTCTCTATTTCTGGTTATATACTCGATGCTCATTATCGACATTCTGAATGAAAATCCTCACAATATCTAATTGTGTTTTTGAATTGTAGCAGCATATCAGCAAGGGCAAGTGCCTCATATGTCCTCTACAGCTGAGCCACAGACCTATTTTAAATGTTTTTTTATTAACTCATCTTTTTTTGTTATATTACAAACCAAGTAATTTTTAGATTACAAAAGAGAAATGGCCTGATTACCTTATTAAATGACATTTTTTAAATATTCCTTGCCAAAGCTATGATGCACTTTCATAAAGCCTAAGTTCTAATCCCAAGTCCGGGCTATAGATTCAGTCTAAGCGAACAATGTCCGCCCGAAGCGATGTGATCCTATAGAGCGCGATAACTGATACCATCGCACATACATTACCTATTTTAGCGCAAGTCGGCTAAAAGGTCTGCGCGCCATTCGCTCGATATGGATTCTATTTGATAGTTATTGTATGTAGGGTATTGTAATAATTGAGGTCAGGTTAGTTAGACTATAGGATACCTGGTACATATAATGCGTACCTATTATTGTTTGTTGAGTTAGTTATTTATAACACTAAGGGTATCGACAGGTAATATCTTTTTAATAAATCTCAGGTTCTGAATGAATAGACTTAGGTAGTAGCCGTTATATCACTTGAAGCAAAATGTTGTTGTTGACATCTGTTTCGTATCCAAATTAGTATAAGAAAATAATACTAACTCTTTAAGTCGTTAGTAGCACTTAAGCTCCTTGTGAAAGTTCGTCCAGGGAAGTACTGCCACCTTACCTATTTCTGCCACCAAGCAGTAACGTGAACATTGTCGTTACGGTTTTGAAGGTGCTGGTGAATTTACAGGCACATGGGTCTTGCCAACTTTGTCTCAGGTAACGGCGCAGTGGCAGTGCCCCATCAGATCTTTGCGATTAAAAGCTTTGAGTGGCACTGCAACTGCTGTTGCAACCGTGTCGCTTACCATCAGGAGCACGACTTGTTCATCCTGTCACTTGGTTTCGTAAAAATGTAACGGAAATTTTACTCAAATGTGTGATTTTATATGTAATTTTTTTTAAACCACTAATCTCATGTTGACTGTCCCCAAAATTTAAAAAAGCCGAAACGTTCTATCTTCAAAGATAATGTAATAGAAATCATTCAATCTTATCTAAAAGATGGTGTAGTGTGTGTACGATTAAAGTCCATAAAGTAAGGTCTATTATAAAAAGATGACCATTGGAAGCCACCCAGTCGCCATGATACACTCACCACTGTCGCTAATACCATTGGGAAAGCTGTGGAGTTGCCTTTCTTATTTTTTCTTCTCGTCATTGAATATGTTTTCCAAATTATTTCACAATTTTGTTGTTACTTATTATTTTATTAATATATACATACTGCCGTCCTTATTATAAACAACGTAATCAACATTTTTAGCGAAATTAACATAATATGGCACTGTGTCCGGTATCTTTGTTACTGAGGACTTATTTGGAAATTTGAATGAAGAACACAGTTCTACCCTCGGAACGAAAAAATGCTGTATAAAGTACGCATAGTTGTGCCTTTTTTTCGTTAAGAGGGCTGAGTTAGGTATAAATGGTATAATGAAGCCTTGTAATTTCAAGTAACATGTACAAACTTAGGTTTAAGAAAATGTTGAACATTAGTATGTTAGACTAGTCAGTTGGACGCAGCGCACGTAAAAGGGAGCGGATTTTTTTTTGAGAAGTACATCTTGCAGTTGGTCGCTGATGGTCTTAACTGCGCCACCGGATAAGAGGTCGAGCTGAAGGCTCATGGGTTACATAAAAAGAGCGGGGCCTGAAGGGGCTCGCCGCCCCGTCGATATCGCTACAAGGCACATCGCTCCATCCCACGCGGCGTTCGGCGCGGACACACTGCTATTACAAAAGTGTTCTAACTCAAAATATGTGAATATACTTTAGCTGAACGTGAAAAACAATTTGTAAAAAACATTTCAAAGATACCTTCTTAACTCAAAATGAGACAAACATTTTGTGCGCTAGTTCTGGATAAACTACTCCTTAATGAAAAGTATGAAATTATTTTTTCCTTTTTGTTTGTAAATATATTTGGCAAGTTGGAAATTGTTTATATGACTGAAATAAACTTTAACCTATACCTTGGTAAGAATCTTTCAAGGGGAAGTGAGTAATTCGTTTCTCATCGATTATGAAAAAAAAAAAATTTTTGAGTTAATTATTATTATTATTATTACTTTCGTATTAATAGTGTCTGGAACGATATCTGGGACCAACAAAACGAGATCTACAATCCTCTATTAGCGTTTTCATATTATTTAGTTTCAGTTTCATAGTAAAGTAAAATCAGCGTAATTGACATTTTTCGAACAGAAACAATTGTGCTTGGAAAAAAAAAATTCTTCTAAAGTAATCAAAATGCAAATGATTTTTTTATGACCACAATCGTTAAGCGTATTAAACTCACTGTACAAAGGGATGATGAATTATATATTTTTTTTAATCACCAAGAATTTAGTCAAAGTGAAATAATCTTCAAAAAGTCAAATAATTTATTCCATAGGTAAAATTTTTACACTTGAAAACGTCATTTTTAAGCTACTACTCGTTTATTACGCTGACCTCCCTGAGAAGATCGACCAAGAAACACTTTTTGGGATTGCTTTTTTCAAATAAACATAAATGGTATGGAATACACTTTGAATCACAATTGTGTGGAATCTAGATTCATGTTGTCTTTAAACAAGTATTTAAAACATACTCTTCAATTTTGTAATATGACTTTTCAATTATAATGCCTGTAATGTAAGTTTTAAACTTAGCAAATGATAATCTTAATATAATATTATGTTCCGGAATCTTATTGTAAAAAACGTATACAGTTCCCCATGAAAGAATCTTTTACCTTAGTTAAACGAAATCGTGGTACCATGAGTTTGGACTTAGTTCTAAGGTTAATATTATGAATAGTAGTATTTAGAAAAAAGCTATTACTCGTGTTTTTTTAAATAAGTATAAAACACCACGTATTAACTTTAAAAAAATCTATATTTGTAATACTAAAGTGCGTCTCCATGGTCCTTCGTGTCGGACATAACAAAGACATAGTAGCAGCCGTCGGGCCATTCATCACGGGCGATGGCTATCTCCCGCTATCGGAGATCTGCGCGCGCGCTGTGATTAGTATTGTGAGCATTATTTTAATAGGCCCAATTTATAGGAAGCTTGCTCTTGTAGTTACGTAAATTTCTGGTACTTATATTCAGTCGGTTTGTTTAAAACGGTACGGTTTGCTAGCCGCATAAGGCAGCCGTGTATCATTTATATTCTGTCTTTCTGGTGTTAGTGATGAAAGATACTCTCAGTCTTTTAAGGCCTTTTAAAAAACCTCGACTCATTTTCAACGCCTTACGACTAGTCTAGTCTTTTAACCCTCAAGTCTTGAGTCATAAGACTAAAACTGAAGACTAATTCGAGTTGAAGTCTTTTAACCCTAGGAAGCTTAAAAGACTTATAGGACTAAAACGACTAAAATGACTAAAACGACTGGCGCCTCATAGCCTCGGAAGTCGCGAGTCATGAGCCGTATGGGGTGATTTTATTTCTATCCACAAGGTATTTATTTTACTATTTGTATTATAAGTAAATAAACGTGATTATTTATTACATACTACTTACGTCATTTTTATTTGTAAACTTCGGGTTTAAAAATCTTTTAAAGTAAAAGTAAAGTCTTTTAAGTCTTTTAGTATAACGACTGAGTCTTATTAATAAAAACTCGAACCCCCAGTCTTAATTTTAGAGTCGAGTTCTGTAAAATGGAGTCGAGTCGTTACAAAACGCCTTAAAAGACTAAGGGTCGTATTCCAGAACCCTACTCAATACTCAAGTCAGGACTTGGGTATTGCAGTGAGCACTGAAAATCATACTCAAGTCCTTGCCATTAGGGTCGTATTTCCAGTGCTTGAAGTCATACTCAAATCTGCGCAAATCCTGACTTGAGCATTCAGTAGAGTTCCGGAATACGACCCTGAGTCTTTTTCATTGCTAGTTGCAGTTTTAACCACACTGGTTTAACAGTGGTTTAAATGGTAACACTGTCAAAAGTTTGACAGTTAATTTAGTAGAAGTTGTGATTTGAATGGCAACACTGAGCTGGACAGACAGAATATGAAAATCTTTATTCGACACGAATTTCATCGCACTCACGCCGCGTGGCTGCCTCGTGCATCTAATTGTCATGGCAAAAGCTCTATTTACTTAGCCTTGACGTTATATCATTCCGACGAATTTAAATGTTGTTGTCTAGTAAATAGAATTCAGATTAGATAGAAAGCGTGGCAACTAGGCAGGCAACACGCGGCGGCCGCGCGAAAACTTTTGTGTCGTGTAACTGGGCGCTTAGAATACAGTGTGATTTCTATTATTCGATTACATTTGCCTTATGGTTTCCGGTTGCGAATAAACCGATTGTCAGGCAGCTGTGCATATTTCATAAGTGTCGTAATCGGCTCAGCATAACAAAAAAATATTTTGAATTATATAATTGTGGACACCATAATTTTTTTTCTAATTAGTCATATCGGTAAGCGATTGTTTTACTACACAGGTACTACTTATAACCACAAGGAGTTACTGTTAGTTATTTTCTTCGATAGTCATGAGATAATATAGGGTATAATGAAAACGTGGGGCCATATCTGAATTGGTGACGTCACTAACCAAAAGGAAAAAAGATTTTTAACTATACAACAAAAATGAAATACTTTTGGTTATTAGAGCAAATTTCTTCTCCACTTCGGTTTCGTAAGTAATGGGTTTTGGGACTATGTGAACTTTCTTTCTTAATATCATTTAATTAAAAGCTCATATTAATAATAATAATAAATTAATCTTTCAGGCTTTAGGACAGGCGAGGGTCTAAAATAGATATTAATAATAATTCATTTATTTCAAGTCACTTGGAGCCATAGTTCTTATTACAACGTCTCTTAAAAATTTATGTTAATATTAATTACATTTTACACAACAATTAGTTATACAGACACATATTACAGAAAGAAATTTTACAATAATTTTACAATTAAATTTAGAGGCAATTATCTTCAGGACATTAAGCTCGTTTCATACACTCACTTATTCAACTTATAATATCGACGAGCTAATAAGTTATTATAAGTAAGAAACTCTTTTAACTCGTTTAGCATAAGTAAGAAACTCTTTAAACTCGTTTAGCATTTATCATTTACCTAAAATGATTATTTAAAAATGTCATAAGTAGAAAAAACCTGAAAGATCTGAACTGATCATTCCCATCTTTTTTGTCATTCAAGTAAATATAATATTTTATATAAAGTTGTTTCACAATCGCTTAAAAATTCCGTAAATAATAAATTTTGAATATTAATATATACTGTGTAATAAACAAATAAAGAAATAAATATGACATAAATAATAAATAGATTATGTAGTAAAGCTCATTATGAAAGAGTTCGTTCAGGGAAGTACTGCCACCTTACCTATTTCTGTCACCAAGCAGTAACGTGAGCATTACTGCGTTCCGATTTTGAAATTTAAGAGTGCTGGTGAAATTACAGACATGGGACTTATCAACTTATGTCTCAGGGTGACGAGGGTAGTGGCAGTACCCCTTCGATCTTTGCATTTTAAATCTCTGAGTGGCACTGAAACTGCTATGGATAGGCGTGTCATATATCACCAGGCCCACGACTTGTTCGTCCCGTCACTTGATAGGTGCTATAAAAAAGAAAAAAAGAAAAATATATTAGACAACATCATAAACGTTGCTCTGATCCCAAAGTAAGTAACTAAAGCACCTGTGTTACGGAAATCGGAAATAACGACCGTACCACAAACGCCCAGACCTTTGACAATATAGAAAAGCTCCCATGTCTTTCTATGTTAGTTTTGATTATAGTGACTCTCCATACCTACACTTAGGGCGTACGAGAAGGGCAGTATCACCTGTACGCGCACAGGAACCTCATGAGTTCAGGTTCTGACCCCTGATCAGCCAATGTACAGGGTTGTCACATACCTTTGTCACTTTACTTCATCCGGTTCCTCGAGAGGCTAGTGCCTCTGGTGAGCCGCCCCGGGTGCACGCACAGTACCCTCCCTATTTTCCAAATAGGTACCGGAGCTGTAGACCCGCTCACTTCCCGTTGTGCATTGCACAACTAGCGATTGCCACCGGTAAGCCGTCGACTCTGAGTCCACTACCAAATCTCCTCATTGTTGGCGGAGCTGTAAGGCACGCTCATTTCTCGACGTCGAAAAACGTCTCTCCAGTTCCCAATAACCTGAGTGGCTGGAGGGACCGGAGGATATTTAGCTCCTCCTCTACTAGCTCTCCGGGCTAGTGCTGGAGATGCCAGTCGCAGTCCTGCGACAATGTTCGCACATAGTTTCCAGCTTCAAGGGCAACTCACGTGCCCCGCACGTCTTCTCGCTTCAGGCCCTCAACTAGACCGCTACTAAGACGCGCTAGCTGCTCACGAGACATACACCCCGGAAACATGCAAAACGGGGCAGACAAACATGTCCGTCTCTGCAGCTAACCACAAACCCCAGCGAGTCTATACCCGAGTCAGGGTCCGCCAAAGACGCCCGCAAAGGCATAACACTGGCGGATGGCTCGGCCCGGACGCCCACTGTACCCTGGTCTTGCCGTCGAGCCCGTAGTCTCTCCAGAAAACCCTATTTCTCGGGTCGGTAGATAGGGACATCTCGGGTCGGTAGTAGGGGCAATATAGAAAAGTTAGTTTTCTACATTGACCCGGCCGGGGATCGAACATGAAAACCGATACGCAAACCACATGACCACGGAGGTCCTCATTAATGAATACACTTCTTCTCCTATCATCCTACTATAGTTTTATTCGTAGTTAAATTATGTTATAAAAGTGTGCATATCGCCCCTTAAATTAAACATTTATAAGAACAAACCATTATTTTTATTCTCCGCGTTAACATTAAACATATATATTGGAAACTAATTTAAACGAAACTAAAAGTTAACTCCTGACACAGTTTACAGGCTATACTTATTGAGTGTGCGAGCAATGAGTAGTTATGTGTATATATGTTATGCATACCGTCGGTAATGAGTACAGTTGTAATAGGGCTGCTGCGGTTTTGCCGGTTAAGGAGAGGTTCTATATTAAATAACAAAACTGCGTCTATATTCAGAAACGATGCCGAAAAAACCTATGGCAGAAAAATCCAGTTCAGATTTAACAAAATCTCCTCAGCCTCCTTGCATGTTTAAATAAAAAACTCTTAACTTAAAATTTGTTTCGAAAATAGAATTTTTTTCCCGGATCTACGTCGCGTATATTTGTTATTGCAAACAAACCAACGTTTAAAACGTTCGTTTGTTTGAAAAAAGAAAACAAATGTAAACTAGTAAGAGTCGGAAAAAGTTTAATTTTTGATGTGTATCAATCGTACAAACCTAATAATTTGATTTGTTTCATATGTCAAATTATGTCTAAAAACATCTCCATATTCTTCAGGCAAATTCCTTTAGGAAGAACGAGTAAAAAATTCTAGGCGATACTTTTTGTAAAAAGGTATTTGTTCACATTTCATTCGTTAGTTTGTCTGGGAAACCCACGGACCGGTAAACCAAAGTCGTATTAGCATAGCTATACAAAGAGGAAAGCTGCCAGCGTCTTGGGCAGCCCTTCCACTGTGACCCAATTTTATTCATATAATTTAATCCTAGTTTTGGTTTCTAGTACTTAAGCTTTTATTGTAATTTTCATCACTTACAATTACAATTAAATAAGTAAAACCAACCTGAAAGAGCTAAACGGATTACACCAATGGTCATTTTTAGTTCTATCTTTTTGGAGGTGGAGTAAAATGACATTTCATTACGCGAAAGTGTTGCCCGCTTACAATCAGGTAGTGATTACATTCGATAAATATTCTGTCGACTATCGACTGAATGTTGGTCAGGCTAATGCGATAAATAGCCGAACTTATTTCATTTGGATCACCATCGGCCCATTATTCGTTCTACTTCTGGACAAGTTCATACACATATACATAAAAATACAAAAAGGAGACATCTCATAAAATTTTTCATTTTAATTCAATATAGTTAAGCAAGTACGCCTGTTCTTATTGAAGTGTATATTCATAAAAATTGATTTCGACACTAGCAGACCAATGGTCAAAGGCAATAATACAATTAGTAATAAGTCGTAACATTCACAATTCAGATATTTTTGGCAAAATTTTAGCTTTCTTCACAAATTATCGATAAAATTGTCGATAAAGATTGCATGACTATTTAAAATTTTATGAAAACTGACAACGTCTTCAAAAAATACTATATAGGTCATCTATATATAGTAGTCGTGTAAAAGTAAATTACTTCTATAATTTACTTTCTTTACAAATCCATTATTTACACCTTACATTTCTTTTCAACTGAAATTTATACGAAAAGTGACACCAAAAAAAAACTAACCGAAGTGGTACAACGTTTTATCGAAGCACCATGTTAAAACAATTATTAAAATTAAAATGATAAAGATACCCAGTAATTTAAGTTAAACAACGTCTTAACAAAAGCTGTTACATATACATGTTGCAATTAAGTGAATTAACCGTGTCAATTTAACCGCTCGATGACCGAAGCCTTTTCATAACTCTAAATTACACCTCGTTTGCACCATGATTGATATCAGCGATTGTAATGAAGCAATTTACAGAGAGTGAAAGTAATTGATATGTTATAATGTATGTTCTCTGTAACAATGTATTCTATTTAAGTGTAATTATTTATTAATTGTTTTGAAGTAACAACACTGACAGTCTTATTACGATGAAATTATAACTCGAATGAGTAAGAGTGAGTGAGTTGTTGTTTCATTGGATTCAAACTAGGCTTGTGGGATTTCCTAAGAGGTTATGAAATAATGATATCAAACTTTGACAGCCATAGTTGTTTAACGGTTTGCATTGTGGGCGCTGGATGAGGAGGTCCCGGGTTCGATTCCTGGTAGGAGCAATTTGGGAAATAAGCTTTTTTTGAAATTAGTGCTTCGGATTTGAATTCCGTTGTTGTAATAAAAATATGTTTATTTGTCATCACAAATCGATACCTCCAATGAACATTACACTAACTTAATTTTTTGGTCCAATTCTGTTATTTTTATAAAAAATTCTCATAGTAGAGAATTTCCTAGTTTAAGGCTCAGAACAGACCAGAACTAATTTAGAAAATATCATTTCCCAAATTGGTCCCGCAGGAAAACAAATACGGGACCTCCTAATCTAACTCCCGAAGCCGTGATACGAGCTACACAGCTCAAGGTGTTTCCCAGAAGACTAATGATATCTATGCCGTTTACAATGCTAGAAGATTACTGTTTCTTGAAATAAGGTTGTTTTTGTATTAACTAATAGATTGGTGTGAAATGATACGACTGCTTCCTTTGACCATTTATTTTGAACTGAACGTTCTGCCCACCAAAAACAACAATCTTGAACTTAACAATAGACTAAAGATAACAATCCTTGAAAACCAAACGTGGACTTAACTATCTAAAGTAAACATGCATCGTTTTGAGACATAAATGAATACAATACCTTAAGAATGTAAATTATTAATCATCATTTGATTTAGGTAATGGGATTAACTTATACAAAAGTCTTTTCAGTTCTTGATCTCCCTCACATTGTACAGTCACTACTCTCACGAAATTGTCTGCACCAGGACGTAGGTATTTCACTCTTCAGAGTAACCATTTCGTTGGGGGCAAATTCTCATCTTTAACAATGACAACATCTCCAATAGCGGGCGATGGAACTGCAATTTGCCACTAAATCTCTGTTGCAGGGTGTGTAAGTATTCTGTGTGCCATCAGAAGTCCTACGTCACCCGCTGTACAAGTTGCCATCTAGTTAGCGAACTTACCTTTGTGTGTTCATAATTCAGTTCTAGAACTCCAACTAAAGGTTCGCCAATGAAGAGATGTCCTGGCGTAAGGAGTGTCACTGTCATGTTGTCAATTTGGCAAAGTGGACGAGAGTTGAGGCATGCTTCAATTTGGGCCAGTAGGGTAGCCATTTCTTCATAAGTGAGTCTAGTTTCTTTGTTAACTCTTGTCAGGTTTTTTTTTCAGATTGCACTCCCGCTTCCCATAAACCTCCACAAGTCGGCATTCTGGGTGGGATAAAACGTCACTTTGTTCCGTCATTTGCTAGAACTTCAGCTACTTCTCTAGCCATATTATTCTTGCCTTCTTCGAACAGACCCTTCAACTCTCTAGCAGCGCCCACAAAATTTGTACCATTGTCGCTCCATAAGTTCGCACAATGACCTCTTCTGGCAACAAATCGACGAAATGCAGCAAGGAATGCTTGTGTGGTAATGTGATCTGACACCACTTGGAGGTGTATCGCACGAGTTGCCATACATACGAATAAGCAAATATATCCCTTGGTGGCATGGTGTCCACGGCCCTTAGAAGTTCTGATCCGTATGGGGCCAGCGTAATCCATTCCACTATTAATGAAGGCTCGGTTCCTGCTTAGTTTGGCTGGTGGCAGTTGACCCATAAATTGGTTTTTGATTTTAGACTTGTTAACAATCAAAGTCAAAGTCAAAGATTATTTATTCCATAGGTAAAATAAATTTACACTTGAAAACGTCACAGTTAAGCTACTGCTCGTTTACTACGCTGACCTCCCTGAGAAGAACGAGCAAGAAACTCTAGGGATTGCTCTTTTCAAATAAACTTAAATGCTATGGAATACAATTTGAATCAAATTTGTGTGGATTCTAGAGCCGTGTCGTACACCTTTACACACGTGGTCTTCAACTTTGTAATATGATTTTTCGATCAAAATATTTTTAATGTAGTTTTTAAATTCAAGACATGATAAACTTAATATATGCTCCGGAATCTTATTGTAAAAACGTATACAGTTCCCCATAAAAGAGTTGTTTACCTTGGTTAAACGAAATCGTGGTACCATGAGTTTGGACTTTGCTCTAAGGTTAATATTATGAATATCTTCTTTCTTATTGAAATTATGTATATATACAATACAAGTCTTGCAATTTCCTATGCATTTTTAACAGCTGATTTTAGTCCGGGCACCCAGTACTTAGTTTGCAAATATGCCGTCATCAGCTGGATGCCACCATGGAGGGTTTTTATGTGGGCTTCATTTATTATTAATTTGGTTATGTGTTGTTTTCCAGGTATTATAATTGGATGTTTGGTCGTATCAGGTATGGAAGCGTGTTGAAGCCGTCCTCCCGCTCTTATCAACTCGTTCTCGTCTAAGAAAGGTGAAAGTGTGACAAGCGAACTTCTAGTCTTGACTCTTCCGTCTTTTCTTAATTCCTCCAGTTCTTTCCCATATACCAAATTTTAATAATACTTTATGCATCTTTGTAATACTTCTTCCAACTGATGCTCACGGGACTCAGATTTTCCGTTCTTTAGGATTTTTCTACAGTATGCTAATACCATTTTCATTCTAGTTAGTGTTGAAAATCTGTTCCAAATTGGATCCTCTTCACAAATCATGTAGAATGAATTTTTCAATTCTAATTCTGTTTGTGGAATGTCATGACTTTCAGGTTTACTTCACTTAGCTAGTCCAGTCCAGTCCACCGTTGTTTTGTCGTTGCTAGCTCGCATGATTTAATACTCTTGATTGCGATATTAGCAGGGTTGTCAGCAGAGTGAACATGTCTCCAACGATCGTTGTCTATCACCCGAGTTATTTCTGTAACTCGGTTTGCTACAAATGTTCGCCAACGACTGGGATGTGATTGCAACCATGATAACATGACTGTGGAATCCGTCCAGGCAAAGACTTTATTTTTAGGAATGGATAAAAGTTCTATCAGATCATTTATAACTTCGGCCGATAATGCGGCTGCATACAACTCTAGTTTTGGAATTGACAGTTGTTTCAATGGTGCAACTTTGGTTCTAGATGCAATCATAGTTACATAAATCTTTTCTCCTTCTATCACTTTCAGATAAACCACAGCAGCATATGCTTGGGTAGATGCGTCTGCAAAACCGTGCAATTGTATGTTTTGAAAATGTTTGTTTATTGTTTTAAACGATCTTGGTATTGTGATAAGTTGTAAATATTTTAACTCTTCTCTATATCTTATCCAGTCTTCTCATCTCACGGTTGTGGGTAGTTCATCATCCCATCCTACATTGCAGAGCCACAATTTTTGAATCATCACCTTGGCCGTGATGACCACTTGAGATAACCAACCAAATAAAAACGGGCCACATCTGAAAGAAGTGTTCTTTTTGTTACACGATGTAACAATTCTGGTAGGTTTACTGTGATTTCAAGTGCATCATTTTTTCGGTTTCACGTTAACCCAAGAATCTTTACAACCTTGTCTAATTTTATCTCTACTGTGTCTCTAGTTGAGTCGTCACCTTGTAAATACGCTAACACTTCGTCTGAATTGCTTGACTATTTCTGTTTTGAAATCCTCCCTTTTTAAGTATTGTCCTAATGTCTTCAGACAACTTCTTTGTGCCTTCTACATCATCATTACCTATCATCAAATCATCCATATAAAATTATTTTTTTATTTTAGGTGCGGTGTTTGGATAGTTCTGAGTTTCATCACCAGAGAGTTGGTGTAAAGTGCGTACAGCTAAATACGGAGCTGCCGCTGTACCAAAAGTTGCGGTCGTCACGTTGTAATTTTCAAGTTCTTGACTAGGATTATCTCGCCAAACAATTCTTTGTAGCTGCATATGTTCTACAGTCATGGGAATCATTCTATACATTTTCATTATGTCTCCAATTACACACACCTATGTGTTCGTCATATCAGGATCAAACTTCGGAGATCTGGTTGTATAACGGGTCCAACCATCATGGTACTGTTCAGAGAATGTCCATTAGAACCCTTTGCAAAAGCATCATAGACCACCCGGACCTTTGTAGTATCTTTATCTTCTCGGATGACGGCGTAGTGAGTTAAATATATTGAGTTCTTTTCGCCTGGATTTTTAGGTTTCTTCATATGTCCCATTTCCTTATATTCGTGTTTGACCTTTGTATATTATGTTTTCAATTTCTCGTTTCTTTCATAATTTTTTCTCTAAATGTTTGAATCTGTTTACTGCTTGTTGTTTTGTTTCTCCATATAATTTAACAGTATCCTCAATACTTAGTTTCAAAGGTAAATGTACTACATATCTTCCCGTTTCGTCTCTCTTAGTTGTGCTTTTGTGTATTTCTTCACATTGTTCTTCTTCCTTTGTTAATAACTTCCTTTTTGTGCAAACATCTGTCTCTATTTCTCAAAACCTTCTTAGCATATCATTATCTTCTGCGATAATTCTTGTAACATGTAGAGTAGTTACATTGTGATGACCAATGTGTGTATTTTCTTCGTTCTTCTGACCAGATAGTATCCAACCAAAACTTGTTTTCTGAGCCACTACACCGTCGCGCATCTTAACCAGTCCGTCTTTTATAATTTTGCAGAAAACATCGGCACTGAGCAGTATATCGATTGTACCCGGCGTGTGATATGTAGTATCCGCCAATTCTAGTGTTTTGTGCTCTGTGCAGTTCACCATGATGTGTTTGGAAGGCAGTATTGTTGATATTTTCTTCATGACATACGCTTTCACTCGAATGGCATTTAAAATGAATCGTGATGAAACTGACAGATCAACTAAGTGTTTTATTTATATCTTAGTTCATTCTCCAACTCCAGAGACTACACCACTGATGTTGGATATTGTCATACCCAACAGTTCTACTACTCTTGCAGATACGAATGAAGCCCCTGATACCTGGTCAATTAAAGCACAAAGTATGTGCATATCTTCATTGTTCGACTGAACTTTTACTTGTGCTGTCGCTAGGAACACTTTATTTCCAGGTTGTTCTCTAGAGACGTGTGCTGTTGTGATTTTTGCTTCTGGCTGTACTTGTTGTATTTCTTGTTCGTCATTTTCTTGCTTTGTTTTTCAAACTTGGTTTAACAGTGAATGATGTCTTCTTTTGCAAACTCGACATGATGTTTTTTGTTTACATCAGTGTACTGTATGATTAGGGATAAGACAAGTAAAACATAGTTGACTTCTTTTCACAAAATCTTGACGTTCATCCACAGGTTGTTTTGCGAAATCCTTGCAATTAAATAAGTAGTGGTCACCGTTGCAATAGGCACAAGTAGGTTGTGATCTGAAATTTACACTGGTATGAGTGGATTGAATTATCTCATCCTCGGTTGTGACACGGAATGACTTATGAGTTTGAACCTTCTCTCTTGCAGTAGAAATTGGTGTAATTAATTCAAGTGTACGGAATTTTGATACTGAAACCTTTTTAAATTCTTCCCATGTAGGCATTTCATCAATATACTCTCTGTAAGAATGTTTTTTCCAGTCTTTAAGTGATTCTGTGTCCAACTTTTGTCCCACTAAAATACTATTATGGAGTCCTATGTTTCCGTAGGTATTTTCATGTTTTCTAAGCTACTAAGGCACTCAGTTGTAGTATCGAGTAAAGACTTGATTTGCCCGGCTGACTGACTGACGATCTTTTTCTGCCCAAATAATCTTCTTAATAAAGAACTGACAATCAATTTGCTTATTTCCAGAGTGCCCTTTTAGCAATTCCCAAGCCTGGTTGTTTGAATTTTTCTTTCTGTGATTTGAATATTTCTTAGTAATATTTCCGCCTCACCAGATATACCAGTTTTCAAATAATGCAATTTTTGAACATTATTTAAATTAGTATAGTGCACAAGCGCCGTAAATAAATCTTGGTATGTGGGCCAAACTTCATACTTTCCCGAGAATGTAGGTATTTGAATTCTAGGTAGCTTTGAAAACGATGTATGACAATCTTGTCCTAATATAAATATTGCTAGTGTCCATCCCATGGTGTGATTGTGCCTCGAACTTTGACAACAAATCGGTTAAGTCCGCATGTAAATATAGGTATATATCTTCAGTCTTGTAAAACTCTTCATTTACAAAATACGGTATTGTTGCTCTTTGATCACGTCGTGTGCATTTGACAACACGCCGTTATGCGCCTCTTTAAATGTATCCCAATAATATTCAATAACCTTCAATCTCGCTTTTATATAACCTTTCGTAAATCGTTGTTTCGGGTTTTTTTTTAGATTTATTAGCGCTTTTTGTATCATGTCAGCTACATCTTCCAAAGTACTTAAATATACACTTTGTTCTGTACTAATACTTGGCTCCGACATTTGAATATGTATCGCAACAAAACACAATATTTCGTAGCTTAAACTTATGTCCACTTTCACTAATCACCTTTTAAGTAAAAAAAAAAACTCGTCTTCTTATCTAAGGAATGCGAGCGCCTTTTGTATTCGCACATTGAGTTCGCTTACCAATTTATTCAACAATCCGGCTCGTTTGGACCATATGTTTCTTGAAATAAGGTTGTTTTTGTATTAACTAATAGATTGGTGTGAAATGATACAACTGCTTCCTTTGACCATTTATTTTGAACTGAACAATTACATTAAAAACCTAACATTTCTCTTATTGATTGATATTTTACTTGATGACACAATTTGTCACGAACATAGATCAAACTATATAAACCTAAATTTCAAGGAGTAATTCATATAGAGTACATCCTCCTTCTGAAATACCGGAACTACTGTATTGTATTTTAATCTATATTTTTATGTGTAACTAATAATAACAAAAGTTAGCCTATACAGTCCCACTACTGGACATAGGCCTCCTTTCACAGTGAGAATGATTGGTAGTTCCAATGTGGACTCAATGCGGATTGATAACTTTACATACATCATTAAATTGCATTGTAGATATGTGCAGGTTCCTCACGGTATTTTCCTTTAACGGAAAGCTATGGCTTTGTGTAACTAACAATTGCTGAATTTAAAAGAAAGGTGTTAAGAAAAATATAACTATTTTGCTTTTAAATTTTTGCCAATAATGCCGATATTTCTGAAAGAATTATTATCTGCACTATGTATGTATGTATATTATTCGAAATATGTATAGTTAAGTATGTTCCGCCTGTCTTTGGTAATGGAACGTTACAAATATTAAAAGTGTTTATCTACATGTGTGTTGCAAATGCGTAAATAATAATGGTGTTAGATTGATTGTATGAATGTAGGTTACATTATACGTGTAATTAACTATTGCAAAATTGATTGCCAATGTACGTGAAATATGTACACGTCTGGATAATTATTTAAAGTTGTTTTTTTTTTTACTATTTGTAGCGTAGCAGTCCCTACAATTGTGTTTGTATATTTTTTATTTATTACCTTTTTATGCTTTTTAATCTTCTATTTTGTATACACAAAGTGATTCGGCATTCATTTGAGATTGCTTTTGTTATTCTATCATTGCTTTTATATGGTTCTTAATAATATGAATATTTTTGGGGAATCTTGTTACATTGAAGTTAAGTCATAGTACTACCCCAACGTTGGTCCAGGTCGCTTGACTTCACACATGTCAGTGGCGTTGCATACTTATGTAACATTTTTTTAATACGAAGCGACAGGACGAACAAGTCCTGCGCCTGGTAGCAGCAACACGCATATCCTTAATAGTTGCAGTGCCACTCAGTTTTTAACCACAAAGATCTTAAGGGCACTGCCTCTACGCTCATCACCCTGAGATACAAGTTGACAAGTCCCATGTGCCTGTAATTTCACCAATTATATTATCTTATATATATTATATAATATAAGAGCAGTAGCCACGTTGAGGAAACATACTAGTTCTAGTCCATTCGGATAGAAGGAATTATTCATAGTGGTCGTTCGATCTTTGTATCATAAAATATTTATTATAAGGCTCAATTTACATTGCAGCGGAATGGAAGCGTCAATTTCACCTCTCTGCGCGAGATGGCGCAGTTACTGGAATACTCGAGCATTTGCGAGCCTTCTCGCGACTGCGCCTTGAGCCTGTAGTATTTTTGTCGCGTCACTTCTCGCGAATTCGAGCGAATGCGCGAGAATTCCGCGGAAGACGCGCGTATCTAGTTTGTACATTACACAATTAATCATAAAGTTCAGTACGCTATGTACAATATCGTTACAAAAAGTCGTTTCCATTCCGTTGCGCCGCAATGTAAGTTGAGCTTTATAATATTTACTCGCATACATAGAGACTACGGACAGAGAATAAAGAATAGAGAACGGTCACTCTCCGCCCCTCCCTAGTTTTAAATACCGTACCACGTCCCGCACACAACATTGCCGGTTACATTGACTGAATGACAACAAGGCTGCCGGCGAGCCGTTTTCGCGCGAAGACGGCTTTGATATTTGAATATAGTTCATTTATTAACCGACTTCAAAAAAGAAGGAGGTTCTCAATTCGTCTGTATGTTTTTTTTGTATGTATGTTACGCGATAACTCCGGTATTTGTGAACCGATTTTCATGATTCTTTTTTTATTGGAAAGTGGGTACTCTCTTAGTGGTCCCATTTTATTTTGAAGAAAATCATCCACCTCGAAGGGTGGCTTGTGAACGAAGATTCATTTTTATAAATAGCGCCTAACTTTAATTTAGGAGCAATTACTTTAATGGTTGATTTTGCTATTTCTCCAATTCAAGGCGTTTTTCTCTTAATATACTTTGAATAGTGAGAACCGTTTTTTATTATCTCCAGTGTCAAGTCCTGATAGTGGCGAACTAGGGGATATTTCAATAAAACTTAGCAAATAGACGTAATTCCACGTACTTTTGAGGTCGGTTTTTTAGTACTCTGTACTGATCATTATTCATTACGAAACTTGTACGTTAATATAAAACATCATTTTACGTTACTATTTATAATGGTCGTGAATTGTGCTGTGTACGGCTGTTTATCACCACTTTCCGAAAGATGAAACGAAGTAAGTAAAAAAAAACTGTCTGAGACTCATTCAGCTATTGTTTTCTTCATTTATTTACTGCAGAGTAATATATGTATGTATAAAAAATACAGATTAATTATATCAATATAATTCCTATTCGTATTGCTGATAAATATTACGTAGGTAGTGAATATATCTAATAATTAACCAAACTTGGACAAGCAATTCCAAATACCTTGGTTACCTTACTTATGTCCGAAATATAACATTTTAAGTGCTTTTAATATATTTTAGAAATAAATCTTCAATATTACTCTAGTTAGTAAATTAATGAAAAATATAGTAATATATCGATATAAATACCTAATAGACAAGTATAATTATTAGGATTCCATTAATAGAACCATAGATAACAGATTCGCGTGCAAGAAAGTGATGGGTAACCCTGCCACTTTACTCACACAATTGCGCGTGTGCAGATAGCGCCTTGCTGTATGTAGTAGTAGTAGGTAAATAATTTTCGACCGTTGTATGTTGTGTATGGGGTGTGCTATGGACCTCCACCACTCCCATCAGTCCCTTCGTACCTGCCCGTTTATTCTTGGTACTTATAACCTGGCCTTTTTTTATATACTCAAATGTATTAATAAAGAGGGATAAAATATAGGAAATCTTAGTTGAGATGCGGTTTGAAATAAATAGTAAATAGAATAATACATAGTAGAGCTCGTTGTGCAAGAGTTTATCCAGGGAATTACTGCCACCTTATCTATTTCTGCTGCCAAGCAGCAATGTCAGCATTACTGTGTTCCGGTTTTGAAGGGTAAGGGTGCTGGTGAAATTACAGGCACATGTGACTTGTCAACTTATGTCTCAGGGTGACGGGCGCAGAGCCCCTCAGATCTTTGCGATTTAAAGTTCTGAGTGGCGCAGCAATTGTTATGAACAGGTGTGTCACTTACCATCAGGCGCACGACTTGTTCGTCCCGTCACTTGATATTATAAAAAATAAATAATAAAAGCAAGATCCCGAAACGTTGGTTTGTTTGAAAGTTCATTTTTTAGTAGGTACCTGTAGAAGTTACATTATTTATTGAGACAAAATACTTTATGGATATAATATATGATAGAGCTTACTTTGATAACACACTACGTACAATGATAATCGTATGTTACATTTTCCATGGCACTCCCCCATTCATTTCTGAGCCGGAGTTCTGGTTTCTACATCCTAGAAACTAGATTTCTAAATTTACAATACAGCCGCATGTAATTCACACTTAAATACACCCCACACATATAATTAAAGAAGACTTACTGTACTACTATCAAAGCGATTACCGCGCACGTAGAGATTTATAATCGATATTTTCACATTCTAATCGAGCGGTGTGCTATAACTAATCGATTATAATAATCGATTCCATGTCCGCAGGGATGTTCTCTTTGCATGCGTTTAATAAAACATACGTTTATCGCCGCAATTTTCTCTAGAACTCGATCGGTTTACAATGACATATTGACAGGGGTGTCCAACCGGTGAACCGTTATAGAAGAGTCAGGTTGTGATGGAATATGTCATCGAGGAGGCCGCGGGCCACAATTATGCGCCGCTGTCTGTCCTGCAGCCCGCGATTTACAACCACTGATCGTTTGCCTTCAGGGCTACATAAGCTTGGGCTCTAAACAGCTCGCTGGGTAAATACTGTAATGAAAATAATATAATAATTGTTTGGCTGAGCCAAGATTCCTCAAATTAGCACTAGACAGTCTGGTCGTTAGTTTATCTTAGATCTTTCGACACTGTTCGCTGGATATGGCAATGCTTTGATATCAAGATAAAGGTGACGTCTCAATTTGTGTTTCTATGTTGAGTAGCGTTTAGTTAGTTTCGCAGCATTCATATTTACTTTTCGACGCAAAAAGCATAGTATATATTACGGAATAAAAAAAATGGAAGCGCCTTTAGTCTTGATTACCATCAGAACCGCTGTCGCTAACACTCACACAAACACAGTCATGATTGGTCGTAATTTCTAATTCAAAATGATGTAACAAATTCTGGACTGTTAACATAATTTAATCTTTACCCAGTGGCCATATCGTTGATAGTTCAATACCTATTATTGCAAGTTACGACGTTTTTATTTTATATTGAAATTTCATGGAAATTTCATTAAATGTGCTGCCATCTAGCGGCAATAGCTCAAAGACGACGAACGATTAACGTACTCCAAAAAAATCCCGACCATATTGCAGCGGTATAAGGTGTACTTTAGCGTCTTATAACAAATATCTATAACGATAAACAGAAAATTGAAAATTTATTCAAATAAAATAAGACTTAACGATGGTATAAAACATCACCATGGATAATGTTATAGGTGCGACTGTCATTTTTGCGCTTCAAAGTAGTAAGGCATTTTTTTACGATTTTCGAGGTTTTGCGTGAAATAATTGACATGACCATAACGTAAAAAGCGAAAATCCCGTGTTCCGTTGTTCTGTAGGTAACTCCATACAAACGTAACAGCGCGGCTTGTACGGACGCACACAGTCGCATAATCTCGTGTAGGTAGTCCCACGTGCCATTAATTATAGAATTTAAGCGGTAGTTTAGTGTTTAAAAAATTACATCAAATAGTCGATGTGTTTATTGCTGTGTTTGCGGTAGTTTGAACTAGAGTGCCTGAAATTCAGAATCGTTCAGCATTTAATTTCTATTTCATAATCGTACTTGCTATTGTCTCTGTCTAACTCGATGAGAAAAAGGGCGTAAATTATATGTATAGATGTATTTTTTTATAATATCGGGACGGGACGAACAAGTTAACAGTCGCAGTGCCACTCAGAGTTTTAAATCGCAAAGATCTGAGGGGCACTGCCATTACGCTCGTCACTCTGAGACATAAGTTGACGAGTCCCATGTGCCAGTAATTTCACCAGTATCTTTACCCTTTAAAACCGGAATGCAGTAATGACATTACTGCTTGGCGGCAGAAATAGGTAAGGTGGCAGTAATTCCCAGGACGAACTCTTTCACAAGGAGCTCCACTCAGCTACTCAGTCATCCTCAAAAGAGGGAGTTGAGCCTTATGTAGCACAAACAGATGGAAATCGCACTCTTTGATGTACAGAGAAACATTACAACCTATTTTCTGTATTAAACCTTATAACCTTAGATATTAGGTGATTCTACTCATGACCAGGAGTCACAACAACTGAATCAGTAATTTTGAATGTTAATCTACATTGGAAATGGAACAGTTTATTTTATATCTTTTTAGTAGCAGTAGATCTCCCTGTGAAAGAGTTCGTCCAGGGAAGTAATGACACCTTACCGATTTCTGCCGCCAAGTCGTAATGTGAGCATTACTGCATTCCGATTTTGATGGATAAGGGTGCTGGTGAAATTACACGTACATAAGACTTGTCTACTTATGTCTCAGGGTGACAGGCGCTGTGGCAGTGTGCCTCAGATTATTGTGATTCAAAGCTCTGAGTGGCACTGCATCTGTTATAGACAGGCGTGTCGCTCTCCACCAGGCCCACGACTTGTTCCTCCCGTAACTTGGTCTTGGTACCATAAATAAAATCTGAATGGAGTATGATTCTCGTATATTGCTGACTAAGATATCAGCCGCGACCATGGAACCTGTAAAGGGCTTGAAGCGTTGATTTGTTTGAAAAACCGCGCATATTACGCGATTTGCACCCGAAAAATAGTTTCATATCCAATGTGTAACTATCGCTAAAACCTAAGAACTCGATTAATTAACCTAATACTAACTAACTACTACTACTACTACTAACTAGTCGCTAAACCTACACTCGGAAGCAAAGAAAACGAGCCACCCCTGGTTTTAATACGCTTTTATTAAGCTTGACTTGTATGTGACGGGGATTGGAATAGACAGAGCGTATGTATACCTAACTTCAAGGAAGTAGTACATAGAGTGAATAATACCTCTCTCTGAAATCCCGTTATTATTGTACCTATTATATTATACAATTTTGTTGTGTAAGCAGCTTTTGTAATTTACAGTTGTATACTTTACTATGGTAGTGAATTTGAAAGAAAAGTTTTGTAATTGTAAAAAAAATTAGACTACTTTGTGTCGATTTGTGACATTTTCTTTTTAATAATTTCGGGACTTCAGATGAGGTATTACCTACTCTATATGTATTACTTCAATATTATGCCTATTTCGTACTATGAATACTAGAATAACGACATTCACTACTCAAAACACCGAGACTAGAACCAATTTTAAAAAGTTCATTTCCCAAATTAGTCCTACTGGAAATAGAACCCGGGACTACAGAGATGGTTAATAGATACGCATACTAAATTTATATTACATTAAATGCTGATAATTGCTTGGTATGAACACTACCATCAGCAATAAACAGCATCAAACTTTATAAATAGTGGCTACTTTTATTTTCTCTCAAATGTAATATGTGGTCTCAGAGATATGATGTATTTATAATGTATGGCGCAAGAGACCTCCTACGGCAACAGAATACCTACACCAAATTATCAAAAGAAACAACCATAGAAAGGGTGTAACTAACATTTTACATACGTAATAAGGATAATCTAACTGACACACATTATACCGAACCGCCTTAAGGGCCTTACACACTGAGTGAAGTTGGCATAAATGGACTTACTGATTATATGTGAATGGTTCAATCATTGCTCTTGCGCAAGAACACCTGTCGATATGTTTTTGACGTGTCCAACTCGGTTGTCGCGGTAAATTGCAGCAATTATACATGGAACTGTGTCAAGTAGGTATGGTTAGAGGCAGTTGAGCAAAATAGACGACATACGTAAAAATAATAGTTAATTTTCAGGCAAACATTCCATTTTACATATGCAATATGACGTAATACACACTTACTTCAATAGCAGTAGGCTCCTTGTGAAAAATTCGTCCAGGAAAGTACTACTTTACCTATTTCTCCCGCTAAGCAGTAATGTTTGCATTAATGCGTTCCGGTTTCAAAGGGTGGTGGTGAAATTACAGCCACATGAGACTTGTCAACTTATGCCTCAGGGTGACAGGCGTAGTGTCTGTGTCCCTCAGATTTTCGCATTTTTAGCTCTGAGTGACACTGCAACTGCTATAGACAGGCATGCCGCTCACCACCAGGCGCAAAACTCACTGCTGTTTTTGATATTACAGTGTATTTTTTTGACAGGGTAGAATGAATGGCTCTTCTGTATTTCCTTCGTTGCAATCTGTGATGATGGAATTGTAACACCGATTTGAAATATTGGATGGGTGGGTGTTTGAATTAACGGTAAAATGGTAGTAAGAAGTCTGCGGCAAATAATCATTGAATGAATTCTAATTATTTAAGGATTGTTTGTTTGACTATGGTTACTAATACTTAAGCACATTTTATCTTGCTGAGGAACAGAAGCGAGTAATTTTTTGTAATTAAATAGTACAGAGCATAATAAACTTTCAATTGCATAACGTACAAAGCAGATAAAATTAAAAAAACTCATTCTCGCGCATTCTCGCGAATTCTTGGGAATTGTCGCAGCTACCGTATCGTATCAACATGTGATTCTCAATTTACATATTTGTATATTATATAAGTAATAAATTTTACTGATAACTAGTGGTCGAAGTTTTCTTCTCACGCAACACATAGATTTATAAAAATTATATAGTAAAAAAAAAATGAATAGCAGATTTAAAAAAGATTAATTTACAAGAAAAACATTAGTTATTGCATGAAAACTTTCTTTGTCAAGCCATCATGATCCAAATAAGCTTGGTTAATGAATAGGCACAATGCACACATTAAAAAATAATAACACAGGTTTTTGTCTGCTGTTCCAACTCACCCGAACCTTCCCCAGCTTCCAGCATGTGGTCAGCTATCATTACACTCGCATTAACTGATTGCACGTTATTGTACGTTATACAACTTCCCCCCGTTTCCCCTTGGTACACAGCTATAGGTTTACCAATTTATTTATGCAGTTGAAGTGTTTGCGATGGTATGTATTTAGGTGTGGGTCACCGTACTCACGAGATATAAAGCGTGTGATGATAACGTAATGCCTATATCTTAAGATTTTGTCTTTCATTAACACACCTTCTGCTTCTATTTTAGCATCTTCCACCGGATATCCTGGTTGGTGTGTAGAAAATAAAGGTGCGCTGCAGACCGACCTTATTACGCTAAATATTGGTATGTATGGTCGTATCGCACGCACACGTTACACCAAAATTACATCATTTTATTGAATCATCCCTATACTAAGCAGTCTACACGTCAACATCCTATAAAGGGATGTTGACGTGTCATATTTAAATATTTAAAATTTACCTACTACCCTCCAAACTCTTGTTATTTTTTAAATGATAATTTTTCTTGTTATTCAACCACATCATTAATAAAAAAAATATTATCTGTTTCAGTTATCTGTACACGCTTGATGAAAAGTATAAGATTTGAATTAGTTACGAATTTTTCCATCTGTATAAACAACTTGGCAACATTAAGCAGCTAATAAGGATAAAGTCACATGTCTCTGATGTAACGTTGAGGAAGTGTGAAAGCTCTATAATAAGCTGTTGTTGGTAACTAGTGTGTGTTTTGTAAGACGTTTCACGGAGTAGTTAAACGGATAATATGTCTGTAGGTAGTGCTATCGTGCGGGAGTGTACTTTGTTAATTCGAAATTGCAATACACACTATTTTTGCAGTAATTATAAACCATATATGATGCAATTCATATTAGGCACCTATCCTTCATTATTATTATTATTGATAAATATTATCCGATTTTTCTGCGATAAGTGACGGGACGAAAAAGTTGTGTGCCTGGTGGTAAGCGACACGCCTGTCCATAGCAGTTGCAGTGCCACTAAGAGCTTTAAATCGCAAAGACGTATAGACCACTTTGTACAGGAATGGCTCAATAAATAATTTTTTTTAACATAATAACGTGGCAGGCAACCACATCAACTACCTGATCTCAAATTAGGGTATTCCCTATATTATAAATAATAGAGCAACGGAATTCACTTTGCGGCACTACCCTCACCTCTTACAGCCCAATGAAAAATATCATTTCCCAATTCGATTCTACCGGGAATTGAACTCGGGACCTACTCATTAAACGTCTATAGTACAAACCTATTGGGCCACTGAGGTCGTAATTTACACTTTGTTTGTTTGGTCGTTGTTTTACAACAAATAGTTTGGATGAATAAGTAAATTCTTTGTATTAGATAATAAATAATCTCAGTACAGAGTACTAAAAAACCGACCTCAAAAGTACGTGGAATCACATTTATTTGCCAAGTTTTATAGAAATCGGTTACCGGAAAGTGCGCAAACGCGGATTTATCCCCTAGTTCGCCACTGTACGGAACTTGACGCAGAAGATAATAAAAATCGGTTCTCACTACTCAAAGTATATTGGGCATTGACTTACAATTATATGGACGTCGGGTCCGCGCTAAAAAGTGTCCGAACTTATAGGGCGTTAAAATCGTATACAGAGCGTCATTCACGCTTTACTCTTCGTTTGTTCGACTGACAGTGAAGCAAGCAAAATTAGACAGTACTGCATAACATTACAATTTAAATTGAACGTTTTAGCTTTTTCATATTCCTTTACATGTCACTACGTTTAAATAGGTTGACTTGGGACATTTTTTTCGTGGTTCTTGTATTAGACCCGTCGTCCATTTATTTGTAAGTCAATGATATTGGGAGAGAAAAATGTCTTGAATTGTAGAATAACAAAATCAACCATTAAAATAATTGCTCCTTATAATAAAATTTAGGCGCTATTTATAAAAATGAATCTTCATGCGTGAACAGCCACTCTTAGAGGTGGACGATTTTCTTCAAAATAAAATGGGACCACCATTGAGGTATCCTTTTTCCAACAAAAAAAGAATCATGAAAATCGGTTCACAAATATCGGAGTTATCGCGTAATATACATAAAAAAAAATTACGGTCGAATTGAGAACCTCCTCCTTTTTTGAAGTCGGTTAAAAATCGTACACTGTAATAAATGTATTTTTAAATGTTATAGTTTATAATCAAGTAACGTACAGTCAGCGGCATTCTTAATTTTACAGGTAAGATTTACACATAGATAATAATAATAATAACGCGCACACTCGTTGCAATAGAGAAACCCTGTGTTGCGGTGCCGTGGACACACACATAGACAACCACAAATTACAACTCACGAGAGAAATGTAGGCTATGCAAATATTTCTCCCGGCCCGAGAATTGAACCCGGGACCTTTGCGTGACAGACCAGCATGGTAAACATTATGTTTGCTATTACAAGTAAAGGCCACTTCAAGGTTTTGCAAAAATAATTCAATAATCAAAAAAACAATATCACATTCCAATCCTTCGACACTACTTCAAAACACAATTTCCTTTTTAATTCTATCGTATTCGGATAAAAAACCAATTCATCAACTGAACAATTGAGTTATAAATCAGAATGAATCACATCAAAAGATTCATAAATAAGGTGCGCGCGCGCAATCGCCGTTTGTCAACCGCGTCAATCGATAGTGTTGATCATGATAAATGGATATTCTGTGAACTTTTTGAGCCCTAGAGGCCTATTTATACTAGTGGGTGACTGATAAGGTTGCTTTTAAACTCAGAATATTTATGACATAATAGTTCCAAAAAGCTGTGGTAACTTAACAGTTTGATCTTACTGCCTCTCAAGAAATTTGTGCTTTTGAATCCGGGCTTGCATTTCTGAATTTTGGGAATTTATGTGCAAAATTTGATAAATTTTTCTTTCCGTATATGTTGTATATTTATACAAAGGGCATCACAGGGCTATGAGATACAGAGGGAAAGTAGTTTAAATATTGTAGATAGGATATAATCAACTCAACAACACAACTCAACTGCCTCCGTGGCTGAACGCTTTGATCCACGATGGACGGCCTCGGACAGGTCCTGGGTTCGATTCCCAGGCCGGGAGAAATATTTGTAAGACCAATACTTATTTCTCACGTGAGTTTGGGTGCAATTTTCTCTCTATGTGTGTGTGTTCCTGACACCCGCGATACAAGGTTTCTCTAGTGCGGGGCTATGAATGTGTGTACTTATTTATTTATCTGGGAATGAAATCTACCAAATGTGAAAAAAAAAGCAACTTATATTTTTATGATGTCGATAGAAAAGGTCACTTACAAGGATTAACTCTCTTCAAGTAACATCGCACCCCTCATGGAAGAATGGCATAAATAGAGTTACGTCAAAAATGTTTATTGCTCGATTAGGTACAGAAAAATATAAGCCACGTCCTCTCTAATAGTTATAACTCTATCGACTAATATTGTTGATAAAAATATTTTTGACGTAATTTCACTTATGCCATTCTTCCATGAGGGGTGTGACATAGTATCTTAACTTAAAGGAACAAAATTCAATTGTGCACATTATTAAACATCCATTGGTCTTCTTGTATTGAATTTTTCAATCTTATGATGACTTTACATTTTTAACCGACTTCAAAAAAGGGATGAGGTTCTCAACTCGACCGTAATTTTTTTTATACGTATATTTCGCGATAACTCCGGCGTTTGTGCACCGATTTTGAAAATTCTTTTCGGTTAGAAAGAGGGTACTTCACAAAGTAGTCCCATTTAAATTTGAAGAACACGTTCCTTCTCTAAGGGTGGCAAACTAGGGGATTAAGTACTGAGATTATCTTATCTTATAATTGTAATATAGGTATATAATTCTAAATAATACACCTCCATTCCGTTTTTAGCTCGTCCAGATTGTCATATTGCATCATGTATAATGAAACTTTCATATATACCTAGATAAATAATCTCGTAATTGCAGGCCACCTAGTTGTTAATTTTTCTAAACTTGAATGTAAAATTTCATTATGCTTCTTTAACTTAACATAGTAAATAATGAATTAATCTTTTTTATAAACAAAAAGCTATCTCAATAGTTTGCGTTTCCGTTTCAGCTGTGTTTTGTTTTCATTAGAATTCTATATATCTATCTATTTGCCAAATTTTATTGAAACCGGTAAACGGAAAGTGGGTCTATTCAATAAACCAAATTTGTCTCCTAATTTGTCACTCTTAGAGGTGGAATATTTTCATCAAATATGAATGTGACCACTGCTAAAATACCCCTTTTTCCAAAAAAAGAAGAATAATTGTAATCGTTTCAGAAATGTCGGAGTAATTGTGTAATATAAACAAAAAACAGACGAATAGGAAGGGTTCTCTATTCGTCCTTTTTGGAAGTCGGTTAAAAATACAGAATTTTTTTCACAATTTGGCCGATTCGATTCCCAGATGAGACAGGCAATTTTTAGAAGTCTTTTTTTATGTATTTTACATACATTTAAAAAATAAAGTAATGTCTCCATGTGACAAAAATCCTCTCTGCAACATTTGTTCCTCTCTGTGTAAATAGAAGTGCGACACCCTGTACAACACAATTATAAAAAAAATACATAACTATAAAGTAATTTAGTATGGCTTATTGTGCAGCGGTTTAGTTCTTAGTGTTCATGCTAAAACTACATTTTTCCATACAAAATATTTTACACGATCGCCAACGACTCTCGTTATTGTAAACTCACGTATTGTATAGGCACTGAAAGTCTAAGAAGACTTCGCAATTGTATTGTATGTTGGAACAAAAAGAAACAACAAAAATGGCAGTCGTTACTCATAATCACTCATTACAAAAGAGTTTCACTTCCACGAGCGTCACGTTCCACGATCAATTCGAAATAATGTCGCGATCGAATTAAAATTATTGCCTGGATGTGGCTTTAAACAACAATAATAGAAATTCATTATTGTCTCCGTAAACAGAAACTTACAACAACTCATTATGTATAAACCACTGGTGGGGCACGAGTCTCGTTTAAGAAGATTATTTAGGCCATAGCCCGCCATCTTGGCTCCAAGCTATTCGGGATTTGTCACGTTTCCCAAGGCCTGAAATCGTTATATGTTCTTCGTTATAGGTTTCATTGGAATGTTTTTCTTTTATTAGCGAGAGCTTTTACTAATAAACATTCACAAAGGTGCTTGCTTTGAAAGAGCAGAAAGAACTTTAATTTCTAAGTTATATATATTTGTGAATTTATACGCTATGAAAAATTAATAGGATAGAAATACATTTTTTTTAAATTACAAGTTAAATAGATTATATAACTTCTACAAATTGTTTTGTACTTAAGAAGTATAATTATAACATACTAGTACATTATTAATTTCTTTGAAAATTCTATATTTACTTATCTACAGAGAAAACAACCGAGTCATTGAAAGTTTCTGTCTTTTGTTCCAATGTGTTTATATTATATTGAAATATTTAAATTGTGATACATGAAATGTAGAAATACATAAAGCTTTTATTAACGAACGAAGAAAAATGATGAATGAGATGAAATACAAATGATGTTTTAAATTATAGTCATTGTAACACCGTTTACCAATGGAATCAATATTATCGAATCATCGTGTGTTATAATAAAGTAACTTAAAATATTGAACAAAATACTTTTTAAGAAAATGTCTTATTTTAAATGCACCTGTAAACCACGCTCTCAAATCAAGTCTCTTCCACAATCTTTATACAAGCACGAAATCAATTCCTTTAGACAGAATCGTGTTCGGACTACCGTTTTGTTGGATATGTTTCCAATAATCTACTTACAGATAGAATGGAACTGTCTAAGAAAGTTAGTGCGTAGGCAGTAAATTCAATATAACGATTGAATTACCTTTAAGATATAGAATAATAAATATAAAATATAAGGATAATAATACGTAATAATAAGCCTTAGTCGATTTGTCACATCTTGATGTTACGGAAAGATAAGACACGATATAATAATCGAGGGGAAGTTTTCTTAGCATTAACTGAAAATGCACAATTTCCGAACGAAATCACTTGGCCATCCCTCAATCAATATGCATGAAATTTAAAACTAGCATAAAAATACACTTTCACAGATCATGATGAAGCCCATATTTTGAATTTCGACTTGTAACTTAAGATAATTGAGGCCAGAGGTCACCATGTTAAGTCTATGGGAAGAATGTTCAATTGTAGAATTTTAGCGAGCGCAAATACTGCAAATAGTGCAGAACTGTGAAAAAAAAAGAAAAGTATTTGCTCGCGCAAAATTTAGAGAACTGTGAAAAAAGGGAAAGCAATAAAAATATTTACACTCGCAAATGCGCTGAACTGTTACAGAAAAAAAGTAAAAATATGAATGAGATAGAGATACATAAATTTGTAAGCATACATGGTAAATACAATTTACATATTTAAGATTACACTTATCGTTCAGCATTCTATCGTTCAGAATTCAGCGAACATGCATATGCAATTAATACAAATATTAATTGCATATGCATGTATTTTATTCTTCAAGTCATATTACATCATATAATTAAAATATTTTTATTCAATTATATAATTTTTTTTAGAAACCGTGGTAGCCTAATGGTTTGACCAACTGCCTCCCAAACAGAGAGTCGTGGGTTCGAAGCCGGGCGCGCACCACTGAGTTTCTCGGAATTTATGTGCGAAATTTAATTTGAAATTTATTATGAGCTTTTCGGCGAAGGAAAACATCGTGGTGTAACCTGCATGTTGATGAAGGTTCACAACTCTCGAAGAACGTGTGAACGCGTGGCGGACTATGGCCTAAACCCTCGTCTGAAAGGAGACCCGTGGCCAGCAGTTAGACGCATAAATGGGTTATTTTTAAAAGATATGACTGCTGCGTTTCTCTCAAACTAAATACCTTAACGTACGTCAATCCTAACATATGTTACTATTACTAGTTTTGCCAACAGATATTGACAAACTGTTTTGTCACCAGATTAATTCTTCAGGAAGTGCATTGACACGTAAGGCTCGATACGCACGAGTACACCGAGAAAGTAATTGCGTGTGAAATAGCCTTAACTCATATCGGAGTTATTGTTCGTACAATCACGGGCTCATTTATAAATCAAGTGCCGTTTTGAATGTAGAATGCTATTGATATATCTTTAGCAAGTGTTACAGTTTATAGAACCTGCGTGGAAAAGACTATTAAACGTTAAGGTTGTGCGCTGGTAAGGTATTCTGGTTAATGGCGCGAGTTAAGGGTGCTGAACCCTCGTTTTATCTTTATTTTTTTATAATATTAAGTGACAGGACGGACAAGTCGTGCGCCTTATATGTAAGTAAGCTACACGTCTACTAAAGCTCAAAACTTTAAATCGCAAAAATTTCAGGCGCATTGCCACTGCACCCGTCAGTCTGAGACATAAGTTGACAAGTCCCATGTGCCTGTAATTTCACCAGCACCCTTACCCTTCAAAACCAGAACATAGTAATGCTGACATTACTACTTGGCGGCAGAAATAGGTAAGGTGGCAGCACTTTCCTGGACGAACTCTTGCATAAGGAGCTCTACTGCTACTAAATCTGCCTCTTCAGCCCTGAGAGGCCGCCATAACACCATTCACCTAAATAGGACAAGCATCACACAAAGCACAGATCACCACGCTGTATTGTTATTACATAATTACAATTAAGGACATTTTTTTTTTATTTATTAATTTGTATTAAAAAAATTGTGACTATTAAAAATTTATATCTTACACCTACGTCTGAACCAATGCTAATTACAGAGTTTCTTGATGAGATTTAGGCAACCGTAATAAACATAAGAAGCGTTTTATGAATAAATAGCAGTACGTGCATTATGTAATACATGTTCGTAAAAAATAAAAATAAGACGGGTTACAATCGTGTGGTAATATTTATACATGAGTAAAAAAAATGAATTAATGAAACATTTTTTTGTTGCACATAAACAGTTGAAATAAATCTCATTTCCCGTGTTAATAATTAAAAAAACACATTTGTTATTAAGAACTACAAAATATATATATATATAAACTTTCTAAAAAGTTTTCAAGCCGATTCTTTTGCTTTCTGGGTTGCTACCTTTATAATAATATAAATAGGACATTGACCATATTCCCTTTAAATAAAAACTCTTGCAAAAAGAAAGTAACAGAATGGTTGCGGGGGCTGGATTATGATGAGACCGAAAAGTTACTGGCTGCTCCAGAATAGTTTAACACATAGTAGATATACATATTGTAAATAAGTTGAAATATAAACATACACACACAGACCTACACACACACACATACACACATACATACTAACACACAATCGCTAAAAGGAATAAACTAATCCTACTAACACTAGTTTTCAACGCTTTTATTTATCAATTTTTTGGATTTTTATGTTTTTCTTTTTAAAAAAAAAAAAAAAAAAGTTATAATTGTTTATCCCACAGTTACCGCATTAGAGAATTTTGTAATTTCATAATTATATTGGAAATGTTATTCCCAAGGGGTGGAGACCTGATGACCTGAAATACAGGCCTTGAGCCTAGTTTAGGCGTCAGTCTCCCACAATATCTTTAGAATAGTTCATATTGCACTTGTATTATGTTTATTATGTTGTATTGTGGTGAGAAAATAAATAAATTATTATTATTATATTATTATACATATATATATATATATACATTTAACATAAATACGGTTATATATACCGTACTATCGTACTACCGTAGTAAAGAAGTAATTATTGGTTTTACATCAAAACTATTAAATTTTCATTTCTTTGGTTTCAGTTCAAACTCTTCTTTGAAGTTTCGAGAACGTCGCCAATTGAAATATAAAGTTTGTTGTTGCTTAATTCAGATTTACTCCAAAGAGTTAAGTGCAACCGGCGGTACTAATGGTACTATACAAAAAGTTTCAATTTAAATTATCAGATAGGTTCAGGCAGTCATTCCCATCAGGAGAGATAAGTGTCTCACATGACCGAAATTCGAGGGAAATTCTTAACATTGGGATGCAAAATTCAGGCAAATTGGATCAATGCCATCTAGCGGAGTTTTAGGAAACTAACTAATAATTAGTAAAGTTGTTTAAAGAAGTTTGTTGTAAAAAATTTGTTTGTCACAAAACAAAATATAATACTTCCTGGAATTTAGAAGGAGGTATTTATTATCCACGCTATGTAGGTAACTAGGTACATCTTTGAAGTTTAAGTAAATTATAGTCTCTGATAATAAGTATATTTCATATGCTTCTTCCGAGTACCTCGTAGATCTCAAATGTTACGAAATCACGTATTACTTAGATGTCTATTATCTCATACCGACATGTGTTCACCGTTGAATGTACCTAATCGTTGGTAGGACATAAACCACATCTAACGTCTCATTACAGTCTTACTGGTAACTACAAATTATTAGTGTCCGACACCGAGATAGGGTTGTGATCACCTTTGAAACCGAACACATTTGAAACCGAATATTAAAATGTTGTTATGAATTTTGTACTACGATTACTTAAAAATAATAAAAACATTATAGAAGGGAAGATTTCGTAGCAGTAGCTCCTTGTGAAAGATTTCGTCCAAGGTAGTACTGCCACCCTAGCGAGCATTACTGCGTTCCGGATTTGAAGGGTAAGGGTGCTGGTGAAATTACAGGCACACGAGTATTTTCAACTTATGTCTAAAGGTGACGGGCGCAGTGGCAATGCCCTTTGAGCGTCACTGCAATTTAGTATAAAATTTCAGCGCTGTCAAAATTTCCGATCCCGTGCATCTCGGGTCTTGGTTTTGCCCTCGACGTTCGCTATGAAATAAAGTATCAGGCAAATTTCTTCAGCCTGCCCTTGGCTATCACTCTGTCAAAGCTTTATACCAGAGGCCATCACCACATGAAAGCAGGTGTCCTGCATAACTCCCGTTAAGGTCTATAACAAGATCCTCAAAGTCTTGAACTTCCCTCCTCGGATTTCTGCGTTTCGAATTTTATTGGAGAGTGTGACACAGGGCATGGCACGCTTCACGACCCTTTGTGCAACTCCTTCCCTTTCGAAATGTCCTTGTTTTAGCACCATTCAGTGTTCGTAGGAAACACTGGTTGAAGAGACGGGGTGTTCAGGCACTGGCGCATTTTTCCTGACTTAAGGCCATTTTCATTCTCTTTGTCCGGATGTTCTTGACTGAAAAAGAGAAATGTCCAAGATGTGTATAAGCTACCATCTTTAATTTCTTATTTCCAATTACAATAGTTGGATATGAGATTACAGAAATACGGACCAAGTTGGCGTTGGATAAGTTCATCTTCAGACTCACCGTTATGGACACATCGTGAAGTTCGAGACGAAGTTACTTAGATCAAATAAAAGAAAAAAGTGAATGTTGAGTGTTATCAAGTACTCAAGGTTCGGGTATGTGTCAGATAACCACACCATTTGACTGGTGTCAAGGGTGTCAAACTCTGCTTAACTACTTAACGTACTAAAGCAACGGAATTACTCTGAGGCATTTTCCGGAACGTAACGTAACAGAACGTAGACCAGACCCAATTTAAAGAAGTTGTTTTCCTACGAAAAACCCAATAAGTAGGGGAAGTCGTCTACTCCGATTAGCAGTTTGGTCAGAAAATTTCTACCGGGAATCGAACCCGGGACCTCCTCTAGTGCCCACAACGTTTAGCAAACCGTTAGGGCATTGAGGTCGTCAAAGCTCGGTTAGCAATTACTCCACTGAGAACAGCCTAGCTCTTAAATAAGGAGAAACATAATAGTACCTATCTAATAAAGTTTCTACAGTTCGTAGTACTGAGTTTTACAATTTGGACTTTAGGGCGTCTATTGTCAGTGGTATAGAGTTGAATTTAGATCTTAAGAGTGGAGACGTGCCGCTGTCCGTATACTCTATAAAATTAATTTTAAGTAAGTAATATCAAAACATAAGTAAATATTAAACTTTACATAATTCAGTTTTAAGGAACATAAACAACAAAGGCGGACGGTTATTTCGTAATCAAAATGTGTTTTTAACCAAGTTAAGAAAAGCGTTATTAAACACAGAAATAACAAACACAAAAGGTCTTTTAGTAAAATGTAAACACTTCATCTTTTCAATTACTTTAAATCCTTATTCTTTGTAATTTTTTAGTTTTATTGAATGTTTGACCACCATGATATTTAATTATTTATGTAGAATTACTCCACTAGTTTTCAAGTTTCCCTAGTTAAGTTCTCCTAGTATCGTCGCCAAGGGTGATATGCGTGCCAATGGTCTCACCACTAAGGATGCCGAAGACCGTGCAAAGTGAAGGAGAAAAAGTAGCAAAGCGGACCCCGGGCTCCGCAGCAACACTGCTGGGGACGCAACCGGGACAACGCTCAGATGAGAGAGAGAGAGAGAGAGAGAATTACTCCACTAGTTTGTTATAATTATTGAAACGAAGATCGAACACGTAGAAAAAAATTCCTTCGATCCGGCTGGATTCGAACCAAATTTCGTAAAGTCCGCAAGTCTTTCCGTGGCTTAGTTGGCATAGCGCCTGCCACGGTTTGCTGGAAGACATTGGTTCAAATCCTTCTTCTTTCTTTACACAGTTAAATTAATATTTACGCGAAATTAAGTTTATCGATTATCACAATGTTTTACTTTAATTATTTTTGTGAATTTACTCAACTAGTTTGTTATAATTATTAATACAAATATCAAACAAAGAAAAATGCCTTCGATGCGGGTTTTTTTAAAATAACATCAAGTGACTGGATGTACAAGTCGGCCGCATGATGGTAAGCAACACGCCTGTCCATAACAGTTGCAGTGTCATTCAGAGTTTTAAGCCGCAAAGATCTGAAGGGTACTGCCATTGCGCGCATCACCCTGAGACGTAAGTTAGTAATGTAATTTCTGTAATTTCACCTAGTCACGTACCAGAAACCTCGCCATACATGGCTGACATAGCCACGGCGTGCCGAATCTTTTTTGTTACTCTTTTTTCAAGTTCAAATTCAAATGCAGCTTTGTTTTAAACAAATTACTGTACGTTACGGTTGCACTTTGTAAATAAACGTTTGTAGACTTATATCATTTTAAATACATATTTCAAATATAATATATAAATCGAGATAATCTGCAAGAGCTAAACGGGTCAGTACCAACAATTTTTATCATCCAATTACGCAAGCAAAATACATTTTACTTTGTATACTAAACATTGAAGAATTATATCTAATCACAGTAGTCGAATTGTCAACTGCAAAATAATTAATTTGTTAAGTTTCCCTTGATTGACGAACGACTCTTATTACAATGTATTGGGACTTTCGGTGTTCTAGTTGACACGATAATTCGGTTTTTGGTTAATATCTATCAATTTCGGTCAAAATTTCGATCCGAAGTTTTTTAGCCGAGTACAAATATGCGATTGTGATTGCAACAACCCTATTATAGCAATGCCCTAGAAGTGCGCATGCTGCATGGTTAATCTTTGGTTAGTGTAATGAGAACGGCCTTGGGCAGAATTGAGAGAACTGATATTTGGTTTACCTATTTTTAAATATGAAATTATCACTACGGTGTGCTAGCGAACCACAAAAATGAATCGATTGCATAGACACAACGTTGACGGGCGGCCGCCATTGTGAAAAACTCAGTTGTCAAGTTAAGATGTATAAAAATCAAGAAATTGTGTTAAAAGAAACATATTACTATATAACAGTCACTGGAGTTTAATTTCGACAGCTTCTGAGATGATTCTTATAGGTGTTTAGCACAGTGCACTTCTATGCTTTTGTGTTAAGCGTGAAACACACCGAACGCGGGCGCGAGACCGGCGCACGTGCCCGCACTCACTGTGTTGTTGTCCACATAAATACACGGACTTAGACCCGCCGCGGTCCAGAGTCGACCCGCATCCGCTGTCTGTGTGTTTCATGCTTTGATCTTTTTAGAAACAGTTACAAATATTACATGTTTGCACGTACATAATTATTATGTTTTTGACGACATCAGAGTAGTAATAATTAAATGAAGCGGTCCCAGGTTCGACTCTCCGTGAGACCAATTTGCGAAATGAAGTTTTTAAATTGGCTCTGGTCTGAGTGCTTGGAAGTGAATAATGGAATTCAAATGGAATGCTTTTCGTACTTGAAGTTTAGGTAAATTCTAAGTTTGATACCAGATAATTGGTCATTGATACCTGCATTATTGTTGTTATTTTATTTAATATTTTCTCGCATTTTTATCAGTACTGTAGCCATAATTACTAAGTAAAAGATCTAGATCACTGCCCAGCAGTAAAACCTGTAAAAATTGAGAATTATGAAGAATTACCAATTAGATACCGCCCGCATCTTTTTTGATATATTTTTGTGGTCGTGATAAATTTGAATACTTATGAAAACTGACAACTTGAAAATTATCTTCAACGGACTCGGTGGTTCAGCGGAAGAGGAGGTGGAGGAGATCCCTGGATCAATTCCCGGGAGGGCCAATTTGGGGAACGAATTAAATTCGTCTGGTGAGTATTAACGCCTTTAATCATGTTCCAGGTTACGTAAGATAACGTTTAATAAACAAGTAAAGTAAAATAAACATTTACTTGCTTATTTTAGTTCACTGGTAATCATGGTATGGTTGTCGAGCATTTACTATAGCATAGCAATTACTATGAAAAACAAATTTGGTTTACGATTCAAAACGTTAACCAAGTATCAGATTTTTTTATATAATACCAAGTGACGGGCGGAACAAATCGTGCACCTGGTGGGAAGAACGCCTGTTCATAGATAGCAATTGCAGTGCCACTCATAGCTTTAAATCAAGAAGATTTGAGGGGCCTGTTACTTGTAATATGCTTGTAATTTCACCAGTACCCCTACCCGTCAAAACCGAAAAGCAGTAATGCTTCATTACTGCTTGGCGACAGAAATAGGTAAGGTGGCTGTATTCCCTGGGTGAACTCCTTCACAAAAGACTTCTCTAAACTACTTTGCTCATTGTTAGTTAGTTCCCTAAAAAAAAGCTAGATGTCATTGATCCGTGTTACCTAAATTCTGTATTTCGGTGTTAAGATTTTTCCTCGAATGGTGCTCGAAAAGAGGTCTATTGCTACCAAAAAAACCCATGTTTAAAAGAAGTATACATAAATATTTTATGAATGATTGAACAGGTACGTGAACTTACATAGAAAACCAAAGCTATAATTAATAATGAACATAGATGCCTTCTGTGTTCCGCAGTACTAGCATGTGAATGGGCCTGTGTCCCGTCATTATCGTATAAATCAGACGATTCAACCGGTAATTGCCGATACTACAGCGATATATCGATATGATCAATCGTAGGGACACTATAAGTGTAAGATTTCTTAGGATATTGCAAACTACTTCACTAGTTAAAAAGTTGGATACAAAGAAAAAATCCTTCGATCTTATTAGATTTGAACTAGTGTTTGTTGCCATGCCATTCCTAATCAACAGAGCTACATACCCAGTCAGCAGGTTTTAAATTTTTTTATGTCTTACAGATATTCTAGATTTGTAAGAAAAACATGTTGGTATGCTTACATTGCCTTAAAAGCCTGAATTAGCATTGTAATGGTCGTGAAATTTTTGTAGTTACCCACTAAACAATCATCATCACTTACAAGTGTACCATTATCATTGTCACGTCCAGTCTCCACTTATGACCAGCGGCCATAAGGATGGAGTGACCACAAAGACAGACTGACCAGACTGACAGAAAAAAGACAACAAGAGCAGTTCTGACAAAACTGCTGAACGGAGTAGATCGACTTAACCTGAACGTATTTGATTCTCGGCATGGAACAGAATTCTTTAAATTGGGTCCGGCCTGGGTGTTCTGAGTAATACCTCGGAGTGAATTCAGTTAGTCTGGTACTCAAAATGCAGGGAATTTCCTAGTTTGGGACCAGGTAATAGGTGTGTCGTTTGGAATATAATTATTTTGCGGATGTGGGCACAACAACTGACTAACTGACTTACCATAATCAAATGAAATATAATGGGACAGTCATACAAACGAACATAAATTTTTATATGTATGTATTTTTTTCCATGTATGTTGTACAAACGGGATTTCTAGAATTATAATGTCCTAAAGGATTTTCGAAAAAGATGACCACTCTGGTCGCATGCGGCACCCGGTAGAGCGAGTAAATTAAAGTGCGTCCGATATAATTTCATGTGAAATGTGTGACGCCTAATAAATTATTGCAGATTAGATACTCTGTACCATAAATCATATAACGCAAGTAATGAATAATAATTGTTACTTGCAAAGGTATGGTTGGAGACATTTCTAGAGTACGTTCTAATAGAAGAATGATTTTTAATATAATGATGCAGGATATAACTGTACTTGGGGAACTCAAGATAGAGAATGCACAAAGTTGTCTTCAATCTGCATAAACCATTATATATGGTCTAGGGAAGTAGTGCCACTTTACCTATTTCTGACGTCAAGAGGTAATGTGAGTATTACTCTGTTCTGGCTTTACAGGGCAAGGGGTGCCGGTGAAATTACAGACACATGGCACTTGTCAACTTATGTCCCAGAGTGACGGGTGTAGTGGTAGTGATTTAAAACAGCTCTAGTGGCACTGCAAATAAAGATGCTGTAACCTGGAGTGTTTGATGGTGACAAAGAAGGTGGAAGGAAAGAGACCAACAGGCATGATTCCCAAACGAATTCTGAGAAACTGGAGCTAAATGTCCGCGCCTCATTCCACCAGGCGACTAAGAGCGCAACCGATGTAGACAGGTGATTGGCAGGACGAAGTAGAGTCTCGATCCTCAGCAGTGTGGGTTTTGCAGAAACGTGCGGTTAGGGCAATGTCAATTCTAAAAATATACAAAAATAACTAGGCATAAACTAACACGTAAAATCATACCTGTGAAGTTCATGGCACTTCGTTGATTTTGGCTCAGCTTTCGCCATCCTTCTTTTAATTGAATATGGCGCTACGGTTAAACAGTCGTTGAAAACCAAATACAAAGATTCAACAACAAGCACATAGAATAATTCGTGAGATCCGCTGGTTCGTTTCGTGGCTTAGTTGGCATAACATCTGGCACAGTTTGCTAGGAGATATCGGTTCGAATCCGGCCGGATCGAAAGAATCTTTTCTGAGTGTTCGATCTTTGTATTAATAATTATAACAAACTAGTGGAGTAATTTCACATAAAAAAATAATTGAATGTCAATTCAGTAAAAATTTAAATGTCAAATATTGCTTTTAATTATTGCCACCTTACCTGTGACTTTACCTGTTTCTGCCACGAAGCAGTAATGTGAGCATAACTGCGTTCCGGTTCTGAAGGGTAAGGGGTGCTGGTGAAATTACAGGCACTTACGGTTTTTACAAGGTATATCTCAGGATGATGGGCGCAGTGGCAGTGGTCATCAGAATATTACAATTTAAAAAATTTTGGACAAGCGTGTCGCTTGCCACCACGCGCACAAGTTGTTCATTCCGTCACTTCATAAAAAGTAAATTTCAAATGTATAAATTGTGAAGTATGTAATTTAAAACTTAGATCAGAAATTATGAATTGGAAATTAAACAAATAAAACGAAAATTGTCTTTACAAACACACCGACATTTTGGGTCTTATAGAGGTCCTTTGGTCAAGAAAACATATTACAGGCACATGAAATTTGGCAACTGATGTTCCAGAGTAACAGGTGTAGTGACAGTGCTTCAGATCTTTACAATTTACAGCTCTGAGTGGTACTGCAACTGTTATGGACAGGCATGATGCTCACCACCAGGTGCACGACTTGTTCGTCCCGTCACATGGTATCATACTAGAGAGAAAAAAAGAGGAGCGATATATGTGATAGTGTTGTACGGACTTTTATTAAAAACGAATTATGCCCAATTTTATTGAAGATATCGCCAAGAAGTTACGTAGGTACCAACTGTAATGAGGCTTACATTCTAACGAGAAAGATATTAAAAAAAATTCTCGTTTTCGCTATGTAACTAAAAACTTATTTTGAGCAAAACCTATAAAAAATGCCAAATTATAATCCAACGGATTTGCCATTCGCCTTAAAAAGATTAATTTATTTATTTTGCAACGGTAACTATCCACTCGAGACGTACAAAAAATATGTAACACTTTTTCAATAATCTTAGACTTTACCTAAAGAGATAAGGTGTAAAATGCTTTGTGTGAAGTGTAGGTTAAGCAAAAGAAAAGTCTTTTTATTTGTCGGCACGTTGAAAGTTGCATACGGAACGAATATACATTTTAGTGTTGTTGCCGTGATTATATAGTGACGTTACCATTGGTTTTTATGTTTATAACACTTTTAATTTATTAATTTTCTTATTATACAACTATATTGTCGCCTTTAATTGAGGATTTAAATAAAACTGACGTATTAAGGATAAAAAATACGTACCAAGGATATGTTTTTTTTTTTATGTAACGAGTCAAACGAGATCTGCAATATCAGAGAAGCTGGCTATGTGTTGCCAGCCTTTGAGAGCTCCATTGACTTGCTTTTTGAACAACCTCATCTTGTAGATTCGAGGAAAGACCGAACGTAATGTATCAAGTCGACCCTGGAAAGGTAAAGCGTCTAACGTGCATTTGGGAAATATTATAGGAGAGTGATTTAAAGTATTTTTTTTTTAGAAAGAAAATTATTTGTTACATGGAAAACTAGAAAGTTTCAGCTCCTGCAATATTTTCCAAATGCACGTTAGACGCTTTACTTTTAATGGTATACTTTAAAATTACTCCCAGACACTTATTGAACCCTTGAGCACATTCGTAATGATTTGATGTAGCTTGAACTCTGACATTACATTACATCGTCACTGGAAAGGCAAAAGTACTAAAGCGCCATTTTGGCCTTTTGAAGGTTAGTAATTTTGCTTTTCAAGCGACAATATCGTTATTTTCAGATTAAGAATTTTGGGAATTTTTGAAAACGTAAGAGATTGTACGTACGATATTGTAGTTCAGTAGCAGTTCGTCCAGGGAAGTACTGCCACCTTACCTATTTCTCTCGTCAAGCAGCAATGTGAGCATTACAGCGTTCCGGTTTGGAAGGGTAAGAGTGCTGGTGTAATTACAGGCACATGGGACTTGTCAACTTATGTCTCACAGTGATGGTCGTAGTAACAGTGCCCCTCAGATCTGTGTGATTCACTTGTTCGTCCCATCACTTGGTATTGTAAAAAACAAAGAGTCGATGTTAAAGCCACATGTGATTATACGTCAAAAGTGATGTTACCACATGAAAGACATAACATGATACTATATAAAACAAATTACGTATACGTAATTTTATAACTCTCATATTTAAGCATAATAAGTTATAGACTAACTTCATTTCGTGAAAAATTGTAATTTTGCAGATATGGCCTTTTTATACGAAGAGTGTAATATTATGTGCTATAACAATTCAAAAGTTCTATAGTGGATTCTTATAGCAATATTTGTTTATTTCTGCTATAAATGATTCACTTCATTAAAATGTCCACAAACTTTTTGCCACCTTGAAGTTGGTGATTATTGCCTAGTCGAGGTTGATATGACCCGGTGCAAATTAAGTTGAAATCACTCGGTAGACTGGAGTTATTTTTCAAATGGAGTTTTCTTTGCAGTATTAGAGTGAAATTCCGTCATTAAGTTTTCTCACTCTATGACATTTCACAGGTATCCAATTGACACGACTGTTCTTAATAGTTGCAGTGCCGCTTAAACCTTAAATCGTAAAGATTTAAGGGGCTTTGCCATTGCACCCGTTATTCCGAGACATAAGTTGACTAGATAAGAGGGTTTGCGCACTACGTCTGATGCGTATCAGTTCCAAATCCGAGAAATGATGGTCCGAATTGTGACCATTTTACCTCTAGGTGTACAAGCGATATTCGCGATATTAGAGATACACAAGATACTCTACTGCTATTGCAATTAATAATTACAACAATTTTAGTTCTTATTCAAGTAACATATTGGAATTTTCCACACAGAATACATCTCCTACAAATTTGTATCAAAAAATACATTCGACTTTACTTCGAGCTGTTACCGATAATCATTAGTTGGGGTCACGATCGGTGCGTAACACAGTGGCTCGGTGGAAGCTCATTTCATGCTCCATTGTGGCATCTTGTGAAAGCAATCACTCGACCGACTGATTTTTTGACGGAAATGATTACTGACTCTTATGTTCTAGGTGGTTTATTTTTTTTAATACATTTTACGAAAATTCACGGACTAATTACCATCATAGTTTACATAAAGGTGATTATTGAAATGTCATTGACGAATTTCGGTTAATAATAATACCACACCAGTTGCTTGGTCTCAAACTGGAAACTAGAGCAATAGAATTCATTCCGAACGGAATCGAACCCCGAACCTCCTCATCAGCGCCTGTAGTGCATACTACTGGGCCACCGCAGTTGTCAAACATTTGGTAAAGAACATTAATGTCCACTTGCACTAACTAAATTGATACAACACAATGCCAAAGACACTCTTAACACAATGTACTAAGAGTGTATTTTGCATTGCAAGCATTTGTTTAAGACATATTTAACTTTAGTGCAAATGAGCTTGACAAATGCAAGGAAACACTTATAAAATCACAATTACAGAAAACATCAGTAACAAAGAGAAAGAAAACAAAACAAAGAAACAAAAAACAGAATAATATAAATAAATAAAAAATATTAATATATGCAAAGTAGGTTGAATTTGGTCATTTCTCGCTTAATTTTGTGTATATGATTGAAAAGAAGAAACCGAATTCAGTTGTGTCTAAAAATGTATTATTAAAGGCTGTGGGGTTATTATATAGCACGCGCGAATTGATAAAGTCACTAAACGAAAAACTCAAAACTTGGCAACTGGTCAACTTTCTGAAATTAAGTTTGAATTCGAAAAAGCGACAGTTTCCTAAGAACTCGATAGCGCCAGTTTCGTTTAGTGACGCTATATAGTTTTCAACGTGTGATAGTTAGCCACAATTCTTACCCTCGGCGTAACAAAACCACATGTGATCAAACGTCAAAAGTGTTTTTATCACATGAAAGTCATAAAAGTAATACGAACAACATGAAACAAAGTACGTATATGCGAAAATGAATAACTCTCGTAAATAGGAGGATTTTAATGCTTAAATAAGCACAAAAAGTTACCGACTAACTTTGTATTTGTGAATGCTGTAAAAATGAGAGCTTTGCACCATATGTCCGCTATTAGCCTCAAGAGTCGATACTACCTCAGCTGGAATTTAAATATACTATACTGTACTGTACTGTACTGTACTATACTATGCCACGCCACGCCACGCCACGCCACGCCACGCCACGTCACGCCACGCCACGCCATGCCACGCTACGCCACGCCACGCCATACCATACTATACTTATACTATTACGGTTTACTTTGCTTGGGTAGAGCGGCAGCGACACTGGCTTTATTTCAGAATTATTTTTTTTTACAAAAGAAGGCCACAAAAAAGCCATTTGAAAAATGTACGTATATCGTATAAAATACGTGTTCTATTTAGTTCAGTGAATAAAAAAAAATCATTGGTACATGTAAAGTACATATTGAATACAGCGGTTTTTTTTGTAAAATTTTGAGGTAAGTTTGTATTTTTTTGTCTATAGTAAAAATTTTTCGGAATTGTGTTTTCACACCGAATAGTAATCAGTGCATATCTGCCGTCCACTAACTAAAACGCGGCTTAGTGAGAAACCGTTTTAAATAGCAAAAAATAGAGCATAAAATTCTCTTTTATAAACATTTCAAATCAGTTAACGTGTTTGACTTATCGGAACTTGCCCTAACGATGCATAGCTGAAATATCATTAAACAATTTCAATATTTTAAAACTGTGCTATGATTTTTTTATGATATCCATTGACTTACAATTATATGGACGTCGGGTCCGCGCTAAAAAGTGTCCGCACTTGTAAGGCGCTAAAATCGTATACAGAGCGCGACACTCCGCTTTAGTCTTCATTTGTTCTACGGACAGCGCGACACTGCGACGACATAACAATTTAAATTTCGAATAGGTTGACTTGGGACATTTTTTTCGTGGTTTTTGTATTAGACCCGTCGTCCATTTATTTGTAAGTCAATGATGATATCTCAAAAAATTATATTGTTACTTGGCCACATTTAAATTACCAGACGACAGATATTCTTTCGTATTTTAGTACATATTTTTTTCAAAAGTGATTCTTTTACTGTCATGCGGAATTAACCAAAGCCATTTGAGGTTGTATTGACTCCTAAAGAGAGAATGCCAAACAGTGTAATAAGAGAGCTTTGTGGTATGAAAGATGTTGTAGTGACTAGAATAGAGAGGGGGAACGCTTAGATGGCTTTTTCATGTAGAAAGAATGAATGTTTGTGGTTGTGACGACAATTTATAGAGCGAATGTGTCCTTAAAAAGGTAGTAAAAGTGTCAAAAATAAACGGGCATGTATCAAGGGACTGATGGGAGTGGAGGAGACGAAGGTTTGTCAGGAGCGTAGAGGTGGAGGTTCGTAGTCTCTGTAGGCAGTATAGGCATGTATCTATTCTTAAGCTTAATTTTATAATTATCACTGTAGTAATTTTCCAACAAACACTGCCTCCGTGGCCGAACGGTTACCATGCCGTACTACCGTAATGCAGAGGTCCTGAGTCAGATTCCCAGGCCGGGAGAAATATGTGTATGGCCTACATTTATTTCTCTCGTGAGTTTGGGTGTAATTTGTGGAGGTGTCGGGATAGGTCCCGATAGGAGACAGGCGTGATGATATACATACTTATGTACTAATTTCGTTCGTGAAATTCTGAAAAGGTTGCGAATTTAGGGTCTTTTGAGACAGGAGTCAATAGGCATTTACTAGATAGGGCCTTCAAGACGGGAGTCAATAAGCATACTAGACAGGTCCATTCAAGACAGGAGTCAATAGGATTATTTACTAGATAAACGGCAACATCGTCATTTAATATCAGCTAAGGTTGAGGCCAAGCGTTCTTATTATTTGAATTAAAAAATAATAATTGCGTTATTTTTAAAAAGTTATAGATGAAGTGACGAGACTGCCGATCAAAACAGGAGGGTGTTCTAGTTTTTTATATTTAATACCGCAATGATTCACAATACTTACCCGTTTACATGCCCCAATGTTTATAATAAAACCAGTACACAAATTCCTTGCTCCTTGGTTTCCAAACAAATAAAATGGGTTTTATTAATTCCTGTACACACTATCATTTGTGTTCGTAGGTATAATTATTCGACACCCCCAATTAGAACTACGCAAACTCGAATTTTGTTTGCGTTTTTAATACCAAATTATTATTTGTTCACTACACGCCACTTGGTCTTCCTCTATTTCTTTTCCTTTCTATCCTCTCCTCAATTATCGTTCTCATAAATTCGTCATTGCTTAACAAATGTCCAAACATTTTCCCCCTTCTGTTCTCTATTGTAATAATGATAAAAATAAAGAGGTCAAGCAGATGGAGTGAATCGAAAGGAGCGGAGGAGGGAACACCGATAATAGCCTGGCTCTTAAATAGGATGATGAGTCAGATTCCCAGGATGGAGGATTCCCATGATTAAGTATTATTCAAATCGAAGCTATGACAAGTCTCATTGAAAATTATACAGTTAAAATTAGATTAATTTACAAAGCACTTCTGTTGCATTCTGGGTCCATACTCAGCGCTGCCTGCTACCGTTAGCAGGCAGCGCTGACTCGGTGGTCTTCCGTGATAATAAAAGGCGCTCCTGCTCGATACGGCGGGTATTGTCCGCTGGTTCTTCACTCCGGCCGTCCTGGGGAATATCGCCTATCCCATTCAAAAATTCAAAATTTATCTTGTTGGCCATGGCAGCGGCGACAATCTAAAACATAGTTTCCCAAAGTTATCCCTACACCCAGTGGGCGCTGAAGAGTTCTAGTGGGCAGGGCCTCGGAAGCAATTAAATGCGTTGGTGCTGTGCAGGTGGTGTCACCGCATTTGAAAAAACAAATGTGAATTCTCTATATAAACGACACTATTTCTAGATTTCTTAAGAAAATATGTGTTTTCAATTATTTTTTGTGGTGGTGGGCGTCAAAATTGTTTTATTTTAGACCATAGATTCCCAAAAAATTTGGAAATTTGTGGTCTGAAATATATAATAATAAGATTTTGATTTTCTTTTTTCTTATAATATCAAGTGACGGGACGGATAAGTCGTACCATCAGGCGATGGTAAGCTGTCTCCTGTACATGCCTGTCCATAATAGTTGCTGTGCCACCCAGAGCTTTAAATAGCAAAGATCTGAGGAGCACTGCCACTGCTCCCGTCATCTTGAGACATAACTCCTCACCCTTCAAAACCGGAACACAGTAATGCTGACATTACTGCTTGGCGGCAAAAATAGGTAAGGTGGCAGTACTTCCCAGGCCGAACTCTTTCACAAAGAGCTCTACTGCTACTAAACTTTCTTTTCTCACCTCTCTTTCTCTATTATAACCACAATATAGGAAGTACATTAAGCAAGATATCAAGAACAATATATAATAACGATAATTATATTGTGGGAGATGGATGTGTAAACTAGACGTGAAGTCTGTATTTCAGGTCACCAGGACTCCCTTTGGAAAATATTTACAATTTTCTTATGAATTATGTTCTCGTACAATGACAATTGCGATAAGTTAGGTTACGTTAAACTAGAGTTTACAAGAACGAAAAAAAATGTTTATTGTAGGTTAGCTTGATCAGTAATTATTTGTATATTTGTGTGTAAGAATTTATATATATTACATATATAAATATATGTAATATATATTTAATCTGTGTGAATGTGATAAGTTAACTTCGTACGTGTTTTCTTTAAAAATATTGTTATAGTCTGACATTTCGTAATAAGTCTAGACCTAAAGCTATAAGTCAATCAATTTGATTGCACATCTTATAATGTCTAATTATAATGAAAAATTACCTAATTTAAAACACAATGAAAAGTGATAGTGAAGCCAATTAAACAGTTGGTTAACATTACGTGATAAAAGGCCTAGTTATACAATTGGGCAGTGTCGAAAAAATACGCAGTGCATTGACCGTAATAAAGTTTTCAGGAGTCCGTCACGCATTAAGACCGCTTGAAGAAATTTACCGATAAAATTAAGAAAAAGAAAAATGATTGTCTTTCGTGACAAAAACATTTCGAATTTATTAGTTTCAGTAAATTGGTTTCCTCGGATTTGTAATAAAATGCCTTAATTTTAATTAGAATGAGATAATCTGTGGTTTTAAATTTATTAATTTGAAACCTAAGTATGTACAGTTAACGGCAAGCTTTCCACTTATACTCTAAATAGACAATTACATGCAATTTAAAAATTTTATATTATAAACGTTCAATTAACGTAGTTTACAATAAACTGGCTTAATTCGAAAAAAGATTTATGTGAAACACGTCATTCATACTTGAATTCAACCCTATGTCACTTGAGTAACGGTTTGAAATGTAATAAAGTCGACAGAAACGGCACAAAATATGAAACTGACTACACATAATTATGTATCTAGTATCGATATGTTTTAGTAGCGGTAGAAATTTTATAACACTTCTATTTAAGTAGCATAAAAAAGCTATTTTTCAGATTTTAATCGCGTATATTTGCTTTTTCAAACAAACCACCAAATATGTTTTTACAAATCGTTCGAAATGAAGGGTAACGGTGCTGGTGAAATTACAGGGACATAGGACTTGTCAACTTTATGTTTTAGGGTGAAGTGCGCAGTGGCAGTCACTGCGACTGCCATGGACAGGCGCTTACCGCCACCGCTTGTGAACGGTTGGTAGTATATTTACCAACTCACTTGGTAAACATAAAAAAAATGTCAAACGCTGCCGCTTTCACAGTAGTAGTATTCAATCTGCATTCGGATTGCACCCGAAATTCCCAAATTAAAGGCTTCGTAGTGTTTAACGAAGTCCCTTACCATTTTTAGTATTAGTAGAGCTCCTTGTGAAAGAGTTCGTCCAGGGTAGTACTGCCACCTTACCTATTTCTGCTGCCAAGCATAATGTCAGCATTACTGTGTTTCCGGTTTAGGATTTGAAGGGTAAAGGTGCTGGTGAAATTACAAGCACATCGGACTAGTCAACTTATGTCTCAGATTGACGGGTGCAGAGGCAGTGCCCCTCAGATCTTTGCAATTGTTATGGACAAGCGTGGAGCTTACCATCAGGCACCCGACATGTTCGTCCCGTCACTTAATATTATAAAAAAAGTCCATGAGACGCTGGTTCATTAGCCTACACACCCATACATATTTTTTTTTAAATGACAGATATTCACAATTCCACACCCTGACTGTGTTAAGAATTTCATGGTCATTATCATTAGTACAAGTTTCTCATCAGATGAAATGAGGGTAGTTGTACACAGCGAAACAGGGTAGACAGATATGTCTGTCCTTAAACCCGTCAACTGCCGCTTCCCAGACAACCTGTCTTCCGTGAAGCGTGAAACTGCTCTGAAATGTTGGAAGATTAATAAAAGTATATATAATATCGTGGTAAGAAACCTCGACTGCATTTTATACTTCTATTTTGCAGTGGGAATACAGCTTGATTACATTCTTGATGACGTAGACCAATAGGAAATGGAACTATTTTTTCGGATCAAAATCGCGTATACTTATTTTTTCAAACATGATGGTTTGTTGGAAAACGTTTCTTTGAAAAATTTAAAAATAACGTATTAAATTAATAACTTTTGTAACAATAGTGAAAAAGAAGGTGGTTATTAATATTAGATATAACTGTTTGATGACTTTACCATCTCAGTCACCCGTGACCATCGAGTATATAACCAGAAATAGAGATGATATAAAGGCTATCCACCCTGGCAACTCATCCGGCAAATGGGCCTTATATCACTTTTAGATATCAACTCTCGTTTGCGCTGAAATCACAAATTAGAAAACTGAAATAGTAGAGCGCCAACAATCGATCTGCGTGTACCGTATACCGTCTTCGTATATTCCAAAAATATTGTGTACTTATTGTAACAAAGATCTCTAACAATGGGGGCTGCTCCATTTGGTGGTGCGGGAAAAACAGCAAAACATCTACGAAACGAATCGAATCACATTTTATCGGCAATTAAATATTAAATATGTAATTTTGCAATTTTCGTCCATTATAGCAAAGCTCGAGTTAATCTGGTCGATTTGAAGTGAAACAATTGACGACACCCGTCAATTGTTTCGAATTTGAGCTGGCATCACAGTAATGATTTGACAGAATAGTTTTCAAACAAGTTAAAGACATTTCGTCTCTATATCTGGTTATATACTCGATGCCTGCGACCATGGGACCTGGAAAGGGCCCGAAACGTTAGTTTGTTTGGAAAAACAAATATACGTGATTTTGATCCAAGAAAATAGTTTCGTTTCCTATGTGTAACAATGCGCACCTAAATCACGTAAACTTGTTTTTAAAGAAATCTCTGACTCAGTCAACTGTGACCATGGGACCTGTAAAAGGCCCGAAACTATGATTTGTTTGAAAAACTACGCTATTTATGTTATTTACGATACGTCATTTTGATTCGAAAAAAAATTCACTTCCCCTTTGTAACAATCGCGAAAACCTAAATATTCGAGACGTAGACTGATTATTTGTTTTATTTAATGATGAGAAAGAAAAATTATAAATGTTAGGTAATCGATAAAAAAGTAACGCTTTAACTATATCACTGTTTCATAAATATTTGCCAAGTGACTTTGAAAGAAAAAAAAACATATTTGCCGTAAAATAGGTGATTTGTGACGATTAAAGTTTCATTTCGATATTTTTGACTTGTCGAAACCACTAAAAAATTTACGTCACTTAGGGGTCTACACAACCTCAAATGGCTTTGGTTGATTCCGCATAAGTGACAGAAATTTAAAAAATATGTTGTAAAATTGAGAATATACACTGAACAGTAGTGAAAATACGATTCCAAAAATTTTCACGATGGAAAAAAAACACAAACTTACCTCTAAATTTTACAAGAAAACCGCTATATTTTATCAACTGAACTATTATAGAACACGTATAATGCACACACTCAACAAAGCCCTGCACTTGGGAAACTCTGCGTCGCGGGTGCCATGGACACACACTTAGGGTCGAATTCTAGAACTCTACTCAATGCTCAAGTCAGGATTTGAGTACGGTTTAAAGCACTCGAAATCACACTCAAGTCCCTGCCATTAGGGTCGTATTTCCATTGCTTGTGTTTCCAATGCAATCCTGACTTGAGCATTGAGTAGAGTTCTAGAATACGACCCTTAGACAACCACAAATTACATCCGAACTCACGAGGGAAATAAGTGTAGGCCATACAAATATTTCTACCGGCCCGGGAATCGAAACTCGGACCTCTGCGTGATGTCGGCATGGTAACCTTTCATTTCGTTTCTAAACAACAAATTAATTTTGAAATAAAGCCAGTGGTCACTGTCGCTCGAGCCAAGCAAAATAAACCGTATTAGTACGGGAAAAATTTTAATTCGAGGTGAGGTAGTATTGAGTCGTAAAACTGAAAGGGTACAACAATTCAGAATAGATTTTAAGCATGACAATGAAAGTTCCATTTCGGTCCTATTCGTTCGATCTTATTTTCGTGGTTTATGTTCTCCTACATGTCAAACTATCGTACATCGTACCGTTGAAGAAAAAAGGCCACATCTGCAAAATAACAACTTTTTAGAAATAGTATTAAGGAGTCTATGAACGAAATTAGTCGATGACATTTTTTTTACTCATGACAGCGCCAAGGCAGCGATATGTAATTGCGAAATAATTACGTTTGATCCCTTACTGTATCGTTATTACAAAGGCTTTAGTTATGTAATTATTTTATTACATGTTTAAGGATTCACTATATAAATTATATTCTTGAGAAACACGATCACTTGTAGTTTCCTCAATAGAAAGAAAATCCGAAATTATCTCTAAAAACACAATTAACATTAGTACGGCGTAAATACTATACGGAATGTCATCAGTTTTTGAATAATAATAAAACTATACCTTTTGTATAACGTGTACTCCATTCATTTTCAAGATGTTTAGATGTTTGTAAGATGTTGTGTCATTTAATAATACTAGCCAGAGCCGCCACGCTTCCACCCTGACCGCTTAAGTCCTGCTTCGGCTACCGGACGTCGAGGTCGAGTCGCTTGGGCTCAAACACGGCTCTAAAAATGTATGCCACACGTACACGTACCCAGAGCGGATAGAACACCTAAAATCAATTAGCACCAGAAACTCGGTACTCTCTTAAATAAGTTATAAATTTTCACAAATACGTAATTTGTTTCTTGTACCTATTTCGAAATAATTTTATGACTTGCACGTAGTAATAGCGCTTTTGACTTGATACCACATTTGACTATATTATGCCAAGTGTGCGATATTCTCTTTTCGGTTGGCACAGATATTATTAGATATACTTGATAAAGGAATAATAACGGAAGAGAAAAAACAATGGAAATGCCATATGCCTCGACTACTATCAGAACTGATATCGCCAAAACTCACACATTCTTAATTTGAAACAATACAAAATCTTAATGTTGATTGGTTGTAGTTTGAATTTTAAAAATAAATAACAATTTCTGGATTGTTAATATAATTTAAATTTTACACTGTTGGCATATCGTTGATAGTTCAATGGCATCAATACGCTTCCATCTAGCGGCTAATTGCTGAACGACGACGAATCCGAGTCATTAATATAGTTCTCCAAAAAAGAAGCGACCATATGGCAGGGGTACAACCTTTACTTTCGTTTCTTGCAACAAAAAATATTTCGATAAACAGAAAATTGGAAATTTATTAAAATAAGAAGTTCCGATTACATGAAATATAACCACGGGTAAAATTTTTGGTGCAGCTATCATTTTTGCACTCCAAAATAGTACGATAAGGTATTTTTCTAGGATTTTAGAGAATTTGCATGAAACAATGACACAACCATACCATACAAAACGAAAATGGCGGACTGAACTCACATAGGTTTTGCGAGACCTATAGTTTGCATGCGTCAAACGCTAACTAACCACTTCTACTGCATTTATTGTTCTGCGAGAATAATAACTTGAACTCACATTGGACATAGTGTAAGTGTTCCACCAAATTAGTTAATACGTAATCGGTTTATACGATCACATAACTGCATCACGTATTTTTAGCCATTGGTGAAACCCGTTATTATCGGTCCAAACCGAAGTATGTGAGTGATGTGTTGATGTTATCTATTTCTGCCACTAAGCAGTAAAGTAAGCATTGCTGCGTTCCGGTTTAGGAGAAGGTAAGGGTTTGAAGGTTAAGGGCGCTGTTGAAATTATATGCACATGGGATTTGTCAACTTATGTCTCAGGGTGACGGGTGCAGTGCTCTTCAGATTTTTGCGATTTAAAGCTTTGAGTGGCACTGCAACTGCAATTGACAGGTCTGTCGCTTACCACCAGACGCACGACTTGTTCGCTATCATAAAAAAGTAAGAAAATGTGTTTCTCATATAGATTTTCTTTTACTTTAACCAGTTGAGTGTCAACTAGCATTGTGGAACCTTTGTAGTGCAAAACTTTTTAATTTGCATGTAATTGTCTACTTAGAAGTACATCTTGTAATCAGTACAGAGTATTTAAAAAACCGACAAACACCATTCATCCCCTAGTTTGCCACCCTTAGAGGTGAAATATTTTCTTCAAATTGAAATGGGACCACTACTGAGGTACCCTCTTTTCAATAAAAAAAAAGAATCATCAAAAAAGTTAACAAATCATACATATAAAAAAACATACAGTCGAATCGAAAGCTGTAAATCCCCCTAAATATAACAAATAAATAAAATACATATGTAATAAACAAATCTATGACAATGTCATCATATATCAAATAGCACAACTAATCATAAAAACATTTTAAAATTGCATACAAAACATGTGGTACGTGGTAATAATATTTCAATGGTAGCTTTAAACTACCATTGAAATTGGTAGATATTTTTTATTTGACTAATTGCTAAATCGAATTACCAAACTATTACAACTAAAACAAAAACGAACGGACCCTTGGAAATTAAAATATGTCCATGACGGATTCGGTCAAGTGTAATCAGTGTGTTAAGTATAAAAAAGGATGAACAAAAAAGTTTTGACATCATTTCACGTCGAACTCCCAGTCAATAAGTCGGTAAGTCGAAATAAGTAAAAAAGTTGTCCTGCCGTCTCAATGCAGCCCATTTTATGAATGAAATAAGAATTTTTTGCTGACCGTACCGCGTCGAATACGTGCTTTCCTTTCCCAGAAGACGACGTGCATTCGTTTTTAAATTTGGGTTCCGTTGGAATATTGAATAATAAAAAGTGATATTAGTACGATAAAATTATATAAGGCAGATTATGATCTGCCTATTCTAATCTACCTATTCTAATAAACCATTCTAATCGTTATTTTACTTAAAGTAAATACAGACCAGAAGCAATTTCGAAATGTTCACTTCAAGTTCTTAGGTGTTCGCGACTTTCCGTTCCGGGAATCGAAACCAGGATCTTCTCTCCCAGCGCCCACTGTGTAAGCCGTTTAGGCCACCGAGGTCGTCGTTTGTGAGAACTATGTCCAAAAACATAAGACATATATGTTTAAATTAATATAACAAAAACATACATTTCGATACCTCATACGTAAATTGTTGTAGGTAAGCCACAAAATAATATTTTTTACTTTTTAAGTTATGTATATATTTACGCACACACTCTACATAGCCCCGCACTAGGAAAATCCTGTGTTGCGGGTGCCATGGACACATACATAGACAACCACAAATTACACCCAAACTCACGAGAGAAATAAATGTAGGCCATACAAATATTTCTCCCGGCCCGGGAATCGAACCTGGTGCCTCTGCGTGGCAGTCCGGCATGGCAACCCTTCGGCCACGGAGGCAGTTTATGATCACAGTTCAATAAACTTTTTATACAATCGTAAATAGACGAAATCATTACATTACGTTATAATATATATATTTAAGCATATTATAGGTTGTATATATTTTTTTAACGATACCAAGTGACGGGACGAACAAGTACTGAGCCTGATGGTAAGCGCCTGTCCATAACAGTTTCATTGCAGCTCAAACGCACTGCTATTGCGTACCTGTAATTTCGCTCTTCAAGACCGGAACGCGGTAACGCTCACATTACTTATTGGCGGTAAAAATGGGTAAGGTGGCAGTATTTCCCTGGACGAACTCTTTCACAAGGAGCTCTACTGCTACTAAAAATAAAGATACTTAAAAATAAAGAAATCACTTAATGTTATGTTTACTTATAAACATCGAACATAATTACAATGTACTTAAAAAATATATATTTAAGTTAAAAGACAAAAAAATGGTATTTAGTGGCTTACAACGACTTATGTGTGAGGTATTGATTTATTGTTTACTCTACGTATTAGCTAGTTACAATTTTATATTACGGTGGCAATTACGCAGTAAATTTGTAGGTAGGCAATTATTTTTATCTTACTTATCTTACCTATATGTATAAACATATGCCGTGGCAGCTTGTAAGTAAAATAACACAATAACTCGAACCACGATATTTATTAGTCGACCATTTTGTTTGTGTATGTTTTGTAAGTTTTTCTAAATTAATCCTGACCTAAGAATAAGACTTATGATGATACAGAAAGCTTGCTAGAAATTATTTCATAGTATAACAAAAATATGTGTAAAAATGTGTTTAGTAGCAGTAGAGCTCCTTGTGAAAGACTTCGTCTAGGGAAGTACTGCCACCATACCTATTACTGCCGCCAAGCAGTAATATCAGCATTACTGTGTTCCGGTTTTGAAGGGTACGGGTGCTGGTGAAATTACAGGCACATGGGACTTGTCAACTTATGTCTTTGGGTGACGGGCGCAATGGCCGTGCCCCTCAGATCTGTTATGGACAGGCGTGTAGCTTACCATCAGGCGCATGACTTGTTCGGGCCGTGTGATATTATAAAAAAGAATTAATAAGTAATTGTTATATAAATACATTTCTTTGTTTATTTTAATATTATGATAGCTTCTTTATCGTTTGTTTTACTTGTATAATATTAGGTTAAGTTACATTGAAAATGAATTTATCTTTAAAAAATAAATATATTATGACTATGTACAACAAAAGCTACATACAAAATCCTCTCAGAGTTATATATTTTACAAATTGAAAAAAAAAGTCTTAGTTTCCTTTGAAGTCTCCAACTGTAGAGGAAGCGGTGAATGTTCGAGAGACACAGATGTGGTTTGAGTAACGAGATTTATTACAGGGTGATTCGTTTTCTATCTTGTTACGGATTTTTTTAAAGATTGTTGTTGTAATCTTCTTAACGACGGCTTGCTACGTATGGCTGGCCTGCTGATCGACAGATGGACGTGAACTGAGAGGCGGCGGGTTCGTTTTCTTTTGTTTCGCTGATGGTCATTTGTTTTGAACAATTAATCTAGATTAGGGTAATAAAGAAAGCACCGAGCTGGACCACTTTGCTTTTCTGACCAATTGTTTGATTTAGAGTAGGTTTAGATATGGAGCCGTAAGACCCTTTTACAAGACCGGATTAGGAAGATTGATTTGCGCTACAAAACACGAATCGTAGATGTGGGCCAACAAGCCGGTAAACTAAAATGGGACTGGCCGGTCATATCTACCGCATGTCAGACGAGTCATGGGCGAAGGCCACAGAAAACGACCATGCATCAGGTCAAAGCGTCGATGGAGAGACGAGCTAGACGCGCACTTAAAGGACAGGATATCAGTGACGCAAAACGGAAAGGTGTGGAGGCAGGGGAGGCCTTTGCTCAGCAGTGGGTCAGTATAGGCTTTAAAAAAACCTTTTCCATTACTAAGTTTTAATGTTCAACTCTTATTTACAGTTATACGTAGAATACGAGCTGTTTAGCCTTGCTGAGACACAGACAATTATGCATTGGTAATTGCAAACCTTCACTGATTAAATGGGCATCACAGAAAGAAGAAGAAACGTAGAATAAGTAGGTTATAAGTAAAACCGAAAACTCTTTTTTTTTTGGAATATCAAGTGACGAGACGAACGAGTTGTACGCTAGGTGGCAAGCCACACGCCTGCCCATAACAGTTGCAGTGCCACTCAGAGGGGCACTACCACTGCGCCTTTCACCTTGAGACATAAGTTGACAAGTTCCATGTGCCTGTAATTTCTCCAGCACCCTTACCTTTCCAAACTGGAATGCAGTTTGCAATACGCTTGGCGGCAGGAATAGGTAAGGTTGCAGTACTTCCATTGACTTACAATTATAAGGACGTCGGGTCCGCGCTAAAAAGTGTCCGAAATTATAGGGTGTTAAAATCGTATACAGAGCGTCATTCACGCTTTAGTCTTTGTTTGTTCGACTGACAGCGAAGCAAGCAAAATTAGACAGTACTACGATGACATTACAATTTAAATTCAACGTTTTAGCTTTTTCATATTCCTTTACATGTCACTACGTTTAAATAGGTTGACTTGGGACATTTTTTTCGTGGTTTTTGTATTAGACCCGTCGTCCATTTATTTGTAAGTCAATGAGTACTTCCCTCGACGAACTCTTTCACAAGGAGCTCTACTGCTACTAAAATATGTAATATTAAGTTTCGAAATAGTATAGAACATAATCAATACCTATAATAACAATACATCTACCAGAATTTACAGTTGGAATATCTTTTTGACAAATCGTATAGCGCCCATTCACTGAATTACGCCTTGGGGTACACCCTAGAATCAAATAACCTATTCGTAAATAAATTCGGACCATATTTTAATTATAATGCAATAATGCTGAACACCCTATACACGTTTCACAGTGCACTGGTCAGTGGTACGCGAGTGGACGGCAAAAACTGCCACAGTCGTGGGAAGTCAATTACACGATTAGTGACCCCTTCCCAGAACTTGATGGCTTACCCTCTTAGCAAGCATCTGTGTTAGCTTATAAAGTATAGTAAATACAACACGAGGAGAAAAAAGGATGAAAGGAAATAGAAAATAAATAAATGGATATATATGATTTAAGACGTCTTAGGAGTGCTCTCTCGCACTTTATCAGAAAGGTCTCCTAGTAAATCCTTTTTTTTTTTAAATGTTCCTGAGCATCTATTAAATTGTTTGTCACAACGATAATCATTACCATCATCATCTCCTGTTATTGTATGTGTATATATTAGGTTGTATGTATATATTATTTTTTTGTTATATATATGATTATATATTTATTATATTTACTATATTTATATTAATATTACATTTTGAATATAATATTTTGTTTAATTTGCCGCTTTTGTGAATTTTGGTTCCTCAAAAATGTACTGACAGAGAATGCTTTTAACATGAAGCCCGTCTTTTGTATCATTATATGTTGTAGTCATAACAAACTAGTGGAATAATTTCACAAAAAATAATTGAATATCAATTCAATACAAACTTAATAGCGACATCTCTAGCCAGGGTGGGTAGGTTTAAAGGTATCTAACTGGGTGACGAAATACTTTCATGAATTTCTCATAGATGGCGCTACGGCAAAAAGTCATTGAAAATCAAACACAAAGATCCGTCAACAAGCACATGGGAAAAATTGTAAGGTTCGCTGGTTTGTTCCTGGCTTGGTTGGCATAGCGTCTGGCATGCTTTGCTAGAAGATGTCGGTTCGAATCCGGCCGGATCGAAGGAATTTTTTCTAAGTGTTCGATCTTTCTATTAATGCCACCTTACCTTTTTCTGCTGCCAATCAGTAATGTCAGCACTGTGAACTGGCAATCGGTACTATCTCAATTTTGACAATTTCACGGGACGAAAAAAAATTGTTTGCGTCATTTATATAGCATCTGGTTTATTAAATAAAAATACGTAGTTTGTAAATATTGTTATTACACATATATGTTTGTACAGTACGTATTTTTATTTAATAAACCAGATGCTATATAAATGATTTTCTCTTCATCTTGTAAATTGAGATAGCCGGTTGCCATGTTCACAATCGTAGTCTCAGGGTGACGGGCGCAGCAGCGGTACCCCTCAGATCTTTGCGATTTAAAGCTCTGAGTGGCACAGCAACTGTTATGAACAGGCGTGTAGTTTACCATCTGGCGCACGACTAGTTTGTTTCGTTACTTGATATTATAAAAAAAATACACGTGTGCAATTGGGTCATGTGCCAGTTGCAACAAAAGGTTACACGTTACACTAGTAACATACGGTGACTGTCAACGCTCAGCTCAGCGGCGGTAGTTGAGATCCTGGATGTCTTACGGGAAGTTTGTTTATAACGTACGATTTGGATTCGACAAAATGGTATCATAATTTTTGGTTGACAAAAACTTTATTTTGATATTGAAAAGATACCAGCGTTTCGTTACATTTAGTTATTACAACTTGACAGCTGTCCATTTACTTATAATTTTTTTCGATTATGATTTGAATATAATCGATTAAAATATAACATGTACTAATTGATTTCCAAATCCATCTACCTATTATCTCTATTGATTCGAGATTTGTATAGATATTATGCGACATTTCAAAACTGAGAAAATCGACTTTACTCGACTTTCAGCTCTCGACATAAGCCCCATATAAGACAAATAGAGAATGTAACATAAAATAACCAGAAGAATATTATTGTAATTTTGCTAAAACATATTGCAAAAACTGGAAGATTTTTTTTACAGCAGTGCTCCTATGATCTTTTCGAATAAAAGCTCTAAGTGGCACTGCAACTGTTTTGTTTCATAATACCAAGTGACGGGACGTGTACGTCGTGAGCCTGGTGGTAAAAGACACGCCGATCCATAACAGTTGCAGTGCCACTCAGAGCTTTAAAACGCGAAGATCATAACGGTACATACTGCCAATGCGCCCGTCACCCTGAGACATATGCTGACAAGTCCCATGTGCCTATAAATTCACCAGCACCCTTCCAAATTGGAACGCAGTAATGCTCAAATTATTGCTCGGCGGCAGAAATAGGTAAGGTGGCAGTACTTTCCTGGACGAACTCTCTCACAAGGAGCTCTACTGCCAGTACATTTTCTCTCTCTCAACATTGTAATGCCTTATTATAATCATTATAGGTTTCTATAGGTACCAGTAGACACAACGTCTTACAAATAAATAACTTTACATCATTTAACCATCGACAGTCACACATATATTAATATAACAAAAACAAACTTTACACAAACGGGGCTTTCGATGTAACGTAATCGAGATCACGACTATCCTTTGTGCGGATCGATACTATCCATCGATCGCACCGCGACGCGCCTGCGTGCGCGCATGTATTATGTACTCGCATAGTTTAGTGGGCCACTAGCATTAATTCTGTTAAATGTTAGAATGAAACTGGAGTTGTGCTTTTTGGGTACTAATCTTATTCTTAACTAGGCTTTACATCTTTTCTATTTTTATTTATTATTTCTATAACAGACATTGCTATTTTTTTATACGGAGGCATTCGGTAGTTCATCGCAAACCTTCAATGGATGATTTGGTCCCTCAAACAGAATATACCGTAGCACAAAAGGTGTAGTCGCTATGGGACATTTCAAAAAGTATATAATTCTTCATATAATATTAATTCATTAACTCACATGAATAAATGTAAACTAAAAAAATATACAAAAGCCATGGTAAGCCTTAATGGTTTGACCGACCGCCTCTCATGCAGGGGCAGTGGGTTCGAATCCAGGCTCGCGCCTCTAAGGTTTTTGGAATTTGTGACGGAATTTGTTATTTCACAACACTTGGATAATGTGCGAGGTCCCCGATCGCATTGCGCCAGCGACTATGGCCTAAAACTTTCATCTGAGATGAGGCCCGTGCCCGGTTGTGAGACGTATAAATGGGTTGATGATGAATGAATGAATAAAACGGTCATTCTCAGACTAGTGTTCACTACATAATTGCCATGGGAATTTCTATTATTTAAATATTCAAATATATTATCGTGTAATTATTAAATAATATTTCACGATACAATACACGAATATTAAATAATATTGCACGATAAGAAAATCAAATACTTAAATAATACAAATTGCACACTAGTCCGAAAATGACCAAAAAAGTACACCTGTTTTTAGGCTTTTTATAGAATTATCTGTTCCGTATGTCGTGCTTTAAAGTGAAATTAACTACAGTTTAAAAGCTTCGTGCAATTGTGCTGTACTATGCGCGGAAACCCGATAGGCATCCAGCAATGGGATCGTTAGTCGTACCCCGAGAGCTATGGAGGGCATTTCGACTGAAATTAACAATTATGGCCTGTTCGATTTGTATGTTCTAGGCTTGAACTCGACAGGGGAACGTAAGTGAGACGTAAGTGTGTATAAACTACGCGGGGTATTTGTGTGTACATGTTACAGGGAATTTTGTGTTCCAGCTGTAGATTTGTGTACAGGTATTTGGTACTCTTCATTAAAAGATTTGGTTTTTTATTAATAGGACGTAGTTACACAAAAAGGATCCTATCCACATCCACTGGAGATATTACAGTTTGAAATTTAAAAGTGTGTCTCACTCTTGTTTTATTTTCAACACTTATAATATCATATAACTCTTGAGGTATTTATTTATGTTTATATGTTGGATTTTTTTGCTGATCTAAGAGGTTAGACTTTGAACGAGGAACCGTTTGGTACATATAACTCACTTTTTGATAATTTTGTGACTTTCATTCTATAAAACCCTTTATATCAATAGCTGCTGTTTTGTAGAAACATCCCTTAAGTTAAGGAAGACACGTGTTTATCACTCAAAAATCATGGCCCATAACCTGACGTGGTTAATGGACGCTTCAGTAGATTTAAGAGTTCGTCCAGAGAGGTACTGCCATCATACCTATTTCTGCCGCCAACCAGTAATGTAAGCTTTACTGCGTTGCGGTTTAGAAGGGCAAGGGTGCTGGTAAAATAACATGCACATGGGAGTTGTCAACTTATGTCTCAGGGTGACGGGCGAAGTGGTAGTGCCCCTCAAACTTTGTGATTTCAGGCTCAGACTACTGCAACTGTTCAAACTACAACACGATTGTTCGTCCCGTTAATTGGTATTATATAAAAAAACATTAGTTTAAATTATGTAGTTATAAACCACTTTTTATTTTATGTTATTTTGTGAAAACATATTGAATATCTACGGGGCTTACAGAGCAGTAAAGATTCGATATCAAACATATTTTTAATTGTGTAAAAACCCTAATGAGATTATTGTCAGACAATTTGTCAAAATAACTGTCATCATATCTGGGGCGATCCATGCGCGGTCGGTTGTAGCAGAAATAAGATCGAAGTCCTTCGCAGGGCGATCCAAAATAAATACAAAACACGCAAATATTTTGCACTAACATTAATTTTTTACATAAAAATCATTGACTTACAAATAAATGGACGACGGGTCTAATACAAAAACCACGAAAAAAATGTCCCAGGTCAACCTATTCGAAATTTAAATTGTAATGTCATCGCAGTATCGCGCTGTCAGTCGAACAAATGAAGACTAAAGCGGAGTTTGGCGCTCTGTATACGATTTTAGCGCCTTACAAGTGTGGACACTTTTTAGCGCGGACCCGACGTCCATACAATTGTAAGTCAATGATAAAAATACATTTTTTTAGGAAATGAAACTATTTTTCGCGTATATTTGTTTTTTTAAAAAAACATCGTTTCAGGCCCTTTACAGATTTTGAAGGTCACGGCTACCAGGTCTAATGGTAATGGGCCCGAAACATTGGTTTGTTTAAAAAACGAATAAATATACGCGATTTAAATCCGGAAAAATAGTTTCAATTTCTACGTGTAACAATCTAGAAAACCTAAGAAGTCGATACATTTTTTTTATTCCATAATTCCCAGTACCCACAATAAAGCGACACATATCATTGTAAACACAGACCACATAAATACTATTGTAAAGTATACTTTTTTTTTCTATGAATCTAACCATATGTACGCTGTACGCCGTGGCTATAGTTTTTATACTTTGGTGGGCCAAGATCTTTGACCGGTGTATTTAGATAGATTTCGCTGAGAGGAGAATCTATAACAACCGACAATATACACAGACCATTACAGAAACAATTTAATAAATTTACATAGGACATAAACAAAGGGAGAGTGCACTAACGTTAGGAGAAATTTGATATTACCAGGAGGGGGATTTTAGGAGGAAGGATATCCAACAGAGGAGTGACGATATGGTGACAGTTAAAAAACAGGTGCTCGAGAATACCTTCTGCCAGATCACACTTGCACATAGAGTGATCTCGAAAACGGATCTTAGCCAAGACCACAGGAGTGCATATGTGAGTTAAACGTAGGCGAATGATCGCGGAAGTAACATTTTTAAGACCACATTTTTTTTATTGTATTTTTTATGAAGTCCCGCACTAGGGAAACCCTGTATCGCGGGTGCCATGGACACACACATAGACAACCACAATAGTATTCTTATAGTACGGAACCATGACGATTTATCAACATTTTTTATTTGTAAGCACTTACTTATAGTCACTATATATTTTTTAAGGCTAAAAACGAAAGTGAGACGATACAAGTATAAATTATGCAAATAATTTGCAAACCAATAAAATAATTTAGGTTACAATCCGTTTTATTGAAGAGGAAGTAAATTAGATAAGGTAGCAAAATCTTTGAACCGTTGCAATTGAAGTAAACACTACCTATCCCATACATTACAAGACAAGCCTGATAATAAATAATGTACATGCATGCATAAATTTACGAGGTAGAACTAGTGAGATTAGACTCCGACACAAACTAGAGCTATTAGCAAAGTAGTGTCCGACACCGGAAGGGACACAGACACACGGACACTCAGGATTGCCGGTAACAACCTTCGACATCACACGACGAACGTAGTGATGTGCTAATGTCGATAATATCGAAATCGACGTTAAAATACGTTTTATGTTACGTTGATAGTACTTTGACGCCATGATATAGAGTTGTGTCAGTTAGTTATTATCTAATTCAATGCTAATCGAATTCTCCGCGCGGGCATAACTGCCTCCGATTCCCGCGCGGGGAGAAATACTTGTATGGCCTATATTTATTTATCTCGTGATTGTGATTTGTGGTTGTCTATGTGTGTGTCCATGACACCGGCGACACAGGGTTTTTCTAGTGTGCGGAAATAAGTATGTGCGTTATTATTATTACTATCTATGTGTAAATCTTACGTGTAAAGTTGAGAGTGCCGTTGACTGCACGTTACTTGATTACAAACAATAAAATTTAAAAATAAATTTTCGGACTGAACTCATTATACATTATTTATTGCAGTTTACGTTCTTTTTAATATCTAATACAATGAATTTACTTATTCATCCAAACTATTTGTTTAAGAGGAACCCGTTCTGTTAATTTAAAACTTAAAAGACAGATTGCAAAACTTCACATCATAAAACTGCGCTAATTGAGAGATTACGCGAAACGGTCTAAAACTTTTAGACCTCTAAAAAAATAATTAAAAACCCCAACCATTTAACCGTGGTACGTTAAATCTCGCTGGAAGCTAGGTAATTATCCTGGCGGCACTCCAAAGTGTCTCGCTCATTTCAATTAGCTCCTCTAAAATATTCAATGTCTTTAAAATAGGCTGCGCGATTCCACGTTGCTAGTTTGAAAAGGGGCATTCCGCTTTCGTCACATTTGAAGTGAAATAAAATATAATACTATATGTATTATGATCATTTTAGTAGAGACTGTATTAGAAACATTTCTTCACAATAATTTATTTTTGTTCACAATTGTGTAACAAGTGTAAGTGTATGTGTGCATTTGTATGTGCGTGTGTGGGAGTGTGCGCACACGCGCGCGCTCTTTCGTGCTGGGGATAGCGAATCGTAATGAATTGTGATAGGTAAAAACAATGCTTTTGCTTTTAACCAAAAATCAATAAGTGAAGTAATGGCATTATTATTAGCTTTTAATGTATTAATACAACGTTTTACATGTATTTTATTCAATACATTCAGAAAAGTTTCTATTGTTCCTTCCTCGAACCTGCAAGATGTGGGATACTCTCTACATACGGGTCTACAAAAAACGAGTCTCACTGAGCTTTAAAATGCTGGCAACGCGCAGGCATTATCAAAAATACCTTTAAAAACATTGCTTCACTTGCGTATTTTCAATCTCATAAGTAACATTATCTTTTCATAATAGTAAAATAAGAAAAAAGTACACTGCCACCGTACATTGATTAATAAATAACGTTTATGGGGGTACCAAATCTGTACGTCTGACGTGGCAGATAGCGAAAGTAACGGTAGGAAACAAGAATATGACGATATTGGAATAATCCGTTCGGAAGTTTCATAACAAGAAGGTTAATTGTGGACTCGAAGGTAGAAAGTCGAAGATTTAATTTTTACGACGTTGACTTTATGAGTTATGAACTGATTTTGAAGTTACAACCAGGATTACGTTTTTGAAAGGGATTATTTATTTAATATTCGGGAAGTTAGGTTATGTCCTACTTAGATAAAATTTTGCAAAATTATGTTGCGAAGTTTCAATATAAAGTTTGTAAAAATACACATTTAAACCGTCTTTTGAAAAACAAAAACATAAGCTGGCTTTCTGTGCCATTTTGTAGAAGTTTGATCAAATAACAGTAATGGCTTTACCTACCGCACGTGCCGAATGATAAAGCAAAATCATCGATACCGTAAATCGATGTTATCGATAACGGGTCGATAAAGGATCGCGCGGAATGCGTAAGCGCAGCCCTAGACGCACACGGACTGATGATCATTGCCGGCGCATGCTCTCTATAAATAATATGTTGTAAAACGATTTTCGATAGATTAATCTGAATCGTGCGCGCCGTCGTGCGCCGCCGGGGCAGCACTGGGATCTATTGTAGATCAGCTAAGATCTAGGAATTGGATAGAATAGTTAATATCTATAAAAATGGAATAATACAATTCAGTTATAGCTAATTCCCTGGTGACCAGAGGGCTGGCAGCTAATTCTGTCAAAGAATAAGCTTAATCATTTCAAGGGGAAACTCTGACAGCCTCAATAAAATTGTTTTCCCTGAACTACATAGATGAGTGTGTTAGAGATAGACAATTTATATATTTTTTCTTTTCTTCTATACACGGAGAAAAAATCTACGGAGACATGAAGGGGAACTACCTACTTAAAATACATAAGTCTTAAGTTTTAAGTTAATGACACGATGTTTTACTATAATGATATTCAATTATTTCATATAAAGAAAAATAATAATAATGTTATAATTATTAATGCAGCTTTCTCAAACAATTTGTTAAATGTGGTGATTTTTACAAATTCTTTTATTTTTCGAGAGAGAGAGCGCTATCCTAACTTCGTCTAGAAAAATCTGCTATCTATCTCTATAAAGGCATATGATTCTGATGATTGACACGTTCACAGTCCTCCATAACACATTCACAAGTCCCCCGGTAAAATCAATCTCGTAAGTCGACCGGAATTTATGTAAAATCGTGTTAGTTTTATCTTTAACTCTCACAATATATATAACCAAATTATTTTGTTATTTCAAAAAAATTACACCTGTAAAAAAATACTATTAAATTCACAAGTCTAATAAAATTAGGGCTTGGATCTAGAAGTCCATCCAAAATATTTGACATTGAAGTAGTACGTAGTCACTACATAGATATGCGTGGACTTATGGTTGAAGTCAATTTACCACTACAGGTGGAGTTAACGTGTTTCTGTAACCATTTGTTGGTCACAATTCAGTTATCGTTTTTATTTAATCGTTTACTCTCAAAAATTATTGAAATTTAGGTACCCACTTACTAAAAGCCTCTAGTAAAAACATACAAAATAGAATACATTTTTGTGGAAAGCTAGAAGCCTAAATTGTATCAATAGATTTGTATTTTAGGTCTCCAGGCCTCTATTCCTAAGTAGGTAGTGCAAAGTTTATACAGAGAAGGAGGAACGCGCGTTTACTCAATCTGTTTTCACCACGCCTCGTTCAATATATCCTGTGCAGCACCATTTTAGGTTTTCGGAACTCGGTCTATAATTTCTCGTACTTATGACTCCAAGTTTTAAAATTTTTGCGTAGATTTGTGGCTGATTGTTAATAATTGCTAATATCTCTCACTAAAGGTGAAGACAAGCATTGACATGGAATTTGCTTGTCGACAGAGGTTCACAAGCTTATCCAAACGCGTAAAATTCTCATCTCGTATAGAGGCAACAATGAGGAAGTGTGTTATACTCTCTCTCTAGAGAAGATAAAAGGTTGTTTATGATGACGTGTTTTTTAGGTTATAAAAACCAGCGCTGAGCGACTTCCGCCGCTCAATAAATGTTGAAACTGTCCTCTACCACAGATTCCTTAACAGTTACAATGTAACAGCTACATCACTCTCATACGTGTGAAGGCGAATGCTGATAAATGGAAGATTTGTATGCACTTGTCACGTACCCTTGAGCGAGTGACGGAGCCTTAACCTTAAACATAAATTTCATTCAACAAAAATTTAAAATTTTTTACTTTAATATTAATTAACGTATATAAAAATAAATGATTCAAAAGTGCTTTGATTTTAGGCTTCGGAAAGAATGATTTTAATTATTGTCTAGATCAAAGTTGTAAAGATCCTTGTCTATTCCATCCTTAGATCTGTGTTGGTCAGTGCGCACGCGTGGCCGTACGTAGAACGTAAATGATCGCAGGCGCAGGCTTGTGGGAATGTCCGATCCGACTATTTGCTCTCAGTCTAACTGTCCGATTCTGCCAGTTATGCGGTTACGAGTTATGGGGTTTTGTTTCCTTTGGTTCTTTATTTTACTACTAGCTTGTGTCGTGAATTCGTTCGCATGGTAGTTGGATGAAAAGTAAGCAATGTATAGAAGTATATTGTTAAAAATAGAGTTCATCGTAGTCGTTGCTAAGAATAAGAACGTTACATCCTTTCGTTTTTCATTGAATCTTTATTAATCAAACGAAGGAGAGAAAACGATGGGAATTTGTTTGTTGCGTAATTTTCGTTAGGTTATCTTTATGGTGGTTTTAAAGCTCTGAGGGGCACTGTTATGGATAGGCGTGTCACTTACCACTAGGCCCACTACTTCAGGTCCCCCGTCACTTGGTATTATAAAAAAATACTTTTTTATGTGACGGTACTTGACATGTTCTTTAACGAGGGTTGAAATGCAATGAAAAATGCAAAATGAAAAAAATCGTTTATATCTATCTAATGTAGGAGAGACCGCACTCGCAGTCAAGTACAGAATTTATAGATAAAGTTTTTTCGTTTAAAATGTTTTTACTTACTTCAACGCAAAACCGCATAAGTTTACAAGTTCCTCATAACTCGATAACTTAGCACAATTTTATGCTCGTATCAAAAATTCCCTTTACGTTCACCTTCTTAAACTGAAACTTTAAGCCTCGTAAAAGTTTTCGAGCGTGCTCTACATAAGTTTATATGTTTCCACTTTGTTGCGGATAATGTTAGAAAATTTGGTAAAGTTCAGTTCTCTCGCATTAGGGTGCCCTCAAATTAGAGGGTTGTAGAAGCGCTGTAGTAGCGCGGTAGCCCCTAGTCTGTTTTAGGTCATTAATATTGACTTTTGACTGACTGCAGAAGTGGTACGCGTGTCACGACAGTAACGCTGCAACTGCGCTTATCAATATTGTCTGATTGTGTAATATATATTTAGTAGCAGTAGAGCTCCTTGTGAAAGAGTCATCCAGGGAAGTACTGCCACCTTACCTATTTCTACCGCCGGGCAGTAATAGGAGCATTACTGCGTTCCGGTTTTGAAGGGTAAGGGTGCTGATAAATAAATTATAAGCACATGGAACTTGTCAACTTATTTCTCATGGTGACTTTGATCGGATGTTTGTGATTTGAAGTTCTGAGTGACACTGCAATTATTATGGGCAGGCATGTCGTTTGTCACCAGGAGCACGACTTGTTCATCCCGTCACTTGGTAACATATAAAAAATTATAATTAGTTGTGGCGGCTGCAATCCTTCTATAAGCGTCTAATTTGAAGGTGCCCTAAGAAGTCTAGCTCGCTATGGGTCATACGAATCCACTGCCGAGATGACCAGGAGGGTCATTTAGAGAACGCGTTGCGATTATTGACGATTTACCGCCGACGCGGTTAGGAGTAAGAGAGGGCCTGTCACGTATTTATATCAAATTTACAGTTTGCTGTTCATTGGTCATAATGCTATGGAATGATGTGACGTCAATCAAGGATCCGATACCAAAAAAAAATATTTGAAATAAACAAAATACTTCTTTCCAACTGTGCCCATTAAAAACAATGATTGTACAGTCCCAATTTTAAGTAATTAATTTGATCATTATTTGATTGATTGCATTAAGACAATAAGTGTCCATTTTTTTTTCAGTACCAAATCCCTTTATGTAAAAGACCTTCCGACCTTTGTTTAGTTTTGTACACCATTTTTGTATTATAGCTGTAAACAGTCCTAAAATAAAAGAAATACATAAGGATTCTTTTCCTCTTAAAATTATTTATATTTAATTTTATAGTATTTTGTGATAACAAAATAATAATTTACAAATAATTTATGGACGAGTGCCTCTACCACGAGTTTACTGTGACAGTTGACACTAGCGACCTACCTACCTACTTCAGAATTTTGTATGGCATAAAATAAAATGGTATAAAATAAAATTTTGTATGGATAACTGTTTCTGTAATCTCATGGTACAGGCACTGGGGGCCTACTATGAGCTCTTAGAGCAATCCTATTTAAGCCTGTAAGTTGGATTACCTATCAAATTCGCACTATGACCTCACAAAAACAATTCACTGTCCACGCAGTTCCCCCTTCGTCCAGTTTCCCGTTCCCCATTCGAAATCCGTTCACCTTTTCTTTCTTAGCAAAATCGTATCATGACGTGTCGTATGCCATGCAAACCTGTAAAAATAAGCAATTAAAAAAAGTTACTCCGTGACTACCTTTTTCAGATTTTGTTACATTTTTAAGAAATTTCGTGTAAGTTTTATTATATTTTCAGTTTCATAATTATTTGGTATTTGCTGTATAGCCAATTGTCATTAAATAAATACTATTAACTATTGAGCGTTTTTCGAAAATTTTAGTTTGAGATTACAATCTTTAAAGTATTGTTGATAAATTATTGTCATGAATGTTATTGCAATTAAATGGAATTTTAATCATTTTAATATTTTTATTGACCGAAAATCGCAAAATTAGTTTTAAATAGTGCCAAATTTGATTTTAATGCAATCAACGAAAATGTAAATGTAAAATACAAGATACGTTCCAATTATGCTATCAAATTAAAAACTCACCTTACTAATTTCAATGATAATGACTAAACATGACATGTAATTTTGTCGTAGGTACAACAAATTGTAAAGTATGATTAAAAACTTGCCGATATTATAAAACAACGTAATAAGTATAATTAATAATAAAATTAATAAAAATATATAATTATTCTCATTTTGAACACAATCAGTTAACGGTGTTTGAACGCTCCCAGGATAGTACATCTGTCTATTTCTTTCATAAGATTTAGTATGTAGTTCCATCTCGCTCTTGGTAGATATCAACTAGCCAGCCAGAGACAATAATTAACGTTTAAAAAGTAAAATTCATCATCCTACCTACGAATACGAATTTAAGCATTTCAGTTTTGCCACGTCAAGTGAATTGCATGAAACTTGACTGGCTGGTTATAAGCACATAGTAGGCCCCCAGGGCTGAAATAAATTGTATTATTGAGTCATTAATTTTAATAAATAAACTAACTTATTTTTTATGTGTATTACAAAATTAATTCATATTATAGAGAAAAGTTAATACGAAACTGTCTAATGGATAGGTAACTTTTACATGTTGAGTGAATATCAATATATTAGTTTAGTCAAATGGACTTCTGATAATTTCTAATCTCATCGGATAAATTTTAATGACTCAGAACTTGATGATCATCTAGACATTTTCGTTTTAGATTTTATAATTTTGTCGTTTTCATGAGAAGTGATTATGCGAATTTAAGCCGTGTATGACGAGTTGAAGGGATTTTTAATTCTACTTTTACCAAGGTAATTTAGCACTACCATTTCCCCAAAACTCTGGGTATATCAATGTTTACACAGCTATCCACAATCTACAGTGGCGTAGAACCAAACAATTTTGTATTTACTGTTAACAATATTTAAACCTCGGCTTATTTCGATACAAAATATTGTTTTCCAACAGCAAAGTTCAAATGGTTTTTGCATAAAGGGGCGTGAAACATCCACTCCGTCTGAAAAAGCATAAACAGTTGCAAGTGTGTAGTGGGTGCTTATCTCCGCTGTTTATATGAGTTTTATGCTAAAAGATATAATTAAATATATCTTATGCAGAAGTTTATGATATAATAAAATTTCAGGTTTCATTATTTTTGAAATTAAAGCGACTACGATGAAGTCAAAAGCTGAGTAGTATGTTTGCCTGTTATTTATGTTTATTTAATATTTCCTATGAAAGTATATTAACCCGGCACTAATGCAATGGCGTGAAAATAATTGCGCCGACGATGACACCGGGCTATTGTGAACCGGATTTCATCGATATTTTTTAAAGAAATTAAAGTAGTATAAATTTTAATAAATACATATTAAATAATGGTTCTTGGGACATATATTAAACTAAAAATAAGAACAATAAATTGTATAAATAAATATTACATTAGCGTTCTCAATAAAACATGCAAAATCAACTCAGAAAACATATCGTTGATATTTCTTTTATTAACCGACTTCAAAAAAAGGAGGAGGTTCTCAATTCGACTGTATGTTTTTTTTTTATGTACGTTACGCGATAACTCCGTCATTTATGAACTGATTTTGATGATTTTTTTGCTGGAAAGAGGATACTTCAGTAGTGGTCCCGTTTAAATTTGAAGAAAATATTCCATCTCTAAGGGTGGCAAACTTGGAGATGAATGATTTAATGAATAATAGGAACGAATACTCCTTTATATTAAAAGAGAGGTCACTCAACAAGAGTTATTTCTAAGAATGAGTTCGTTCTTAGAAATAACCTTCTATTTTCTCAATCAGAGACGTGGAACTGCTGCAGTACGTATTATATGAACCGGGTATATAGGTATACAGGTAGTATATGTAAAACTAGCATGAATTACACGTATGAGATGTTTTCTTATCCTTTTCGAACGGACGTACTTGACATCTCTTGCAATTGCCAGAGATTGGACGGTATACATTGCCGAAATTTGCATTGTCCTCTGGATACCGCCAGCATCTCATCAAAAGTATAATGAAGGAGTTTGGGTGTAATTTGTGGTTTTCTATGTGTGTGTCCATGGCACCCGCGATACAGGGTTTCCCTATGGGTGGCTATAAAAAAAAGACAATCGCCTTGGGTCTGTATGACCCAACGTCATTGGCTGGGTTAAAACTGTTTTTTTGATAGCTTTACAATATAGGACAATTTAGGAAATAAATCTAGCCACATTCGCACACGAGATTTCACCATCGATAGCCAGTATAATAATGCAAATGCGTAACCGTAAAATGACAGTAGATTGCAATTAGCGATACTACACCTTGTAAATGCGTTTACTAAGGGACAATGAGAATGTTCTTGTTGTGGAGGTTATTCTTGGAGTCATGCGGATGCTACGATAGTGTACTTTTGAAATATAATTGTATATTATCGATTATCTTGCAGGCTTAGCACTTAACACCTAGAGCGCTAGATAAGGGAATCCCTGTTTCACTTCCACGTAGAATCAATTTAGTAAACGAACATTTTAATTTGGTTATGGTATTCTGGGTGGGGTTTCAGGAGGTAATATTCGAATGCTTATAGTGGACAAAAATCTAGTTTGAGACGACTAATTGGTGAGATTTTCGAGCACATTATTGTTATAATGATACCCACTGTCGTCTCTTACCATTCAGTCGCAAGTGTGTAATTAAGTCCGGTGGCGATTATCACCATTTTTTTAATTATAGGTAGGTACTGTACTATATTCATGATGTTTATGTATAGTGTATATAATGTAATTTTACCTTTTTAAAAAATGAATATAATTACGTTTTATTATCGAAGTTTAGTCGTAGTAATTGAAATATGAATATTTATTAACAATTTGAATTAATTAATTGAACATTCGGCAATTGGCAAACGCTTGCAATTGCAATTCCTATCAACGAATATTACACCAAGTCGAGTGATTTTAAGAATGATCCCCTATCGGCGTCACGTGTGTGACAAGATCTCATTGTTACTGTTTGAGGCTGATCTCGGACGACGATTGCTAAAGTCTGCGGACACCAATATCTAGATACTAAGTTTAAGCTAGGACTTGTGACACAGTATTACGGCTTAAATGGGCGTGGAACTTAATCTTAAGTTTAGCTTAATGCGCCATTATATTTCTCATGTAAAGGTTCAAATGTACGTTGCTAAGTAATATTGATTTTTAATGATTGTTATGATGTTTTACAATGATATTCATTTATTTTTTGTAAACTTACTCCAATAGTTTATTATAAATTAATAATAACAAAGATCGAACTAAACGAAAAATTCCTTCGATCGGACAGGACTAGAACCTGTGTCTGTTTTGCCAATCTAGGGCAACCACTCTTTGAGTGCGGTTTTGTTATTAAAATTATAACAAGTAATATGTAGTTCAAACTTTTATATAAAATCTAGTTTAGAAGCAGTAAAGCTTCTTATGAAAGAGTTCGTCTAGAGAAATACTGGCACCTGACCTATTTTTGCCGCCAAGATGTAATGAGAGCATTTCTGCTTTCCAGTTTTCAAGGGTAAGGAAGTATGCGCACTGTATCCGATTGGTACTCGTTCCGAAATTTAAAAAACTCGAACCCATTTCGGATGTCGCTTGTGCACATAGTCGTAGTAGTAGTAGAGATAAAATAATCCCTGTGACATTTCGGGCTGTCATTTTTCGAATTTGGAACAGGGGGTCTACTCTCGATCTCCGTCCGACATCCGTCCGAAACAATTACTGCCAAATAAGCAATACTTGACCAAATGAAAAGACGCGTGTCGCGAATGATCCTTCATACTTGATACTTGTCTTTTAATTTTGTCGAATATTACTTATTGAACAGTAATTGTTTCGGACGGATGTCGGACCGAGATGGAGAGTAGACCCCCTGATACGAATCTGACGTAGTGCGTACACGCTCTTAGGGTGCTGATAAAGTTACGTGATCTGCCGTGAACGTGGGACTTGTCAACTTATGTTTCAAAGTGACAGGTGCAGTGGCAGTGTCCTTCAGAACTTTGAGATTGAAAGCTGCGCGTGGCACTGCAACTGCCATGGACGGGGTGCGTCTCTTTTCCAAGTGCAAGGACGAACAAGTCGTACGCTTTGTGGTAAGCTGTAACAGCTGCAGTGCCACTCTGTGCTTTAAATCGCAAAGGTCCTACGCACTCTGCCACTGTGACGTAAGTTGACAAGTCCGATGTGCCGTAATTTCAACAACACAATTTCCCCTTCCAATCCGAAACGCAGTAATACCTGTTGACTGCTTGGCGGCAGAAATAGGCAGTACTTACCTGGACGAACTTTTTCACAAGGAGCTCTAGCTAGAACTTTTTCAACGAAATAATACAATAGCATAATGACTTTATGTCAATTGTGTAAGATGCAAACTATGTGTCAAGAAACAGGTCGCGCGTCTTACACAATTTAGATAAAGTTCGTTATGCCATGTACTATTTCATTCTGAGGCAATGCAAATTGAATCTTATGCCCTTCAAGGTGGCCTAACATGTTATGTAATACAAATGTTATAGAACAACAAAATTATGCACAAGCACATAGATTATGAACTTTCCAAATAGGAGCGAGCCGACGTATAATTTAATTGCATTGCAGGCAATTAATATCGCAATTCTATTGTTTAGTGCCACGAGTTGAGTTACCCCTAGGGCTTGTTATTGCAAACGTACAGCTTGAGTATTGCTTATGGACTGTTCAATTGTTTTCCTATAAGTATGCAGGAAATATACGTACGGGGTGTTGATTTGTATAATAGCTTCCTTAAACGAATACAATCCACTTACCTTTTATTATTCCTTACAACTTAGTCTAATTGTATATTAATAGTATTTTTTATTTACATTTTTTTAAATTTATTGACTGTGTTCTTTGTATTCTCCTATAATCTCTTTTGGCTTGCTAAGCACTTTATATTGTTTCATATTGGTGGAAATTCGTAAATGGCATTGGATTATTCATATTTAAGTATACCATAATTGTATTATTTGTCAGTGAATTTTCCTGTATGAAAAAAACACCAATAAAAAGCCATGGCAGCCTAATGGTTTGACCTACCGGCTCTCAAGAAGAAGTTGTGGGGTCGAATTCGGGCTCGCACCTCCGAGTTTTTTGGAATTTATGCGTGAAATTTAAGTTTTTTTTATTTTCTTATTTTAATAATACCACGTGAGGCGGCGAACAAGTGGTGCGCCCGGTGGGCGACACACTTACCCTTAGCAATTGCAGTGTCATTCAGAGTTTTAAATCACAAAGAACTGATGGGCGCTGCCACTGCGACCATCACTGCGAGACATAAGTTGACAAGTCCCATGTGCCTGTAATTGCACCAGTACCCTTACCATTCAAAATCGGAACGCAGTAATGTTCACATTACCGCTTGGTGCCAGAAATAGGTAAGGTGGAAGTACTTCCCTGGGCGAACTCTTAACAGGGTGCTCGCATAGCTTAGACCAATAAACTGTGCTAGAGCATAGACCAACAAACTTTTTGGCTCACCGCCCACTTCGGCAAGACAAAAAAATTTCAACGCCCACCACTACAAGAAAATTATTGAAAACACATATTTTTTTATTACCTTAACAAAAAAAAATTTCAATTGAAAAAAATATTTGTAGACTAGTTTATATAAATAATTCAGGTTTTTTTTTCAAATGCTGTAGCACTCCTGGAGAGCATCAATGCCCCTAATTGCTTCCGAGGCCCCTATCACCCCCCAGTGGACGCTGAAGAGTCCTAGGTTCACTTTGGGAAACTATGCTCTAGTGCTACTGAATAATGTTTATTTTTCCACAAGTACCAATAAGAGTACATAATGGTCTTAGTAATTTATGCATTACGCATTGAAGGCGTATGTGCTTGTGAAAGTTTTGGGGTTGATTACACACGACGCCGTAACAACAGCGGCACCGTTGCCGCAGTTGTAGTCGCCCTTGCATTTGTTTACACATCATTCACGAACTACGGTGGCGTTTCTTGAAACCGCGGCGGTGAGCGCTTCCTCAATTGTACACTAATGTACGATTTCAGTTGATTACGCTGCGTGGGCTGTTGTCGCGCCGCTGGTGCGCCTAAGGTTCATCATCAACCTAAGGGTCATCATATCATCGTGTATTCAAGAAATTTAATATTACAAATATATATTTTTTTTATTGAATAGGTACGTGCGAGATCACTTTATATATAGATACAACCTATAAGCCACCAAACAATTAAAAAAATATATTATACAAAAAGTGAGCAAATTAGACTACATCTGACAAACAAAGCACATATGCAGATAGAGAAATAACTTTTCTTGGTGGTGGTGGGTCAATAAACCTAGAATATTTTTGAACACCCTGCGTGTTACATCCTCAAAAAGATTATACAAAATTCACGCAGCGAGCCGGTAATCGCTTACAACTTTGCCATCAGTAAGCGATACCAAGAAACTGCGATTCCTTTGACGTCGTCCGTCTACGTCATCTTCACGTATGTATATCTTGTCCGAGCGCCTCCACAACTAACAGTATTCACGATTTTTTTAAACAAACGATGTACAAACGCTACCGCTCGAGCTATCGTTGGTTTTATCTCAGTTCTGCGATGAAAATATATCAAAATACGACACGGAAGTTGTCATTTGGTGTTTCGGAGTAAGGCATCCGCAACTACTTGTGTCAAATCACGATCTTCGACTAGTCGTTACTTCCGGATCCGATTCGAAGCTAAAACGATGATCGTTGCTTCATATTTTGTATGACGTGTTGAGGTTATGATTTGAAAATCCTGTCAAAATGGCTTTTCGTAGTAGCTTTATCATCGTCCGATGTCGAACACCCATATAAATCACGCGTTTCATTTCGCAATCGGGCTCATAACGCGTTTCATAGTAAGAAATTATTAAAACGAAGGACGTACGCAGCTATGTGTATCGGATTTTACTTTTGGGAGTAGACACTCTGCACGAGAAGAAAAAAAGATCAATTATAATTCCTAATACATAGAATTTTGTTATATTTGGCATAGCAAAATTACTGACGTTAACGTATTTTTTTAATATCTACTCCGTCCCTTTATACTCGTAGAGTGCGAAATATTCGTTACTTCTATTCAAAGCTATTTGAAACTGAATTGAAAATTGACATTAACCTTGAAACGGTACTTAAAGGAGGTCTAACTATTACTGTGGTTCTTTGTTTTTTAACCGACTTAAAAAAAATTGTTACGCGATTTTGATGATTCTTTTTTGTTGGAAAGAGGGTACCTCAGGAGTGGTCCCATTTTCAATTTGAAGAAAATATTTCATCTCTAAGGGTGGCAAACTAGGGGATGAATGACTTTTGAGGTCGGTTTCTAGTACTCTGTACTGAGATTATTTTGATTTAACTTCAACTACTCAGCAAAATGAAAAGATACCAATCAGTAAAAGAAATGTCTCTTGTCCACAAAAATATCAATGGCCAGAGACCTATTATATTCACGATATGTATCTATAAATAATTTATCCATAAAAGGCACAAATACAGCTCGGTTTATTAGCGTAATAGTTGACAACATGCAACTATTAAGTTCGGACCCGGTTAATGGCCGAAGGACCACAATGGTGTGTGAGGTGTGATTTACAAGGTGTAGCGTTTTATGTTATCTGTAACATACTTTTTGGAAAGGCCAAAAAGCGAGGGCTTGTTTATACCTACGGCCAACAAGAAGAGTTTCTTCTAGAATTTAAATTGTAATTTATTATTTAGGTGTACGTACATTGTAATGTATTATTATTGTTATATGCCCGCTACTTACTTTAAAATTATTTTTTTTCTTATAATATAAAAAATATAAAAAAAAACAGTCAGAATCGCAGCGTCGTCTACTTACAGACATAACTGTCTCCAATAGTTTCTATCGAATTAGTGCTATAAATTATTATTGTTAGATGCCCGCTACTTTAGAATTTTTTTTCTTATAATAAAAAAAAACAGAATCGCAGCGTGGTGTACTTACAGACATAACTGTCTCCAATAGTTTCTATCGAGTTAGTGGTATAAGTTAGGTACTGCTATTGTAGTTCTTTGTTTTAAATTTATTTTACTTTATATCGCCCTGGAGAGAGGTTTCAAAATTATAATATGAACGACATTAGTCGATAACATTTTACGCTTAAATATTATAATTATATAACTTGTTTCATATAGTTTGTATTATTTTTATGACTTTCATGTGATAATATAGATTATACACAGACCACAAAATCAAATTTTTTGTGTCATAGTTTTCGCGTCTGTTGTCGCTGGCTCTTGTGACTTGTACCACAAACCTAAACGAATGGAGGCTTGAGGCACGTCCTAGGCTCCATACATCATGCAACGGGTAATTGTTGCCTCGAACCGTTTCTACCGGAGTGTCGTCGTTTGTACGCCGCGTATTAGACAACGCCGCGGGCTTTTATATGATTAATTCTATTTAGAGCCTTAAAGGGGCCGTTAGATAGGTTATTAGCGTGATTTGGTAGTGTAGTTGGTTCTGATTGATTTAGTATATCGTATGTTATGTTGGTATTAAGAGCATGAAGTAGTGGTTTTTCGACTTGCTATAATCTATGGTGCATTAACGTTTCAAATAGACAGCGGTCGAACCGAGTTATTTATGTTTTTGGTAGTAAAATTTTCACTTATGGAATGTTTTGACAGTTATTTAAAACCACTATGTAGAAAATAGGATTTATATTATGGTATAAAGAGTCGTTTGTTTCGAAGCGAAGATTTTAGTGTTAGTGCAATTTTAATTTGTATTTTTTTTAAGCACTATGTGACCCCTATGCTCCGACTTGATAAAGTTAGCTAGTCATTTGTAGGGCACTGCATACGTTCTTATAATAAAATTCCAGAATTTGTACACAATTTATCATAAAAAATATTTAAAGCTCAAGTTAATCATGTATCTACTAATTAGAAAAGCTTATTGTAAAATCAATGATTACATAGATGATACGAATGCATGGTGCACTTCCAGCTGTTGAATGTTTGTGATCATACAAAAAAACATTCTTCTCCAGGTGGAATTGACCTGCTAAGGACTAGTGGTTCACAATTTATAATTCATTTATTTGTAACTCTTATTATTGCAATCATGTGGTGGGCATGGTGCAGGTTTGTGTACATTTAAAAAAATTCAACGCAACGTAATATACATTCAAATTATTTATTTATTCTAAACAAAAAAATCTAATATAAAGTTCAATAAACAAAATCGAACTTAAATTAGACATTGAAATGAAATTAACTTTACATTATCATATTCATTATTAATTACATTTTATATAGGAAATGAAACTATTTTTTCGGATTTAAACCGCGTATATTTGTTTTTTCAAACAAACCGACGTTTCGGGCCCTTTACAGGTCAGTACCTAGTAGTAGTAGTATTTTTTATGGGACCTATAAAGGGCCCGAAACGTCCGTTTGTTTGAAAAAGCAAATATACGCGACTTAAATCCCGAAAAATAGTTTCATTTCCCATGTGTAACAATAGCGAAAACCTAAGAACTCGATATACATTTTATATATTCATACTTTTAGTTAATTTATTGTTATCCTTTGTTTATTATTAAATATATCAAACCATTTTATTTTCAATTTCGTTTGGTTTTTGTTTAATGTTACGATTTCAATTGTAACTTGATTACCTACGAAATAAAGGTGCTTGATATGATTTAATTTCACGGGTCGAACAAGTCGTGCGCCTGGTGGTAAGTGACACTCCTGTCCATAACAGGTACAGTGCCAATTAGAGCTTTAAATCGCAAAGACCTGAGGAGCACTGAGTCACCCTGAGACATAAGTTGACAAGTCTCATGTGCCCTTCAAAACTGAAACGCAGGAATGTTCACAGTACTGCTTGGCGGCAGAAATAGGTAAGGTGGCAGTACTTCCATGGACGAACTCTTTCCCAAGGAGCTCTACTGCTCTATTGTTACATAAATGGTAAAAATTGACAAAAATCGCACGTTTGATTTTAGGCAAATGTTGAAAGCAAATTCAATAATTACTGCTTACAAAATTGTATTATAAACATTGTATGAAGATTACTTACTCATAATTTCGAGGATCGTACCCAAGATCTCCTGTAAACCGACATTCTCCCAACTTATCATTGTTATTTTTATTCCTAACCTTGTATATAAATCGATACCTCCCAAGTAAGTTGTTGTAAGTCAAGATACCGTTTTTTTGAGTAAGTGATTTCTTTACTTTTAAATATGGAACCTATAATATACATAAAAAAGGATACATTTAAGTTAAAAAGCAAAAAAAATGATAATTTGACTTACAACAACTTACGTGAAAGATATCGAAATAGTTTCTATGATACATTACATAAATGTATAATGTGTCCTACATCGAAAGAAAGTCAATTATATACATGGGGGCAAGAGCACGTCAAGTCTGACACTAAATTTTAATTAAAATCGACTCTATGCCGCTTATGATAGCAACGATTCAAGGTCCAGTGTAAACTACGTTGTTTATACGTTATGTTCTCTACATATTTCGAAATTATAACCATCAAGCCATGTTATTAAAATACACCCAAACAGAGAACTTAACAAAGCAGAAAACTCGCATATCTAATCGATATAAATATTTAATTTATTTCGATCGTAAGGTTTGAAAATATGTAATATAATGGACCCATGATATTACCAATAGCCGCGGGGCAGAGTGGTAAAAACAATTAAGCAATGATTATGTTTATGTGTTTGCCCATAATATGGCCAATGGTTGGAAAAAGGTGTTCCACATATATAGATGCGTGTATAAACATAACTACAAGGAGCGACATAGAGTTGTTAAAAACATAAAATTTTAATTAATTTTTTTTCTAATTCCGGATTTTCGGCAATGGTTTTACTGCATTGTAGGGCAAACTACTGACCTAGGAAGTCGGATTTTAAAGTAATTCTCATAGTGCCATGTAAAAAATGCAGCAGACAGGTATCTTAAAAAAAATAACTGTACACCCCATGCATGACAAAGAAACAATGCATTCGAATCTTCCTTGCACGTTGACGATGAATGTGGTCTTTAAAAAAAGCAAGACCATAATAAACATCTGCAAGTTTCGCATATGAATATGCGAAACTATATTCTCTTGTATCATCCAAAATTATGATAATGCTTGAAAAATAGAATTAAACGAAGTGCTATGAAACCTTCTTTTCTTCTTCATGCTTAAAGAACCGCCTAACTACAATATGGCCGTCAGCTCTCGGAAGCCATATTGCTTTTTCTTCAAGCAAATTATTGAAATATAAAAATGAATTCATACCAGTACAGCAGTAGATAATAAACCCCAAACTCTACACGTTATAGAATAAAAAAATCACTCAACATGCCCGCGAAACACACATTCAGAACAAATTACGACAAATAGAAAAAGATAAACACGACACTCCCTTTTTCGAATAAACAGGCAATAAATCGTGCCATTGTGTTGACGGCGTATTAGTGAATACGAAAGTACCAATACTACCTGACCTACCTTATCCTTTCTGTTAATAATATCCTAATATCGACAAGGGGAAAGTTCGTGAAATGCGGAGTTCCTAAACGCTGGTCGTATTAAGCCCTCAGATTTGTCGCGGGTAAATCACGCGAAAAATCCACCGATAAATGTCTATATCCGCTTTTCCCACACATTTTCGCGTTTCCCTCTTTCATGTGCTCACTTAATATGACGGTGTTTGCCCTTTCACCCTTACTTATCCAATAAGCTACATGCCGAACAAAATACAACCATACTTCTTTAGCAATAAGTTCAAAGATACAGTTGTCTAAGTTTTTGAAAAGGAAAATACGTGTTCTTTTTTCAAAATTTCTTCACGTTTGCCGTTTTGTCATAATAAATCCTAGTACTTTCTATTAAAGCTGAGTTTTGTATGTGTTAAAGCCATGCATTTAGCTATTTAAGGGGAAGTTCGGGCGACATTGTTACACACTGTATTGCACATTATTGGGTGATTGAGCACTGCTTAAGGATACAACGACAAGTTTGATAAGGAGCCCTCATGTAAACGTTAAGGCGTGATCGAATGTATTTTATTTGATATCGATGGGGTAAGCGAATTGACTTACTTATTGATATTTGAGTGTTAGAAGAGATGATTTCTGGTATTGTAATACTAAAAATAGTTGTTTAAAGACGAAACAGACCCCAAGATAAATACGTTAATAATTACTTACTTATTCATAACATCATGAACAATTGATAATAATTACTTATTAGCGTGACACATTGGGGTCTATTCGAAATCCTTTCACTGTTTAATACTCGTATAATAATAATATTTAACGTATCAGGCAGCAAGACCTGACCTGATGTCATGTTAGGGAATTCCTTCTCCTATGAGTACCAGAGCATCGCAATTGACCCCGGGGTGCAGGCCATTACACTCCGGGAATCGATCTAAAGACTCCTCATCCAGCGCTCAAAATGCAAAATTGGGCTCATTCATGTACCATTGTCAGTCATAATATCGATTAATAATTATTGGTTTTTCGCCCGCCTGCCAGTTACAAATTGTTTTTTATAACATCAAGTGACGGGACGAACAAGTCGTGTGCCTGATGGTAGGGTAGACGCCTGTCTATAACAGTTGCAGTGCCACTCAGAGTTTTCAATCGCACTACGCCCGTCACCCTGAGACATAAGTTGACAAGTCCCATGTGCCTGAAATCTCGCCAGCACCCTTTAAAACTGGGATACAGTAACGCTGACATTACTGCTTGGCGGCAGAAATAGGTAAGGTGGCAGTACTTCCCTGGATGAACTCTTTCACAAGAAACTGTACTGGTACTAAATATTATATTACTAATAATACTTATTACACCTACAGTATGAATTTGAGAGCAAAATACAGGTACTAGGAGGAATCATTTAAAAAGCTCTAGCAGTAAAGCTGAAAATCTGTAATAAATAAGAAACTATCTCATAACTAAAGTTAGTACTAAATAGTACAAGCTTTCTACTAGAGCTCTCAATCATCGCACACGCCTCTCGATACAAGTCGTCGTATATGTAAATACGTCACGTACTTTCGCCGGGACACAAACATTAGGATGGACACTACCGTATCGGGTTAATGATTTATTGGGCAATGTCGTCACAATGTGTTGAAGGTGTCATGCTGTGGTGTACTGCTACTACGTTCCAGTTAGATACCCTCGGAATAAAGTAACTCCTCTGTTTCCACCGCTACGAAAAACGGTTTTGGATCGAATTCTCCCATCTTACTCGTAAAACTAAGCAAATTGGCAAATGAGCATAGCGACCGATTTGATATTCACAGTGATTCACTCGCCTAGCAGGATACGTTCCGTGTACTCCCAATTATGTAAATATGTAAGTTATTGTTTTCCCTTCTTTTTTTTTATAGTTGGTTCATTTACTCAAAAAGTTATTACTTTATACCCATCTACTTTTATTTTAGTAAACCAAATGTATTATTTGGTTTATATTTTTCATTTACATTTAATTGTTGCTGCTGCTGTTATTAATTGTTGTTGATTTTCCCTTTTACTTGATGTAGAATTATGTTGTCAATTTTATCGTCTTTTTACTATTTACTTGTAACTGTTTGATACCTTTAGTTTTAAGAGTTCCTAGCTTACGTTATTAAGATTGTATTAATGTAATCAAATGTTGGTGAATTTTCAATGAATAAACAAATATATACCGTTACATTAGGTGAGATTGTAGACACGCGTGTTTTATATTAAAAAAAAACGCTAATATTGTGTGACTTCACCATATCGTCGCCTTACTTTCTGAAACTCTTATCTTAAAACACTAAGTTACTGAAATGCAAAAATGGATTATATATACAAATGTTGCAGGTTGATTTTACATTACATTTCCCTTATATTTACACACTGGCTTTTACCTGTTCTAAAGTAGTGCATCCAAATTAACACCCTTGATAAGAAATTTAAAATAAATAGAAATTTTTGTTATCTCCTAAATAATAACCAAGTAAATCACTTTTTATTAGACACGAGTCTGAGAAAGTAAGTCATCGATATGTCTCATAAACCTTCTAAATTTAAAAAGAAGTTGAACAATCAAAGTCATAAATTGAAATAGCGTAATTTATTTTTTATTATACCAAGTGAAGGCACGAACAAGACGTGCGCCTGATGGTAAACGACACGCCTGGCCATGGCAGTTGCAGTAGCAGTCAGAGCTTTAAATCGCAAAGATCTGGGAGGTACTGCCACTGCGTCCGTCATTTTGAGACATAAGTTAACAGTTCCCATGTCCTATTTGTTTTGTAGGTGTTGTTATTTGTAAATAGGCATTTGTTCACATTCGCTGACCTATTACAAATAGGTGTGTTCTCTGTATCACAAAATACAAGTGACGTCTCAATACGACCACCAGCTACAATCTACGTACAAGAAGCAAATCTAATTATTCCTGAACATGTTAAAACAAAACACTACACACAACAACAAGGTCACATTACACACTTTCTAATCGAGGATCTGATGCAATCCAAATCGTCGATTCTAATGTTCGCATGTATTCGATGTAAAGGTACAAGTGAATGGACAATTTAATTATAAAAAAGAGTGTTAACATGAATGCATGGAACAACACTTGCGCTGTTCGACAATGGTTCGACTTTCGCGTGATGTTACAAGATTACGGTGATAACAGCTTCTTATTTAGTGTACAAGCTATAGAAAATAATTTTCAAATTACCGAATTATCTTTTTAAATGAAAATTGAATTTCTTGATCTGCAACACTATGAAATATAATAAATGTAAGCGAATAGAAAATGAAACTATGTTTTCGGATCTAGTCTTTCAAGTATTTCGTATTACTTAATATGACTTTCATGTCAGTACATAAACGTCATATTAAGTAATACGAACTACTACTGAGCAGTAGATATCCTTGAGAAAGAGTTCGTCCAGGGAAGTACTGCCACCTTAACTATTTCTGCAAGCAGTAATGTGAGGGTATAAGGGTGTTGGTGAAATTACAGGCACATGGGACTTGAAAACTTATTTCTCAGGGGGACGGGCACAGTGGCAGTACCACGCAGTTCTTTGTGATTTAAAGCTCCGAGACGCATTGCAACTACTATGGACAGGAATGTCGTTTACCACCAGGCGCACGACATGTTCGTCGCGTCAGTTGGTATCATCAAAAAAATGTGATAAAAGCACTTTTAACATTCACGGGTAGCCTTAATCGTGAGCATGAATTATCTAATAAATTTACTTACACCCTTTTCGTAACGAAAGTCAGGTTGTCGTAGTTTTATTACTCAAACTTATGGACTGAGTGTACATCAAAAATAACAAATTAACACATTCCCATAGCACCATATTTGTTTGCGTCGGTCAATTTCTCATTTGGACTTACTGCCCCGCACTCGCGGTCTCCCGCAGAGCGACTGCCTTATAAGTAATTGTTGTATTGTATCACATATTATGTGAACGAGTTTGGACATACATTCTGGCCGTATTCATTTAGTATTGGAGAATTGACTTCTAATATGTTATAGATATAGATAGATTCTTTGTCTGTACAGATCCCGCCTTAGAAGGTACTGCGTTTTTATTTTTACCGCAAAGCAGCAATGCTGTGCTTCGAATTTAATCATATATTTATGTAGAGAGGGCCTAATACCCATTAGCCACATATATGTTGTAGGTTTTATGTTCTTTAAGACAACAACAAAAATATGTGTAAAAATGTGTTTAGTAGCATTAGAGCTCCGTGTGAAACACCTGGTCCAGGGAAGTAGTGTTTACTTATAAACATCGAACATAATTATTATATACATAAAAAAGATATATTTAAGTCAAGAGGCAAGAAATGGTATTTAGTGGCTTACAACGATTTACGTGTGAGGTATTTGATTTATTGTTTATTCCACGTATTAACTAGTTACAATTTTGTATTACGCAGTAAATTTGTAAGTAGGCAATTATTTGTATCTTACTTAATGTATAAACATATGCTGTGGCAGCTTGTAAGTGAAATAACACAATAACTCGAGTCAGAATATTTATTAGTCGACCATTTTGTTTGTGTATGTTTTGTAAGTTTTCCTAAATTAAACCTGGCCTAAAAATAAGTCTTTATGATGATACAGAAAGCTTGTTAGAAATTATTTCATAGTATAACAAAAATATGTGTAAAAATGTGTTTAGTAGCAGTAGAGCTCCTTGTGAACGACTTCGTCCAGGGAAGTACTGCCACCATACCTATTTCTGCCGCCAAGCAGTAATTTTATTGCGTTCCGGTCTTGAAGATTAAGGTGTTGGTGAAATACAGGCACATGGGACTTGGTAACTTATGTCTCAGGCTTATGCGCGCCGTGGCAGTACCCTCAGATCTTTGCGATTTAAAGCCCTGAGTGGCCCTGCAACTACTATTTACAGGCGTATTGCTCATCACCAGGCGCATGACTTATTCGTTATATGACTGATTTGTTTAGAAAATAACGATAATTGCGAATATTTCGAAAATAGAAAAGGGTTTTATTACTAAAGTTATTAGGTTAAGATTACATAGACATTCCGGATCCAGTGCCTGAAAAACTGGGCCCGAAGCGTATTAATGGAAAAAATAGTAATACTAGGCCCAATTTTAAGTGCTTTGTTAGTAATTCTTATAATTATAAGTATATATTTAATTAATAAAAAACGACTCAAAGTCAAAGTTAAAGATTATTTATTCCATAGGTAAAATAAATTTACACTTGAAAACGTCACATTTAAGCTACTGCTCGTTCACTACGCTGACCTCCCTGAGAAGAACGAGGAAGAAACTCTAGGGATTGCTCTTTTCAAATATACAATTTGAATCAAATTTGTGTGGATTCTAGAGCCGTGTCGTACACCTTTACACACGTAGTCTTCAATTTTGTAATATGATTTTTCGATAAAAATATTTTTAATGTAGTTTTTAAACTTAGGAAATGATAAACTTAATATATGCTCCGAAATCATATTGTAAAAACGTATACAGTTCCCCATAAAAGAGTTGTTTACCTTGGTTAAACGAAATCGTGGTACCATGAGTTTGGAATTAGCTCTAAGGTTAATGATAATATTAACCTTATGTCCATAAGGATATCTTCTTTCTTATTGAAATTATGTATATTTTTACGAGCATAGAAAATATTTGATTAAATGTACTGTTATACCACAGTCATGATACCAGTCTCCTTAAACTTTTCTCTGAGAGAAACCCGAGAGCCTAGACGGTACACAGAACGAATCGCTCGTTTTTGCAATACAAATATGGTTTGAATATCTGCCGCTTTACCCCACACATGAGAATCCCGTAGGACATTATATTATGGAAGTAACTAAAGTAAACTAGTCTAGCAGTACTAACATCGGTAAGCTCACGTATTCTGTGGACTGCGTATGCAGCAGAGCTTAATCTGCTGGCCAGGGAAGATATATGTGGAAACCATTGAAGTTTACTATCTAAGGTCACTCCCAAGAAGACTGCTTTATTAACAAGGTCTACCTTTTGTCCGTTTATTTCTATGCTTGGACTAGTCGATTTTACGTTAGGTAATTCAAATTTAACACATTTTGTCTTCTTGGCATTAAGCAATAAATTGTTACCATTAAACCAATAAACTACCTTAGAAAGGGTATCATTAATATGGTCATAAAAATCAAGTTTTAAAAATCAAGGATGTATCATCAGCAAACAACACTATTTCGCAATGGTCCTTAACAAAGAATGGCAGATTATTAATATAAATCAGACATAAGAAAGGTCCAAGTATTGAGCCCTGCGGAACACCCATTTTTACCGGAGAACCCAAAGAAGTCACTCCATTTATGTCTACTTTCTGAATTCTACCGTTGAGATATTACGAGACAAGTTTCGACGCTTCGACTCACAATAAATGTCATATTAACAACAGATTCAAATTCTACAGTGCTCTCGTATTCTTATGCGAGGAAGTCGACTGAGCATGTAACTGATGTAATCGCAACATAACATTAAAATTAAAAACACAAAACAATTTAAATTTGGAACGGGCGGTGCCCCATGCGTGAGCGCATGATTTTATTACGACAAGAGAATAGAAATTTCGAATTACGACTGTTAAGATAGCAGCGCAGAGTAAATAACATGCAAATGTCCAACTTTACTACTTGCCTTGTAGTTTAATAGGTTTTTTAAATTATTTTAGTCATCTAAAACTTATTTATAATGCCTTAATAAACCTTCGCTACTAACGGTATAGAATCTAGTTATAAATTAATTAATCACCCAAAATTACAAAGAGGAAGATCGAATTAAATAGTGAATTTTGATGCATGTGTTTAAATTAGGACCGTTAATAACTTTCTTTTTAGAATTACATTTTTACGCCTTCTTAACATAATTCTTCCTGTTCTATGCATTTTACAATGTCATCTCCAGACGTCACTCTTTCACGTTTTTAGTTTTGACTCTGGCATTGAAAGATGTACAACTTGTAATAATTTAAACTATGAGAGCAACGACCGCCGCCATTTTCGTTGGTCACGTACCGCACAGATTATAATGATGTGACCTTTTGTACGGCATGCGAGTTCGGGTTAATTCATTTTTTTTTATTTATTGGAACTTGACTTGGCCTTGTAAAGCCTTATGTAGATTGGTTATTGCAAAAACACTTCACAATCAGAGAATTAAAAACATATCTGATCTTATTATGGGTTGTCATATTGTAGCAGTAGAGCTTCTTGTGAGAGAGTTCGTCCAGGGTAATACTGCCACCTTATCTATTTCTGCCGCCAAGCAGTAACGTCAACATTACTGTGTTTCGCTTTTGAAGGGTAAGGGTACTGGTGAAATTACAGGCACATGGGACTTATCAGCTTATGTATCAGGGTGACGGGCGCAGTGGTAGTGCACCGAAGATCTTTGCGTTTTAAAGCTCTGAGTGGCACTGCAACTGTTATGGATATGCATGTCGTTCGTCCTGTCACTTGGTATTAATAAAAAAAAGATATCCCTTTTAGATATTGTATGAAAATTAGAAGCGGTGCGTCTGCGCTGTAAGAGTCTCTCTAAGGTTTTAGTAGTTTTCTAAATCTTTGTCCAGAGCTTGAACAATTAGCAGTAGCTTGAACAATTGCTTCACGGTCCAATCCACTCCCTAATGTTAAGAAGACATGATAGTTTCCTTCTTCCAACCTTCGGCTTCCCAGCGTTTCTGTAAGCGTCTAATTTGTAGGCGCCCTAAAAGATTCGCTATAGATGGTCCCCGGTGATAATCCAACAAAGGACCTTCTACAGCTGCCAGTGTTATTCCACCAGAATTTCATTGTAGTATAACATGGACTATTAATAAATGATTTAAAAATAATATCTTAGCGATTTCGTCCAATTACTTGAAATGTAGCATTACCTAGTCGCAAAGTAAATCCTTATTCTAGCCACCGCTTTAGATGTGAGCCAGTCGATATGCTAAGCTGGCATTTGACTCGAATCGGTTGCTTTGTTGTCATTCTAATGGAAACAGCCACCAGCTTATGCATTAACCGTTTATTAAATCAACGTATAAAATCTACATATAACGTAGTATATGTAAAAAGGGCGAAAAGATTCTTCGAATTGTAAAGGTTTCAATAAAATTATCATTATCTATACGTAGATATATAATTACCATGCTATTAAAAAGGCATATCGTAGTATGCCTTTAGTAGCAGTAGAGCTCCTTGTGAAAGAGTTCGTCTAGGGCAGTACTGTCAGCATTATTGGGTTCCGGTTTTGAAGGGTAATGGTGCTGGTGAAATTGCAGGTTACAGGCACATGGGACTTGTCAACTTATGTCTCAAGGTGACGGGCGCAGTGGTAGTGCCCCTCAGATCTTTGCAATTTAATGCTCTGAGTTTCATTGTAACTATTATGGACAGGTGTAGCTTACGATCAGGTACACGACTTGTTCGTCCCGTCACTTGATGTTATAAAAAAAATGCCTTTTTAATCTTGAATGAAATATTGATTATTGCACGTACAAAAATTACAATGACCAATAGTAACATAAGTATCACGTAATAAGCTATAGTACCGGCACGCTATGATGGCCGTTTTGACGTTTGTTCGCTCATCAAGTTTCGTATAAATTCATAACTATGTTGAAGGAGCTAATTGCTGTACATTGTTGTCAATAGTGACGTGCAGTAAAATTTATGAAATCTATAATTTTACGACACAACTCCGCATTTGTTGGTGAAATTTAAAAAAATGAAATCTAATACGATCGTTACTTACACTTACGTGCTGGCCAGCACGACTTCAAAAAGCAGTTTCGAATTGACGATATAGAAAGCATTTTTATTTTCGTTTTATTAAAACTTTTTAATCAGCTACCCCTTGCAATACTAGTTATAAATCTAAAAACTTGCGACTCGCATTTGATTATATGTTTTTTAATGAATTGAGATTTGACTTCACTAATTGTAATCTGTCAAAATGGCCATCATAGCGTGCCGGTACTGTATTGTACAACAGGTGCCCATAATGCTATAGTCTGTCTTTTTTGAAGATGAACTAAAATGACAGTCCTGCTTTCAAGCAGTTAGTGATTGCAGTCGATAATATTATATCGATTCTCGACTGAATGTTGGTTACGCTTATGAATAAATAGCCGAACTTGTTTCATCTGACTCATCATCGGCCCATTACTCGCCCAACAGCTGAGCACAGGTTCATTTGAATTGATAATTTTTGAAAATAAATACTTACATATATTCAATTTAGCAATATGTGTATAAAATACAAATAGGAAACATATTTGAAACTTTGTCATTTGCATTTGACATATACACGTCTTTATTAAGATGTGTATGACTAAAAATTTCGTAACATGTTCGTAACCATTAGACCGTCCTAACATTCACAATTCAGATATTTTTGAGAAAATTTTACCTACTTTCACAATCTATCGATAAAATTGTCGAAAATAACTACGTGACTAATTGAAATTTTACAAAAACTGGCAACACTGCTAATGTCATTTTACTCTATTTTCAAAAAAGACATACTATAAGTATCAATTTCTTTCAGGTAGCTTTAATGTCTGAACCCTATCGAGATTTTACGTTTTCGCAATTGTTACACATTTTTTCGAATCTCACAGTTCGCCACGCTGGCCCAACGCGGGTTGGGAACTTGACACGTTTTCCGAGGGTTGTGGACCTTCTTCAACGTGCCTTTTTCATTACGATGTTATTACGTAAAATTCGGGAAAGTACGCTTTACCGAAAAGCTAATGGCAAATGTTAAATAAAATCTCGCACATAAATTCTGAGATACTCAGAGGTGCGCCCGGATTCGAAACCGCGGCCTCTGCTTGGAAGGTGGTAAGCCAAAACATTAGGCTTCCATGGTTATAACATTTTTTAAGTTAACCAAATTCCGAAGGGCATATTTAATGCGTAAACATTATAGTGAACTTACACTTTTGTTTTCAATGTTTTTAGTTTTATTTTTGTACAACATAAACATAACACATAAACAATGTGAAACATAATAAAAATTATAAACATTGTTGTATAAAAACAAAGAAAACAAAAGAAATATTAATATAATATTATATACAAATAACAATAGTACACTTTAAACCGCCAAAGCTAAGGTGAGAAACACGCAATTAAGGCTAATTCAAACTATGCCGATAGACTACGCGACTTGCCGAACCCCAGTTCTAATTAGTACCAGATCGCAATTTGCTCGATTGTTTCGACACACACGAACACATACCAAATGTCAACTAGATAGTTAGCACTTTGTTAATTAGTGGGTTGTGGTAAACAATGGTTGTTAAGAATGCTTGTTTAACGGGAGAGATTCCATGTGGCACTTACTATCGTTACGAAAACGAAACGATAGTATTTTATCTATAATATAATAAATTTTATAATAAAGACACATGTGATCATACGTCATATTCAATTTTATCACATGATAGTTATAAAAATAATACGAAGTGCAACAGCAACAATGGCTCGGCAGACCACCGCAGCGTTGGATGGACGACATTCGACGGGTCGGATGTCGGGACTGGATGAGTCGGGCAGAAGAACGCCTAGAGTGGAAGAAGAGGGAAGATTGGATTACAAAACGGCCGCCATGGTGATGATGACATGAATCAAAATATGTATATCTGAAATTGTATAATTTTTTTATCTGAATTATTAATACAAAGAACGAACACCACGAACACTTAGAGAAAAATTCCTGCGATCCGGCCGGATTTGAACCGACGTGTCCTAGCAAACCGTGCCAGATGCTATGCCAACTAAGCCATGGAACGAATCGGCGGACCTCACGAATTTTTTTAAGTGCTTGTTGTCGGATTTTTGTATTTGGTTTCAACGATTTTTTAGCCATAGCGCCATCTGTGAGAATAATTATAATAAACTAGTGCCGTAACTGCACAAAAAACAATTGAATATCAATTCAATAAAAATTTAATTTCCTATTTGAACATAAAAAAGTTATCAACTAATTTCGTTCGCAGAATCTTTAAACCTCTTTCCCGGAAAGTCGTTGTTCTGCAGATAAGGCCTTATTATTGGAGCAAGAGTGCGTATTATAGCTTTACCTTAAACTGATTATTTATACTCAATCTGTAGACATGTCACGTGTTTTGTGATTTTTGAGTGTACATCACCAACAGGGGGAACGAAATATGTTCGTAAGGAATAAGACTGATAGCAGTATAAAGCCTGTGAAAAATCCTTAAATTTAAGATAACGAGCGACTACTGTAAAAAACTACAATGTATATCCTTCCCCAAGGTTCCCTCGCGCATGACCCCATACCGACACTCGTCCATTTTGAAAAAAATACCAAGTGACAGGACGAACAAATCGTGCGCCTGGTGATAAGCGACACTCGTAACAGTTGCAGTGCCTCTCAGAGCTTTAAAGTCACCCTGAGACAAAAGTTGACAAATCTTTAGCGCCTGTAATTTCACCAGCAACTTACTCTTTTAAACCGGAATGTAATAATGCTCTCATTACTGCTTGGCGACAGAAATATGTAAGGTGATAGTACTTTCTAGGACGAACTCTTTCACAAGGAGTTCTACTGCTACTAATTTCCTCGCAAGCTTATACTTTGAACTCCATATTAGAAGCATCGCTTTAGTGTGATGTATTTGTGAAAGGGATAGCGAGACTGATGACAGAATGGAACAAAGTGAGAAAGAGGATTCCGGATGGATTTTGCTAAGTTTTTTAATATTATGAATCGCCGTACAGCCTTTGTGTGTACCGTTACACACTTAAGATTCTAAATAAATAAATATAAACATAAAAAAATAACTGAATATCAATTCAATAAAATTTAAATGCAGTGAATAGCGACGTTTCTAGCCGGGGCTGGTAGCTGTAAAGGTATACATATAACTGTAAAGGTATACATATAGTATATATATAACTGGGTGACGAAATACTTTCATAGATTTCTCATAGATGGCGCTACGGCTAAAACGTCGTTGAAAAACCAAATACAAAGACACGACAACAAGCACATAGAAAAATTCTTGAGGTCCGCTGGTTCATTCCATGACTTAGTACATCGTCTGGCACGGTATGCTAGAAGACGTCGGTTTGAATCCGGCCGGATCGAAGGAATTTTTTCTGAGTGTTCTGAGTGACCAACTAGTGGAGTAGTTTTGACGTACGTGAGTAAACATTTTGATATTATTCTCATGTAAGCTTACTGGAGACCCGTACCCAGCAGTGGGATATAAAAGGGTTGATGATGCGAAGCTTGCAGGATGAGTATTTCCATTTGCATACTCAATTTCTTACCTGCTATCAAAACAAATTAAACGAAATACAACCTAAATATTATATTGTAGATTTGAGAATAGTTAATGCGCTACCAGGACATCTGAACTTGTTACATAATTCTCATTCAAAATCTTATCTTATCTTAAGTTCGTAAGAAGCGGTTGATGCAGTCGGATTAATTCATTCCAAAATCGACAAACTGAACTTATAAGTGGCGAAATCTATCTAAAGAGAATTTAACAAACTTAACAATCTTAACTTAGCGTAGATGTTGCTACCATCATAGCTAATTGATAGGCAGATTCAAAGTCTCATAATGCTATTACGCAAATTTCAGCATATAAATTTGTTATATAAAATTTACCTGAAACTCTATATATGATAGAGTACAAATTACGTGTCACTTTTGTTTCGATTTTATGGAAAAGAGAAAAGTTATCGTAAGCGCAGCCATAGATATGCACAACCAGTGATCTAAAACCGTCGTGCTGCACATGCCGTCCGATAAATAATACAGATCGGATCTGTCGCAATAATAGCATACTATTGTTACCAATGATGTTTGAAGTTTATAGATCTTATAGTGAATGAATCAAGTACAAAATAAAAACACAGCAGTCAAGATTTAAAAAAATAAGTGGTTCTTTTCTTAAAGAAATGGTCTTCATGATCTAGATCAGCGTGAGAAAATATGTCATTTTGCTCCTATGGCTACTCTTTTATGGAGTAATAACATTTATTATATTAATCTAATTTATTTAATGGAAGAATCTTTAAATTTTTAACCGTAAATATTCCACAACAACAACAAGGGGATGAATCCGGTTTCGCGCACTTTCCGGTAACCGATTTCAATAAAACTTGGAAAATAGATGTAATTCCACGGTCTTTTGAAGTCGGTTTTTTAGTACTCTGAATTGAGATTATATGATATTACTATTACGTAGATTGTAAGTACAATAAAATAGTCATGCGAAAATATTTTTTTCATGCAATCTATCGTAGAATGTGGCAAACATATAAGATAATTGGAAAAACACGTGTTTGGAAACATCTGGCCTTTCGACTCTAATTGACTTACTTAACTTATAATTACAACGTAGAATATTAAATTCTGAATTAAACAAAGTAAACTTTTTTCGTCGTAATTGTCAGTTAAATCTATTTGAGATAAGGGGGGGTATTGTCGTACGAAAAAGTGTAGTTGGTTCATATTCATATTTATTTAAACCATTGCGTCACATGAATAATGTAAAAGTTTTTAATGTAATATAAAGTCTAATCATATAATCTAACAAGTTAAAATAATTCTCATAGATGGCGCTACGACTAAAAAGTCGTTGAAAGACCAAGTACAAAGACACGACGCAAGCACATAGAAAAATTCGTGAGGTCCGTTGGTTCGTTCCGTGGCTTAGTTGGTATAGCGTCTGACACGGTATGCAAGAAGACGTCGGTTCGAATCCGACCGGAACGAAGGAATTTTTTCTGAGTGTTTTTTCTGAGTGTTCGATCTTTGTATTAATAATTAAAATAATTCATTATTACAAATGGTTTGCTCTAAAGATGAAAATATATAAAAATAAAATTTACGACGAGAAATTATTTAACACATTCACAAGAATAAATAATCAAAATTTTAAATGCCGCAAAGCCGAGGAGAACCCAGACAGAATCAATTTAAAAAGTTCACATCCTTAATTAATCCTATCGGGAATCGATCCCGGAACTTTTTCATTCAGCACGCGCATTGCAAACCGTTGGGCCACCGAGATAGTTAAAACGAATGGACCGATTACCGCAATTTTTACACCAAATCCCTTTTATATCTAAGAACGCACGTTTCATAAGACATTACTAGAAGCAACTTCTTGACATTTGCACTGTTAACAAACAGTCTTCGCAGATTAATATAATCAAATCTTCCTATTGTAATAATATGGCGTTTTGTCCCTGCACTGTAAGCTATAATCTACGACCGTTCGACCGGAGAAATTGTTTCTCGAAAAGCCTTGATCTTGGAGGCCGCACACGTAACCTTGCTATTGCCTGCAGCTATGTACCGATATATAAAATATGAATTAGCTATCTAGTTATAAAATTCAAAATAGATCTAACATCAATGGTACGTTATTTCGAAATAGTTCGTCATAACGTGCCATTGTTCGTAGTACGCCTTCTGGCCAGATGAAGTGACAATCTGCGAAAGGCTGCTGGCAACAGATGGATGCGACAAGCTAAGGACAAACCGAAATGGCGCATATTGGGAGAGACCTATGTCCAGCAGTGGACTGCAATAGGCTGACGATGATGGTGACAGTTAAAACCTTGATCTAAAGTAGTCTATTGGAAACGAAACTTTTTTTTGAAAACCAACGTTTCGGGCTTTTAACAGATTCCATAGTCATGATTGACACGACGCTATCCAAGGCGAAAACCTAAGCATCTAAACAAATTTCTTTCCTAATTTAGTAAGTTCATAACAATTCTCAAGTACTAGTGATAAGAAACCTCTTTAATATGTGGTGCTAAAAATACTAAATCGCTTCGCCACCAGCAGAAACGCTTTTACAAGTTTTTAGTAAAAGTAACAATGTAATATAGCCCTTATTGCGACTATAATATCTAGTGTTGTATAAATACATCCAAACTTTCCAATGAAACTCATTAGTAACCACAGTATAAACAACAGTAAACAGTAACTCATTACCTCACAGTAACAACACCCCATCGAATAGGTCCGAAATAACTGGTACAAATTAGCGGCGCCCTTATTTGACAAGCAAATAGTGGTTCGTACTAAGGCTGGGTGTAGAAGAGTTATTGCTTAGGTGGAACTAACTACAAACAATGACTTAATTTTATTGCTTATTTAGATCATTAGTTTATTTATCAACGGTATTATAAACAATATAATGCAAAGAAACTAACAAAATGTTTTCAGTGCTTTGTACTAGTGTTTTCGTTAATGCATAGTTATGTCGAACAAAATGCAAAATTTACTCGAGAAGTTAGGAAAAAATATTTTACATCCATAATCATATCATAACATAGGAAATTTACGACATTCTTTCTTTAGTCTTTGCCAGTCCAATAATGAATAAAAAACACACTATATCCTGTGAAATAACAAAAACCAAACCAATTCAGAGGTATCAAATGCGATTAGACTAAGGAATTAAAATAGCCTTTCTGTCCTCAGGCTAACACCATCTAGATACACGAGAACTACCGGCCGTAACTCACTCGTGTCTCTGTACCGGCAGGACCTCATGCTATTGCAACAACTGAACGCAAATTGTCCCGCACTATCACCGACATGCATTATTATTTATTGTTCAACTTACTGATTCTAAAAATGATATGGGAACGGGAATATGTTATTTCATTTTTTAACGTTACATAGCGATGTATAACGAAGGAAATCTAGCGGGATTTCCTCTATTTCTTTAATATAATTGTCTAATAACCTAGTGTCGAGAACATTCTCTTGTAAAACCGATTCGATTGAAAGAGTTACAGCTATCATAGCCGTCTGCGGACTATAACAGTCCGCCATGGAAGAATTCGTCCAGGAAAGTACGGCCGCCATATTTATTTCTAGGGATGGGTCGATTCCAACAAAACATCTATTATTAACATCGATTATATGTTTTGGCAAAACAATCGATGTACCGATTAATCGTGGCTTCAAAAATCGATTAATCGATTAATTGACAAAATAGAAATATTTTATTTGGTCGCATTACTTCTCATTCTTGTTGGTGAATGTTTTTAACTGTAGAAGCCAAATTTTACAATGTCACTTTCAACTCTTACGATTTACAAACTTTGCTTCTTTGTTTACCTGATTTCTAAAGTTAATAAAACGTAGGTAAAGAGAGAGCTAGACAATACTCCATTAAGTCTAAGCTAATAGTGCCAGGGTTTCTAGAACAACCTTGAAAACGCTGGCGACGGCTCAGGCGGCATGCATAGGAACCCCGTAACATAACCCTCATTTCCCGCCTTATTACAAATTACAACAATATGGTAGTATAGACACGCTGCATCGAAAATAAGAAAGTTTCTTTATACGCTGTTAAACAACATATGTACAAAAAAACGTCGATCGAGCAGAAAGAAACACTCCTGGACTAGCCTTGTTTTGCAGCAATAGATAATTAAATAAATAGATAACTAAATAAGATATACAATTTTTTACTGTGATAGATTGGTTTACAATTAGGGTGCACACAATATGCTATATACGTGGATAAGTAAATTCATACAGAAGACGATTAGAAATGCAGTTAGAGCGGAGTAAAATGAACAATTATGTTTAAATACAGATTATTTATTAAATTTAACTGATAGGAATTATTTATTAATTATTCAGATTTAGCTTTATAATGTTACCAAGTACTAAGTTTGCGAAACAAGCGCTAATACAAATGTGTTTCCGAAGATCGGGGGCAGGCTGAAAACAATGGTTTTCAGCCTGCTGAGCAATTTCTGCAGCTCAGTAAATGCTGAGACTGTCCCTTAAACAAATCGTTTAATGTATATATTAATTTAATTGATTTTTGCATTTATAAGTAATCTTTTAAGCTTACTTTTGTTATGTAATTAATGTGTTTGGAAATAAACGGTTTAAATGGTTTAAAATAAATTTTTCAAAGACGGTGGAGGAAAATTCTGTGATTAGCTTATGTAAACGACCTTTCTGTTGCCACGGTATTGCGCGCAAGTCTCATTTATCGAGGATTGAATATTTTTATATTCAATCTTATTTATATATTGTTATAAAATACATTTTTTATTTTTTTAGCAAAAACCGTTATGAAATCATCGATTATCCGATTAATCGAACCAGATGACATCGATTAAAAAAACATCGTTTATTCCACAAAAACAGCGAATATTCCGATTAATCGATACCCATCCCAATCTATTTCTGCCGCCAAGCAGTAGTGTGGGCATTAATGCATTCCGGTTTTTAAGGGTGCTGAGGTAACTCAGTTCCAGAGGACTTTTTAACGTTGTGTCTCAAGGTGGCGGGTATCATGGCAGCGCTCTTTAGACCTTTGCGAAACTCTAAGCGACACTTTAACTATTATGGGTTGATATGGCACTTACCAACAAGCACACGACTTGTTCATTCCAATTATTCCAAATCATAAAAAAAAAATACTAGTAGCTCTAATATAGTCAATAATTTCAGAGTTACATATATAGTATAATATAGTACTTGGTATCTATTATGTAAACCGCAAAAGATGAAACATTTAATCATTAAACAAAACAAAAGAGCTCCTCTTCACGATACGGCCGGACATCAATTACTTAGAGAGGTAGCTGACGAATGACATCGCAGCTTTAGATCATATCAAGATGTGAACATTTATAGGGTGATGCCTTCTCTCGGCTTAGCTTTTTCCATAGTATCTAGCAAAGAACTTTGATAGCAGAGTTATCTGTCTGTGCACATCACAGTGCACGTCATAATAGAAATAACTTAATAGTTACTACGTAACAGATACATCATTCTCATACAAAACTAAAAATAAATCTAACAAATAACATCACGTGCTCACTGTGAGGGAAAAGGAACCTAAGCACGCACTCTGAGTTGCGGAAATAACGTTGTTCGCCGTATGTAATAACGGTCTTACAAAAAAAAATACGATATACAAGGATATTGTCTGAAGAATGTGCAAATCTGTTACACGGTAGGATGTAATTCGCTCGACCATAAAGGGTTTTCAATAAGAACTTTGTTTTGTAAATCAAAGTAAAACAATACATTTAGATGACAATGATTCAAATTTTTATTGTTTTAAAAAATGTAAGGTTTGGCAATTATGAATGTAAAATTATATCTGATAAATGTCCGCCACGACCACAGTTACAGATGTCGATTCTTTCATCAAAGTTTTTAATCATTTTTTGACAAAATGGACCCACATTTAGTTAATCACTTCACGAATTTTGAGTTTTAAGGCTGAAATTGATTCGATTGGCTCCTTATAAACTCTGTCTTTAACATAACCCCATAAAAAAATAATCCAACGGTGTTAAATCACATGATCGAGCTGGCCACTTAACGGCTGAATTTCGTGAAATTATGCCATGGGAAATTTGGTTTGCAATAAATTCATTGTTTCAATGGCGGTGAGAGTGATTTTATGGAGATATTTCAGTTTAAGTACAGTGGAGCACCTGCTAAATTTTGGTTTTCAACTGACACCTTGTATGTTGTTAAAGTTTTTAAAGTATTAAACATTTATTCCAAAATTTGAAAAGTTGCCCAGCGGTTCAACGACGCGTCGCGCCGCTTTATGGCCCATCAGTCGACATGGGACGCTTGTCGACGTCGTATCTGTGTCAAATTTTCTCCGCCTGTTCTTTTCTATTCATATTAATTTTGCGCACGAGTTGCGTCATACGTTGTCGTCAATTACGGCTGTGGCATAAGCTGAATGAGGTCCTTTTGCGTACGCCACAACCGCACACATGACAGTACAACATTTGTAGTTGTTATATTTAGTATTTTTCTTTTTTGCTCTTTGTTTGTTATTGTCTTATTTTATTTTATTTTAATTTTGTTAATTACATCTTTTTGTTTTGTTTTGCTTGTCTATGTGGTATCAATATTTTTTTTGTATCTATGTGTTGTGGCGTTGCCATAAATGTATTCTATTCTATTCTATTCTATTCTATACGTGAGAGGCGATTCCCCAAACCTAACCTCCAAAAATGTAGCCTCACGTTGAAATACTTCGCTTTTAGGCCCTTTTCCTCTCCGCTTAAATCCGCTTTATAAACCTACGACTAATACTTACCTATTTTTTTATATATAACACCCACACGCTTGGCCACAATCGCACCTGATGTTAAGCTACGATGTGATCGACGATGGGTCGCGTTTGCCTAAAAAATGCCTATTCACTCTAGCCTAGAATAGCCCCAAATTGTACTTTCGGGAAATACAGATTATAGAGGTAGAGCATTCCATTCCTTTGCCGTATGCATCAGAAAGGAGGAAGCGAAGCGCTTAATGCGTATAAGTGGAATGCCAACATAAAAATATAACTAAAATTGATCATACTGTGTAAGGTTCCGTTAATCCATCAGCCAACTAGGATGCGCCAGAGTGTATTGTCTCGCGATACAGGACAAATTAATGACTCTCTATCAAAGCATAAGTGATACTTTTAATACCTTTTTTTTGATCCATTGAACGGTGGGAATTTTAGTTGATGTAGTTTTATACGTACCTATGTAGTTACACCACAAAGTTGAATATTTACCATATCCGAGAAATTAATCATTCACTATTGCAGTTTGTGTATTTATTCGAAACGATAATATCTTTTGTGTACTTGTAACTAAATAACCTTTGAATAGTTTATGAAATGCCTGTGTTATTATTTATTACCAATTTGTTGGGTGCAGAAAGAAGCTTGGAACATGGTAAGCGGTTTTTTTTATGAAATACAGACGTACGTCTGGCCGCGATGATACGAGTTTGTCATAAGAAGCTTATTGATATTTCTGAGGCATGATCTGCCAAACCAGGTGCACGAAAGAAGCCTCTTCGCAAGAGTTTTAGTAGCAGTAGAGCTCCTTGTGAAAGTACTGGCACATTACCTATTTGTGCCACCTAGCAGTAATGTCAGCATTACTGTGTTCCGGTTTTGAAGGGTAAGGCACATGGAACTTGTCCACTTACCTCTCAGGGTGACGGTGACCGGCGTAGTGGCAGTGCCCCTAAGATCTTTGCGATTTAAACCTCTGAGTGGCATTGCAACTGTTATGGATAGGTATGTCGCTTACCATTAGACGCACGACTTGTTCGTCCCGTCATGATATTATAAAAAAATTAAAACAAAAAAACACTAAGAATATCTGCCAAAATGTTGAGTTTAAATAGTAACTTTGAACCAGAAAAACGGAATATCAATGCTACAAGGCTGCCTTTCGCCTTATGGGGTTAGTCGGCTATCCGACAAACCCGGAAGCATAAAACAAAGGCCGTGTACAAAAAAACTATTAAGCACACTATAAACAGTTCATAGATAAAGCTTTTAAGTTAGAGATAAGTACGTGATGATCGATTGTGGGAATGGACGAGATGGGCTGGTGACAGTAAGTTACATTTAAGTTGCTTAAGTAGATCTTGCTAGCGTATGGGTTGAGGCGTGATACCATCTTTCTAATACGACTTAATATTTTTGATGCTTTGATTGTGCAAGTAATGCGACTTATTTTAGATACGTTTAAGATCAATAAAATCTTAAAATCTTGCGTTTAGTTAATCTGTACCGATTGCAGAAATCATATTTTTTACCTTTTGTAAATTTTTTGTTAGGTTCTGGAAAGTGTAACATTAGTTAAATTGAATGTTTAAATTTTGTTATGTTACAGATTAAGTTAATTTTGTATGAGTCCATGTACATGTCGTTTACCATTTATTATCGTAATTAATATTTGTTTATAGGTTCTCTTTGTTAATGAAAATTAAAAAAATAATAAGGACAAAATTTTTAGTTCTGGAATGTGAACTCGGGCGTACTACTAAGATATTGTATCATGGTACTAGTAGGACAAATCAGTACTAGTTGTACCATAAATAGCACAGGCTGATGGTATAACTGGTTCGGAGGGAACTTTTTGACATTTAACTGTATATTCTAGATGTCTTTGAAGTTGTCTGAATGTTGATTAGGTGGATAGTTCATAGTCATGTTAATTTTTTAGTATTTTCACAAAAAAAAAGATTATGTTTATCATACTAAATTAAATTAAAAAAAAAAAATTAAATTACTATTATTTGACTTTACTAATACAATATTGATATTGTGTCAGAAATAAATATTTTTATAGTATTATTATAAAAATTGTCAATTAATTCAGTCTCCACGATCAAAACGTGTTCCTCACAGTACACAATCGAAATGCCTCTCATACATTATGCGGTTGACATATATTATAATATAATCCACATAATCACATTTCTCATAATAACGTCATTAGAATTAGTGCGCGTGCGTCGTGTGCGGTCTGTCTAAATTGTGACTTACAGCGTGCGTATACAAGATATAGCGGTTTATTGTTAAGAGTTACCTATTTTGTTTTTTTGAGCGAAGTAATTAAAATATCAATAGGTAGGTCATAGCAGCTCTTGCTTATGATTATTGAGAAAGAAATTAGTTCAACAATGAGCCGAAGGTCGCGTTGTAGGAAATCCTATGGGGCCGGTTCAGATGGCAAGCATGCTACATGTAACGCATGCTTAAGTGAAGTGGCCTTCATTATTATTTGTGAGAAAAGGTTTGCTTCTAAATGTGAATTAATCAACTAGGAGGTACTGGACTTGCGCAGAACTATTACAGATACTTTTGTAAATCCAGGAGAAAGCTTGGTGAGTAACCAGATCCGACATTTTGAACTGTTGAGATAGCGTCTATGGTCCTTTATAGAAAGACTAAATAAGTTCAAGAATGAACTTGCGCAAACTTACCTTTTAAGACCAACTATTGTAATTGTTTTTAATGTCCCCAATTCTAATATTATTTCCATTTTAGTTTTATATCATAATTATTGACATTTCTAATTTGTAACTTGCATTTTAATTTTGTTTTTGGTATTACATGTATTTTTATGACTTTATGAATATGTAATGTAATGGGATTCATGCCTAAATAAATAATTGTATTATTAATAAAATCCATATAGAGCGGTATGTAATGTACTTGTAATTTCTAAATTACCTACATTTGCGAATGTTTAGTAACAATAAATCTCTATTTTTTTATAATACTAAGTAACGGGACGAATGAGCCTATCCATAACAATTCCAATGCCACTCAAGTTTTAAATCGCAAAGATCCGAGGGGTACTGCCACTGCGCCCGTCACCCTGAGACATAAGTTGACAAGTCCCATATGCCTGTAATTTCACCAGCACTCTTACCCTTTCAAACCGAAACGCAGTAATACTCATATTACTGTTTGGCGGTAGAATAATTAAGGTGGCAGGCTTACCTGGACGATCTCTTTCACAAGAAGCTCTACTGTTACTAATATGCTTATTACTACATGCAATAACTATTAAACAAACAATCATTTAGTGAATAACCACGAAAGTCTTAAAATCTAAATAACTATTACATTTAAAAAGTGAGTTACCTATACGATTTGGGTATAAACGTGGTATAAAGCCACTAATAATTGATTATTTAATTTTAAAAAATACGAAATGACAAGATATCGTTGGGGTTTGTTTTTTTGTGAATTCCCTTCCATTCCACTTCCACACATCCACAACGGACGAAACATTATTTTTCCTGAAAAGATGTATGTTTTTACGGGTTTTAAGGGATTACAAACCGGATTACAATTAATATGTCTATTTTCATTTTAAAATTATATGCTTATGCTTATAATGTCGTTAAACCCCAAATGCGCAACAAGCAAGCTTGACAGACTATGGCTTACATTCTCTCTTAGAAGATACCCTGTCACTGTAAATCACCTGTTAGGGTTATACTGGCTGCTGGACGTAGACCGGCTCTATTGGTTTTCGAATAATTCAATTGTTCCAGTCTGTTTGGCTCTTTGCTTGCCTCTTGTGTATTAAACCACGTAAACTTACAAAAACGTCACGTTAGATGAACGTGTGTGGAGTGCTAAATGCGCTCGTATTAGTACGTGTGATCAAAGGTTATGCATGTGATTTGAATGATCAATTTAAATGGTTTTACGTGTATTCGTTGCGTAATTTTTAAAATCTTGTTTAAATTACAGGCATTATGTTTCAGGGAGTAATGGCAGTGCAGTTCAAAAGTTCTGAGTAGCACTGCAAATGTTATGGATAGGCGGTCGCTTATCACCAAGCCTACGTTTATTTACATTACGTTCCGTCACTTGAAAGTATTGTATTGAAAAAAGTATATAAAATATGATTACGTAAATGTTCATAAAACAACACTCTTCTCCATCAGTATGAGCCGTGAAAAAAAATACACGCGAATTAGATCCAAAATCATTCTGTTTCTAATTATAATGGTAAGAAAACCCGTTTAAAACCTTGAGGACTGTATGATTCAAAACAAACGATTTCTTTTCATTTCCCAATTTCATGCAGTTGTGTAATTCTGATTGAAGGATTGGGATAGCTGGTGAAGTCGCATGCACAGGGCACCTAAGATCTAACATAACACAACCGGAAACGCTTTAATATAGTAGAAATGTTTACTAATATAAAACTATAAAAATATAAACACAATACAACTGGCTCCGTGGCCGAACGGTTACCATGCCAGTCTGGCACGCAGAGGTCCCAGACTCGATTCCCGGGCCCGGAGAAATCTTTGTATGACCTACATTTGTTTCTCTCGTGAATTTGGGTGTAATTTGTGATTGTCTATGTCTGTGTCCATGGCACCCGCGACACAGGGTTTCCCTAGTGCGGGGCTATGTTGAGTGTGTAGTAAATTAAGCCGGTCAGATTAACTTTATTAAATGGAGAAGAAATTTTAGGAGCGTGAGCCAAATGCTGCAACGAGTCATATGTATAGATAGAATGCAGCTAGAGTTGCACAAACTATAAGAAACACCAATGTTTATAGGTCACGGCGTTGGTTGATATTTCGTAAACCATGAAAAAAGATGGCCGCTGCTATGGTAGATGTGGCGAATGACTTTATGTTTACTGGTTTCTATAAACAATTGCTACTGCACACACATATTTCTGTCTGTCAGAGACACAGAAGACGTTAACGATAAAATATTACACAATGAGCTTGAGGAAAAAACTATCATCGAATATGTAGAGCGCAGTTTTACTCACGAGGTGATCAACGACAGAAATTGAACACTGTGTGGTTAGATATTAATGTGGTGGTAGTGCTTGCCTGTCAATGTAGTGTGTGGTGTTGTATGCAGCAAATACCAACCGCCAGCTGTGTATGAAATTACGGTAAAGTTAAGATAAAATATAAACTACCCTATTAAACCTTACGATGAAACCTCAAGAGTCGTTCCTATGAGTTTATCTAATAGTGTAGCCCTACAACCTAACGGTGTGTAGCCTAACTTAACCATAAATATATAGACGTGGAAATATATATGCAAGATATGAACGGGAAGTCTGTCACCAGGAGACTTAAGGTGACAAACGGAAGGTCGGAAGGAGGTAAGGAAGTACATGTCGTGCAATGTGTACTGTAATGGTATTCTCACTGCCAGTCAAGCAGACTCACAAGACCGATCTACTGACGGGTAGTACTAAGCAGTATGATGAGTTTGATGAGTTAAAATCAAATGGTAGTGGATAACTGAGTGTATTTACAATTCTTATTTCTATTTATACAATTTTTATTACTAAAACATTATGATAGATTTTTCTTAGTGTGCTATGCGTGTTGGTTGCCGACGAAGCTCTTTCTGTTAAGTAGCTAATTATGTTACCATGTTGCACTAGTTGCCTGATGATGAGGCCACTTTTAGAGGCACTTTAAATGTATGTTACGATCTTGCGTTTTATTGTTAAATACATGTTGTTCAAAGTTGAACAGAAATATTAGCGACAAAATATTACACAGGTATGAGTCACAGAGATGACGCTCTACAAGAAGCCGATCAGCTGATCGTCTTATTGTAAAGCGCAGTTTGTGTATGGTGAAGTTGTTTAAGTCACACCTTATGCCCCATGGTCAATGCTTCTTTAGCATCACATATATCAGACTTACGTGATGATCGCACAATAACTTCTTTGATTGTAAATATTTCGAACAGTTCTATAAAAGCATCGTCATAATCAAAATCATACCAAATTTCTCTACCAAAATTGTCCCAAAACCTCCTACAATAAGCGTCACATAACCATAATACAAGCTGCCATTATATTCCACTTACCCTTCCCCATATCACGAAAATAAATAAACCCTTCAACACTTCCCAAAAATAAACTCAATTTTCACCAAGAATGTCTCCCACGATCCCGACATTTTCCCGGCCTTTTCCCGTACCCGGTTATATGAGTATGGGGATACATATACGTTACGTCACGTAGGGCAACCGTATAGGTTGTCGTATGGATGCAACAGGTGGGGGCCCGTAGGGTTAAGTTGAAGTTTGTCGAATATGTTGCTCTGCTCCTTTTTTTTTACATTAAGGAAAAAAAGAAGAAAAATGTAAAACACCTTTCTGTATTTGAGTCCGTTAAAAGTGGTCGCCTTAAATACTAAACAAATAATGATAGATGTGTAGAAGTAGTCCTTGCTATCGAGATATACTCATAGTAAAATATCAGACATATTAATAACTGCTTTGCTTAACTGCTGCTTGATTAATCAACATTTAAAAGCATATTAAACTATTTACTCGACCCTAAAGACACTACTCAATAGAAGGATTCTTGTCAAATAGGCAGCTATAATTTATTTAGGACGTCTAAAATGCTTACATAAGTCTTCGAAACTAAATTAAATGCCTAATCTGCATTGATTTAACATCGTAGGCTATAGCCTGATTTTCTACCTCTAGATGTGGTCTAACAGTGGGATGAATATCTCGGTAAAGAAATCTAATGATCTTTGTTTGACAAAAAAAATGCGTTTATGGAATTTTACAACTACTACCCGTTTTTATTTCCTTCATAAGAAATATAATAGAAAGAAATACTATGTTGATGTAAATTTTATAATATTGCGAATATTCGTAAAGCTCAAAATGGTTTGGAGTCGATACGTTTTATGACCAATAAAAACTTTTATGTGGTAATTTGGATTACCCATTCTACTATAAACACTTGTAAATTCCTGAACTATGTAGGACATTAACTTTATTTGAACTGAAAGAAGATATTATTATTTTTAATATATAGAAAAAATGGATCGACTGTCACCTTGCATACAAACAGTCAAACAAAGATCACCTCGTTAAGGGGTCTCAACTTCATTCGTTATATCTTGTCTTAATATTTATAAGCTTTTAATGTTAGGTATGATTTTTTTGTGTATAAGTAAATTTAATTGAATTTAAATGAATAAGACAAATTTAAGTAGAGCAACTTCCGGATAATAAAGTGCGGTTGTACTATGCGGAAAATATATTCCCATATGCTGGAAAATCCCGGCTAATGCGTGGCCACCGGGGATTTACGTCTTTGTTTTACGAGCCTTCCAGTTTTACACCCTGTATGCTTTTGAATTTTTAATCTGTCTGTATGTGACGTAGTTTATTTTTTTAAACGTTTTCGTTGGAAGAATTTATGACGAAAAATGTTGGACTTTTACTATCGTTTTTTTAGCCATGTTGTGTTGTACTTTTAACCTGACTGCGACGAAGCTCGAAGGAGGATATTGTTCACGTCAATGTATTATATATTTATTACATTACGAGCATACGTTTTTGATATATATATTTTTTTAGTATTACCAAGAGACGGGACGAACAAGTCGTGCACCTGATAGTTGCAGTGCACTCAGAGCTTTAAATCACAAAGATCTGAGGGGCACAGCCACTTTGCCCGTCACCCTGAGACATAAGTTGACAAGTCCCAAGTTACAAGGAGCTCTACTGCTGCTTCCACGGGACATATAAATGAATGAATAGTCACACGATACTCTACGAGTGTACATGTAGTTGAATGTATTTTTAAACCTAGTTTTACTATGTTCTTTTAATGCCCATTTATGTCCGTTTACACTAGAATTCAATCCGACAAGCATTTTTTTAATCGAAACAATATTTTTTTATATCAAATCGACTACAAAAAAAACAAATGGACGAGGTTCTCAATTCGACTGTATATTTTTTTTAATTTACGCGATTGCTCGTGAACCGGTTTTGATGATTCTTTTTTGTTTGAAAGAGGGTAACTCAGTATTGGTCTCATTTAAATTTGGAGAAAATATTCCACCTCTAAGGGTGGAAACTAGTGGATAAATCCGTTTCGCGGACTTTCCATTAACCGATTCAATAAAACATGGCAAATAGATGTAATTTCACGAACTTTTGAGGTCGGTTTTTGTATTATGAGTACATGAGACACTTTCCAAACCCCCAGACCAGAACCAATTTAAAAAAGTTTACATCCCAAATTCTTCTTACTGAGAATCAAACCCAGGACCTCCGCAACCAGTGCACACAATACAAACTGTTAAGCCACCAAGGTCGCATTGCAATAACCACAACAGGAAAGAAATGCCCTAACAAATATTTTACAAATTAAATAATAAATTCACACACTCAACAAATTAAACTTGAAACGTTCTACAGAAACCTCCTTACTTCAATCGCTTCATCTTCCGCTTAATTTACGGGTAAATTAATCTCCATCATGTACCTCGTAACCGTAAACGTTAAAGTTAACGTTAACGTGTGATAACAGAGGGGAGAATATTACCCTAATATGTGATGAGGGGAAGTCTCTAACACAGGTAGCGAGCATACTTATGTAGAACTTTACAAAAGGGTACGCTATGGTCTATGAAAATTGTCGTAAGATTGAACAATGTCAGATATTGTTTTCTTACTAGCATGTCATTCTCGTTGGTAACACAAAGACTGTAGTGTCGTATACAAAAGGTAGAACACATATTTAAACGCTTATTTTGTAATTGTTCGTTTCTTTACTTCTCTTTTTGACATGTACTGATTTTTAGTAGATGATTAGTAGCAGTAAAACTCCCTGTGAAATAGTTCGTCCAGGGAAACACTGCCACATTACCTAGTTCTACCGCCAAGCAGTAATGTCGGCATTACTATGTCCCGGTTTTGAAGAGTAAGCACCCGGACAGGCGTGTAGCTTACCATCAGGCCACGACTTGTTCGTCCCGTCAGTTGATGTTATAAAAAAAAATTGTCGTCGGCAACACAAAAATCGTAATGTCGTATAAAAAAGGTAGAACACGTATGTGAGTGCTTTTTGTAATTGTTCCTTTCTTTACTTCTCTTTTTGACACGTACAATATTTATGATTTCGTAATTGCTACGCTTAGAAAGTGAAACTATTTTTTTCTAAATCTAAATCGTTTTTTTTTCCAACAAAACCAACGTTTGGGGTTTTCTTTTATGTCCCATAGCCATGCCTGATTTTTTTTATCATTTATTTATTTCACTTTACATTTATAATTAAAAAACAAAATAAGAGAGATGGATGGTGATACCAGTTATGTTTAAATTAATGAAAACCACCATAGTCAGAACATTAGTTACAAAAAATATTGATTTATCAACATTGTTTTTAATTTACCAAAAAACATATTCAAATTTATGCTACATATTTAAAATACTTTCATAAAATGATTTTATTAATAAATATTTACGATTTAAAACAAATGTTAAAAAAAAATGTACTCGATCCAGCAAAAGTAGTAAATAGTTTCATTTCAATCTATATGTACAAAAGAGGAGGATCAATTCTCTAGTAACACAGCAAAAACTATAAAATTCTAGAAACATGAAACTTGAGGTTATGTTTCTTTTATATAGTGTAAGCGTACTCAGAAAGGATTTTCCGAAACTTGTATCACCGTATTCCTTGAACTTACAGAGATGAAACTTAGTATAAAAATATTCTATGATGCAAATGGTAAAAAATCGACCTTATTCAAAAGGACCTCTACATAGGAGTGAAATGGGGTATTAAAGTTTGTATGGAACGTTTTAATGCGTTGTATGATATGCTTAGCATGTTTCAGGGTTTTTCAAGATAGCCCCTCAAAAGGGGTAAGTTAGAGTATTTAAATGTTTTGATAAAACCTTTTCCCTTTTTACCCTACCCATTTTAATTGTAATAATATGTATAATATAATATATAATATGTAATATATGCATAATATCTTCAAATAAAATAACCAATAGTTTATTGGGACGAACAATTCGTGCACCTGGTGGTAAACGACACGACTGTTCATTGCAGTTCCAGCGCCACTCAGAGGTTGCAATCGCAAAGATCTGAGGTGCACTGTCACACTTGACAAGTCCCACGTGCCTGTACTTTCACCAGCACCGTTACCCTTCAAAACCGGAACGCAGTAATGCTTGATTTTACTGCTTGGCGGTAGAAATAGGAACAGTACGTCCATTACCCAGCGATCCAAAGGAGCGGTTGGGATACAATCATAAAGTACCTACAAGCATACGTGCTGTTACAGCAATTTAGCTTGTAAACGCTTATAAAAGAAACGGTAAATCAAAAGTACTACATGCAAAGTCCTAAGGAACTAGTTCCTAATCGTTCCCTTTGTCCAACGACACCTAGATATGCATTAGACGCGTACGGAGGTAGCGTCGGCTAAACAAGCGAACACGCCATGGTGCTACACGCATAACTTGCTAAGTGAGATAAGACAGCGACAACGGGTAGCGGTACTGGTACGGTTCGCAAAATTAGTTGAGAGTATTGTAATATTGATTTTAATTAATATTATGATGTTTTAGTATTGTTTTATTTATTTTTTGTGAAATTACTCCACTAGTTCGTTATATTGTTCTGGTATTGCACAGACGCAGGTTTGAATCTTGTTAGATCGAAGGAATTTTTTTTGTGTTCGATTTTTGTATTAATAATTGTAAAAAACTAGTGGAGTAATTTCACAAAACATCATAATATTCACAATAATCAATATTACAATTAATAAAGCGACATCTCTTGTCACCCTCTGACAGCTATAAAGATAACCTGGTTGAGTGAAGAAAAACTTTAATAGATTTGTCACAGATGGCGTTACGGCAAAAAAAAAACCATAAAAACCAAATACAAAGATCTGTAACAAACGCATAGAAAACCTTTTTTTTATATGATACCAAGTGACGGGGCCAACAAGTCGTGCACAACAACAACAGTTGGAGTGCTACTTAGAGCTTTAAAACACAAAGATCTGAGGGGCACTGCCACTGCACCCGTCACCCTGAGACATTTGATCATCAGGTTGATAAATCTCATGTGCCTGTAGTTTCACCAGACAAATAGATTGAAAAAGTCATATGGATAACCATACCACTGAGTCGATCTGTAGCTCAGTTGGTAGAGCGGTCGCCCAGGTCACAGACGCAGGTTTGAGATCTGTCAGATCGAAAGCATTTTTCTTTGTGTTCGATCTTTGTATTAATAATTACAACACAAAGAAAAATTCCTTCGACCCGACTGAATACCAACCAGGGTATGTCGCCTCAACGTGGCTACCGCAGTTCCCACCTGAGCTACGGATCTTGCGATCTCGGAACTTTATGGCTCGATAAGGAATTTTTCTTTGTGTTTGTTCGATATTTGTATACACAATAATAATAAGATAAACTTTTTTTGCAAACCTTTCCTTATTACGAACCAACACATACGAAAGACAGTTTAATGAACAATTCATGTAAGTTCAGTACCATTTGTTCACCGTTTAACTGCTCGCTCTTGACGATATCTTAACTGCATAATATGCTGGAGTTTTATACTTAATACTTGCACTTAAACAAGTATTACTTGGATCACTTATTTGACATTGCCAGATATGCTTATAGCGACATTAAATTAACTAATAAAGATATAGAGTACAGTTTTATTGTTATAAAGAAACTAATCAAAGGAAGTGGTGGGAGTGAAATGGAATAGAAATATCTATAATATCTAGAACGTTCAGGAAGAGTCGTTTTCTCTCGTCAGAAGTTTAGTCAGGACGTCATCTTTTGTTCAAAATAAAGTCGGTCTAATTTTGAATTTCTCTCTGGCTGACTAGACAGTCAGTCTGTCTTTGTGGTTAGTCAGTCATCTGATCATCCACGGAAGTTGGATGTGACAATAAAGACTACAGTAAATCAAGTAAGAACTTTGGAGAGCCACCATATATGCCACTGCGGGTGTAAATGTTGGTCGAGTATAGTTGTGGGTCGGAGAACGGAGGCTTTTTAATTCAGAGGTCAGTGGTTTGAAAACGAAAGAAAGTACATAGTTTACAATCCTTGGAAAATATATAAGGTCCCCAACTCGTTTTCAGAGTAGACCTGTGTCCAACTGTGGGACTTATGAGTTGATAATGATGATGATGAAGTATAAATATTTGGGAACGAAAAACTTACAATTGTTTTCGCTATTCGTGAGATTGTCATAATGGATTGCTCGTTTTGAATCACAAAACCGTCCCAAAAATAAACACCTGCTTTACAAATTTAAACTCAATTTCATAAACATTAAACGCCTTTCTCGAAAGCAGACTTTTTATTTTAGAGACATAATTAGTATTAACGTCAATATTGTGATATTTTGATTGATAGATGATATTGAACATAATTTGACTTTTTGTTTAAATAATTTGTGCTTTTCCATTACTATTAAGTCGTTTTTTATTATCTATTTTATACTCAATTTAAAATGAAACTAATAGTTTCAACAAAAGAAATAAAATAAAAATTACATTGAAAAGAAATGTAAAACACCGACGACAGTCAACTTTAAATAAATAAAAAGTGACCAAATATAATTTAAATAAAAAAAGTACATTCAAGGCCTAGGTCAAGAATGGCCGGAGAAACAAAACATTTATTATGAAACATATTGTGAAAAACTAACACTTTCTTAGGGTTCTATGAGATTAAGGAGATAAAGTGGAAAGTAAGCATAGAGGAAGAAGACAAGAAAATTCAATTTGACCAGATAAATAGAAAAATGAGAGCCACGACGGCTTTAAATATTGTCATGAAATTGGAATATTGTCAACTATATCTGTAGAGTCTAGTTTATGATAATGGTGAATTTATATTTTACTTAGCAGTACTCACGTCATACTATCTTGCAATTGAAAATTCGCGTATCATCTTCGTTTAATGTATTTACGTTAACGTTCCTTTCGTACACCCTACTGAAGGAGCCTACCCGTATACCGTACCAGTCCTTTACTGCACGTTAGGCGCGCCCTGGGCAACAATCTGCGAGTAGCTCAGCTAATCATTTTACTACAATGGCAAGCATTATATTGTATGCCATCGATACGATAAGAAGAAAGTATTTACAAGAGTTTGCGTAGTTTCTATGATGAAATACTCTGTTTTTTTAAATTTTATACACATAGAACAACATTGGAACCAAGACATTGCCTTGTGGTAGACAATGTTACGTTTTAGTATTTTATCTTTTCGACAAACCTTGTGAACCTTTAACAATATTCTATATGCATTAGAGACAACAAAACTAACAAAAACTAAGGACACATATCGGCGTGTGATTTGATTCACGGTTCATCGCGTAGCCTTCGACGCGCTCAACTGCGCGTGCGCACAGAATATGGTGTAAAAACGAGACTACATTAATATAAACATTATGGAAGTGACTTTTCTTTAAAAGAGAAGTGTCAATTTTAAATAACATGTGCTTAAGTTACATGTTTTGTTCATATGAAAGCTTTCCTGTTCTCCAAATATAGCCGTGGTAGCCCAACACTTTGACCTACCAGCGTCGTGAGTTCAAATCCGGGCTTGGACCTCTGAGTTTTTCGGAATTCATATGTGCGAAATTTAAAATGGAATTTACCATGGGCTTTTTCGGTGAAAGAAATTGTGAGAAAAGTGTAAAATGTGTGTGAGGTTCCCAATCCGCATTACACCCGCATGGGATCTGTAGCTCAGGCCCTCTTATTGTGAAAGGAAGCCTATGCCCAGCAGTGGGACTATATACAGGCTGACTATTATTATTAAAAGCGTTCCCAAAACCCTATTCAGGTCTTTTTTTATAATATCAAGTGAAGGGACGAACAAGTCGTGCGCTGGATGGTAAGCTACACGCCTGTCTATAACAGCTGCAGTACCACTCAGAGCTTTAAATCGCAAAGATCTGAGGAGGACTGCCACTGCGCCCGTCACCCTGAGACATAATGTGCCTTTAATTTCACCAGCACCCTAAGGGCGCGTTCAAGTTAGCCGCTGTTAGAAGCGCTACAGCCGCGCGGTGGCCGCGCGAGTGTCCAAATTTTTAGTGATGTTTTTATCTTTCGACTCAGTTACGCGATGGATTCTGACGAAGAAACATTCCTTTTACCTAGTTCTTGGGGCACACAGTTCACACCTACGGGTATTAAAAATGACTCACGTGCTATTTTTTTTGCAGTTGTAGTTTCAGTTTCAAAATTGTCAGTAAATTTTAGACACAAAGTTTCCCACGCCTGTTTTTTAGCCAGTCCATTGGAATAACTGGCGTTGCATTTTGCAAGCTGCAATTGCAGCGCGTTGTTTTACATTCTCTATAAATTCTTCAATTCGATTTTCATCGAACGTGGTAAATTTGAAAAATTAACATGTACACCAGTGGCAAGGCGTGAAAATTTTCGTTAGTAAAGCCGGTTCGAAGAATGTCGCCTACCTCAACATAAACTTATTTTTTTCGTAAAAGGCGTTCATAGTAGTGAAGCGTGGGCGCTGAACAGCATTAATGCAACTCCTCGTTATTAGTGCATACCACCTTTACCATATTTGTCATTACTGATGTGTCATATATAAACAGTGCATGGTTAGATTGTTGAATTTTGGGAAGCAAATTTTTTTCTATTGAAATTATAGCCAAATTTTATGATCTTTCTTCTTTATGATAATTCCGCGTGTAGGTATGAATTCGCTTTAAGGCCGAAAACGATCTTCTGCGGATGCAACCGACATGGGAAGGGTCAAAAATGTGACACGAGAGTTAGTACTTGAAATTGAATTTGTGAGATTATTAATATCGGAAAAGCCAGCTCGATTCCAAATACTTCCCGAATCAGCTAATAAGAGACACGGAAAACAAAATAATTTGATTAATTTACAACTGCCGGTCAACCAATTATATTTGTCAGAAAATAATAGTGATAGTGTTTAAAAAATACCGTTTTTCTGCTTATAATCAATTTTTATCTCTGGGCCAGCACGGCCTTGCTTAATAACATGTTTTTTTTTTCCAAAGGGATGACTTTAAAAAATATGTTGTTCCATTAAGCAAGTAATCAACGAGACAATAATCGGATTAGACTAAAGCGGCCATGTATAAATAAAGAGTACAGAAAATAACAAAAAAAACGTACCTGTTAAAAAAAATCTTGAAAAGACGCCTTAGCGAAACTTAAAACAACACTCATTCATTAACAGACAGGGCACTAGTAAAGTTAATTTCACTGGTTACATAACGATAAATATAAAATTTATTACTTTAATACATTATTTTAACAATTAATTACTTGTAAACAAACTTTCATATCGCGAGAATCGCGACAAGTGAATGCAATTGTTGCCACTTTACTTTTTAATTGAAACTGCTAATTAACACGAGCTTCTCTTTACGTAGGCTAAGCCTAGTAAAATAAAACACCTAGTTAACCATTTTTGTAACGCTAATTATCGTTCAACATTTACAAAATACTAATAGAATTTTTTTTTGTTATAATATGTGACAATAGTAAAAAGAAGTTTTCACTTGGTAACAATCTTCCTAAGAAACATTGGCGGCAATTTAGTACAGGTCTTTAAAAATCATCCTTTCAGTTCATAGTCATAAGGTTTGAGTTTAAGAGAATATTTGATCAGAACTCCATCATTAGGTAACCCGTACCGACGAGCCATTTTTACCAATGTATGATAGCGGACTTTTGCGAATATGTGCGTGAATTTTTATGATGCGCGTAGGTTTTATGAATGAAATGAAAGCCGAAAATAAGCGGCTTAACTCGGGCTGTGATTGGTTAATAAGATCCATCGGGAAGCTCCGTATTATCAAGGACAGGTCACTTACTACACATTTATTAATGAATATTTTGAGTAAAGTTTTTAAGCAGTGGGGTATGCGCGATGTCACGTACAGGGTCAAGAGCACGTCAAGCTTGACACTTAAAACTGAAATCCAACTCTATGCCGCTTACGATAGGAACAGTCCAAAGTACAAAGTGTCAAGTTTGATGTGCTCTTGACTGTACAATGTTTTGATAATACGTGGAAAATTTTAGGCAAGCCGGTGGGAATCGAGTTATATGGACGCCTCGCTACTGATGTACACCTCACTAACTGTGACTACAAGCGAGCGTGACTGCAGCGCGACTGTCGCGAGGACGCCACGCTGTTGCAGCGCTTCTAGATTTTGTACGAAAAGTGACAGTCGCGCGGCCGCCACGCGGATATTTAGTGGTTACTGGATATTCTATAATGGAACATTAAATTTGCAAATGCAACACTAAATAAATTAACGCATAACAGGGGCCCAATTGCTAAGGTGCAATGTCTTCAGAGAAATTTATCATAGAAAATTAAATGCAAAAGGGGTGCAACTAAAGAATATCTTCTGCAATGATATTGTAAATAACTACGACATATATTGTAACCTTTGGTACATGTTGTAGCTGTAAACGGTTAGAAACGTGGGCTCTAGATGAGAAGGCCACGTGCTCGATACCTGGTAAGACTAATTTGGGAAATGAAGTTTTCTAAATTGGTTCCGGTTTAGGTGTTGTGGGTAGCAACCCTGGAGTGAATTCCCTTACTCTTGTACTTGTAATGCAGGGAATTCTCAGTTTGGATTAGGTAAGAGGTGTGTTGTTTCGCACAATTTTATACACATGAGTTCATTAGGTGTGTCTATTGTTACATGTTCACGAGAAATATTGTCTATTTTTTTATAATATCAAGTGACGGGACGAACAAGTAGTCGTGCACCTGACGGTAAGCAGCACACCCGTCCTGTAACAGTTGCAATGACACTCCGAGCTTTAAATCGCAAAAATCTGAGGGGCTCTGCCACTGCGCCCGACACCCTGAGCCATAAGTTAATTTATGTCTCATTTTCAAATATCTGTTCACAAAATATTGATTTAGAGTGAGGACCATAAAATATCGATTGACCACAGTTACAATTTCTACCGTTTGCCTGGTTGCTGGTTTGAATAATATAAAAATATACTTTGCTCTCTCTCATCATTAAGGGAGCGTAACTGTTGTCACATCTAGTCACTTTACATCCTCGTAAATTAACCAAAGTGTTGGTAATGGATCTCAAGTATTAACGGTAGTGAGTCCAATCACAGATGGTTCTAGCTAATAACTGTCGCAGTTTTTTCAATCAACTTTTTATCTGTGACCTTTAGTTGGAAAATTATCTTAGTAAACTAGATTATTCTATTCCTCTTCCTCCCACGTACAATTTGGTTGTGGAATGAACTCCTTGTCGGGGTTTTCCCGCAGGAATACAGCATGGAATCCTTCAAAAGGGGTTTGAAAATGGTCTTAAAGGGTTGGTAATGCGCTCGTAACGCTCCTGGTGTTGCAGGCGTCTGGAAAGGCTCGTTAATCACATATGTGTACTCTACGAAAATCATCATCATCATGGCGGCCGTTTTGTTATCTAACCTTGGATGTAGGCCTCTTTCATCTTTTTCCACTCTTGGCGATCTTGTGCACGACTCATCCAAACCCGATCTCCGTGTCGTCGGATGTCGTCTATCCAGCGCTGCGGTGGTCTGCCGCGCCCTCTGATGCCCGCTCTGAGTCTTCACTCAAGTACTCGCCTTGTCCAGCGCCTCTCGTCCATTCTCGCAATGTGCCAACCCCTAACCCACCTTTCCTACGAAAATAATTATAGATATTTCAGTCATTATTATTTGACCTCCATTTCACCTGATGGAAAGTGACAATGAGGTCGACGATGTAGCATGCACATCTAAATAAATTATTTATGCCTATTCACTGTCGCCTTGAAAAGGTCCAAGTTATAGAGTTCGGGAAATAAGTCCGCAGGTAGGGAATTCCACTTTCTAGCCGCTCGCCATATTAATGTGAAAGCAAAGCTTCGTGTGATTGCTAGGAATATCCACAACATAGGGTTGGAATCCCAGCACACTTTTAGTCCCCCGATGATGGAAAGGGGAAGGCGGAATCAAAATACGCAATTCCATCGCACACTCTCCGTGCACGGATTTTGAATGTGGTGCATGGACAGAATAGAATAGAATAGAATAGAATATCCAACTCGTAACATCACACGACATCTTAATATTATAAAAAAATGTATTCATTAGCATAGATTTCTTTTTTAAAATAGCTCAGACTGCGTACATAGCGCGGAATTTCAATTATGTCATCCGGGAAGACGAAATCGTTAGGTTTTATTTAGCAAATTTGTAACGGCCTGAAAGACTATTCCACACATGATTTTGTATGAAATTTCTCATAACAAAATCACCACTATTCAACACGGCACTTGGTGACTGAAAAGGGGACACGTTTCAAGAATTAAGTAGAAATAAAAACGCAACTCGGAGGCATTAAGGCGTTTAACATAAAAATCTTTTTAATTCACACATTTTTATGATACTCCACAGTCTTATTCTGGATAACGAGGTCATGAAATTAACTTTGTACGAACATATATACACATTTGAACTCTGACAACTTTACTATACGCTGATATACTAGTCAGATGCAGTTTCATATTCTCAACTTCAACACATAGTTATCAATAAATTGGCTACCTCGGTAGCCCAGCGGTTTGCATTGTGGCCACTGGATGTTGGAGCTCGAGTAAAGTAAGACCGATTCGGAAAATAAACTTTTCTAAATTGATTCTGTGTTCTCGGATGTTCTAGAAAGCGGTGCTCAGGAGTGAATTCTTTTATACTCATAGTACACGGAATTTCCTACTTCCAGACCAGGTATTTGGTGTAGTTGTCTGGCACGTGAATTTAGTAGCAGTAGAGGTCCTTAAAAGAGGTCGTCTTGGGAAGTACTGCCTTATTTCTTTCTACGAACACCATTTATTTCCGTCAAGTAGTACTTATAATGTGAGCAATACTGCATTCCGGCTTTGAAGGGTATGGCTGCTGGTGAAATTACATGCACATTGGACGTCAAATTTATTTGCCAGTGCCCTCAGATCTTTGCTATTTAAAGCTCTTGAGTGGCACTGCAACTGTTATAGATAGGCGTGTCGCTTACTACTAGGTGCACGAATTCTTCGTCCCATCACTTGACATCATAAAAAAATACTTATATATCCGATCTTAAGGTAAGATTGCTTTTCAGTAGCTTTCTTTATGCCCTTTGATTGTTATTGATTGTGTATTTCTATGTGTTGCTTTAGGTAAATATGAGAGCATTTATTTTCTTCTAAGTCTGGAATCTTCATAATATAAATGTCGATATCATCAACAAAATAATAAGTGATTCACGATTCAAATGCAACGGTTAATTTAAATGATAGACTCAGAATAAGAACGCCTCGGCGCGTGTCGGCCAACGCATCTGTTTGAATGGGAGGCGCATTAACGCCCGGCATTCATCAACCGACTAATGACACGTCCGCACGTCATAGTCGCGACTTGACCCGAGTTACAATCGGACAGCGATTGCTTTGTGCGATATATTATCATTCTATGAAGGATTAGGTCCATTGTCTATAAAAACACAGCGAAAAAGAATTGTTTTTGAGCAACCAATAATACTTGTAAATAAATGACGTGATTGCGAAATTAATGAAACTCATTTTCTTCAACAGTTCTCCATTGCCTTTTGGTATTTTCTATTTACTTGGATCAACAGTGGTTGAATACCAATTACTTTTATGCGTTTTGCAGCGGATCAATTGGGTCAACGTTGACTTAACGCAGGTTACAACGTAACATATGTATTTTAGAATATAACGCGCGATTGCGAACTCCACTTCGAGACACTACCGAGCCGTTGCATCATCACAAGATTTTGTAATAATGTCGCATCTTTCACAACTACTGTACATATCACTAAAACCCCTTTTTGTTAAAACAACAAGATTCATATACTTGGTGTTTCAAAAGGATTCAGAGTCAAACATTTCGAAAGAGAAACATTTCGAAATCTATATTATTATTAAACTTTTTTTACTTAATTAGGAGCTGTCAAGTGTATTTTGTTTTTTATGTTAATAATGATTTTAAGTGGAAAGGTTTTGATTATCAACAAATAATTATATTTAAACTTAATCAAGAGCTGTACTTTGATGGAACTAACTAAATCTGACGAAACGTACTTCTGGCATATTGGAACGTGATAATGAAGACGCTTCTTGAAAACGGACGCTATCTTCTATGACATATACCAATCTTTGACGGATGGGAATATTAAAACATTACATATTTTCCTTTCTTACTTTTTTTTTTGCTGGCGTTTTCAGCGTACTTTGCTGCTTAGTATGAAATTGGAGCCCGCGAACGTTCTGAATACTCAGAATACTTGTCATGGAACTTGGGAATTCGATATAATTATTTTTATCTTTATACCTGTCGGAATCTACGTTTTTGCAGATTGTGCGTTACAGTCCACAAAATAGAAAAAATAAAGGTAAACGAATTTTTTTTGCAGCACACTGTATACTGAAGGTATCGTCAATGTATAACCTACCTCTTGTAACAATATTCAACTGAAATTTACGCATCTGATAGTTAGATTTATTTACATTCCAAGAACTTATTTTGGATAAGCAAAAGCTGAGTACTCTAAAACTATTTTACACCATTGGTGTAATAACGACACATCTGCAAAATGATAATTTTTCAGGAGAGAGAACGATTCTACTTAATAATAATGTAACACACTCATAGCTCCGCCGTGTGTCGTAGGTGCTATAGACACACACATAGATAATCACAAATTACACCCAAACTCACGAGAAAAATAAATGGCTTTGTCATACAAATATTTCTAGTAATAAGGAAATCGAACCTGGGACCTCTGCGTGGCAGTCCGGCATGGTAGCCGTTCGGCTACGGAGACAGACTAGTAGAAAATAGAATTGAATGGAAAAAAGTAAAGTTGAAAAACAACCATTAATTTATTTACTAGAATTGATTTGATTGGGAATATGAAAACAAATATTTCTTATTAACGTTATTATTTCCTATAAAATTGTATACACAAAAAAAACAAATAATAAAAATATGCCAGACAACTACACCTACTACCTGATCATAAAATAGAAGATTCCTTGTAATATGAATACTAGATCAATAAAATTCACTCCAGGGTCTGGGGCAGTGAGACCAAGACAAATTCAGAAAAAATTATTTCTTAAATTTCACATTGGGAATCGAAGTTCTCTTCACCCAGAGCCTACAGTGCAAGCCACCGAGGTTGCATGGAAGCGCTGTGATGCTACAAATTTCTTAATCACATATTTTCAAACACGGAGCGAACGTGTGAAGAAAAAACTGATGAAAATTCGGTTTCGGAAATAGTTATGGGCAGGCTTGTCGCTTACCCCGAAGCCCACCACTTATTCGTCCTTCAATTAGTATTATTTAAAAAAAAAACTAAGGACAATTCTTATGGGTCAAAATCAAAGTCAAAGTCGAGTAATAATTTATTCCAAAGGTAAAATTTTTACACTTGAAAACTTAGTTTTTTAAGCTATTGCTCGTTCACTACGCTGACCTCCCTTAGAAGAACGAGCAAGAAACTCTAGGGATTGCTCTTTTCAAATAAATTTAAATGTCATGGAAATACACTTTGAATCATAATTGTGTGGAATCAAGACTTATGTTGTATTTCCATAAATCTTTATCTAACAAATACTATTCCATTTTATAATATGACTTTTCAATTAAAATACTTTTAATGTACGTTTTAAACTCAGGAAATGATATCTCAATATATACTCCGGAATCTATTGTAAAAAACTTATAGTTTCCCATAAAATAATCGTTTATCTTAGTTAAACGAAATAGTGGTACCATTAGTTAGGACTTACCTAATATTATTATTAACCTTGGAACATCTTATTTCATTATCTATATTTTATCTTATATTATATTATATCATTATTCATAAGAATATCTTCTTTCTTAACTTGTATATTTTTACGGGAGAACCTAAACGGTACACAAAACGTATCTCTCATTTTTGCAACACAAATATGGTTTGTATATCTGCCGGAGTGATTCTTCTCATCAATACGAACATTATCATCATTACCAGCCTATCGCAGTCCACAGCTGGACGTAGGCCTCTCTCGAGGCCTCAAGGCCTGAACTTGTCGCATCTATGTGCTGCCTGCTGATTGTCACTCTTTCTGGCCAGAGAGCGTCCTACACACGTTTGCCGAGCCTTGACCTCCACTCAAGAACTCGCTTCCCTCATCTATTATTGATTCTTAGTTAGTGAGACAGTCATGGCCAGCCCATTGCCACTTCAGCATGCGTATTTTACCAGCTATGTCGACAACCTTGTTGGATACCTTCATGATCAATACAAACAATTGTTACTAAAGTGAACATTCTGGAATATCGAAAAAAATAAGAGATGTACATTTAAATCTTTGTATAACTTACAAAAAACTTTCACCGAGTTTCTTATGAAACAGCGAAACTTCGAAATCTGCATTTTCCACACGAGCCACATTTTCTCAAGAGGGCATTCATGCACACGTAACCTGAAGTATTCCCGAGGGGCTATTACACTACCATTATGAGTATTAACGCAGTAAGAGCCGTCTCGCTCGAATAATGTATGGTTTGAAATAGTTTGCATTATAATGTGTGTAATTAAAAATGTTGAGCGTTAAATGTGGATGGTCATAATGATTTAGTGTTTATTATAAAAGAGGGTGAGAGCAGAATATTATAAAATATTGGAGATTTATTTATTTTTATTTGGAAGAAATAGTGACACGAGGTTGAGATGGTTATATAGGTACTCCAGGGCTTCGTTTCCACAGAGGGCCTACAACACAGAGGCTTTATTATGAAATTTAGTGTATTATATTAGTTTAATATTATTATATATTAAAAAGCATTGACGTTAAAAAAGTTAGCCTATCAAGATATATATGGAATCATTCACATCATCAACGTATCGCAGTCCACTGCTGGATATATGTCCCAATGTGTGCCATTTCACCCAGTCCTTAGCTTGTCGCATCCATCTACTGCCAGCAGCTTTTCGTAGATCGTTATGTAGTTTTTGGTCCCGTTCTGTTTTTATTTTGTTTTTTATTTTTTTTTTACAATAAAAAAATGTGTATTTGATTAATAATACATCTAATATAATTTTGAGGTAAAAATGTGAAATTATTTTTCAAATTAGTTGTCAAATCACGACAATGAACGTTTCTTTTTTACACTTAAATTATATTTTTCAGCAAATTCTAATAAAATGAAAAAGATTTCAGTTAATTGACTTTCCTATACTTTCCTATTTAATGTTTAGAAATTTTTTGACATATGTTGTGCCTTGGTATACAATTGAGCACAAAAATGAAGGGATCGTTTTGAAAATGATTGACATGACAATTTTATACATGAGGTGACAGTTTTGTCGTATCTGATTTACGTACATTTCATTTTTCGAACAAACTAACGGTACCGTTTAGGTTCCATGGTCATGCCTGACTATATGAAGACATATGAGCATATTATGTTTATCTATGTTTCTAAATGTTTGAATTTTATCAAATTAAGTTCCTTTAAGTTCCTTTAGTAAGTTCCCGTAAGTTCCTTTATCAGTGCAATATATCCAATACTTGGAATTACGAAATTGTCCTTATAAACATGACCTATTCCCTAATAAATATGTCTATTGCACTAGAAAATCAATAAAAGACAAATCATATTTACGCCAATGTTATCATTCGAGTGATAAATAAGAAAACTGGACCGATTGTTGGACCGGTACTTATCGTATGAATGTGGTTTTGTTAGGTATGATTTTGCTGGCTAATGCAGTCAATTCAAAGCAGTAAGTGAACTTTTAAAAGTATTTGAATGGTGCAAAATTATTTTGCTATGCGGTATATCCCGTAAAGCATATAAAAACAACTCGTCATATTGTCCGTAATCAATGAATTAATGAATGTGAGTAACAATATTCTGAGAATAATTAAATTGAAATTTAAAAACTTTTTTGTGTCTAATAGCGGTAGAGCCCTAGTGAAAGATTTCGTCCAGGGAAGTACTGTCACTTTAGCCTATTTCTGCCCCCAAGCAGTAATATGAGCATTACTACCTGAACCTTTAAGAGGAGACTGGCACTAGGCACTAGGCCTATCATATGGGATATGTATTTTTTACGCTTACACTCATAGTCTCACACTAGGGAAACCCTGCATCGTGGGAGTCACGGACACACACATAGACAACTAAAAATTACGCCCAAACCTACGAGGAAATAAATATAGGCTACGACCAAGGCCATACAATATTCCTCCCTGTGAAAGAATCGAACCCGAGACCTCTGCGTGGCTAACCAACACGGTTCGTGCCACGGAGGCAGTTATATAGTATATATGGATTGATCATGACGATATTATCTTACGTATGCGAAAGTTAGTAATAAATATTTACCTATTACTTAATTATTCTGAAGCCGTTGAACAATTTAGATGTGGTACCTAGGATAGGATAGTTTCCATCTGAAAGGGTACTGTTGAATATCTTAAAAGACTACATATTTGGCTTCCATATTTTTGAGCGCACTTTCCTATACTGTGACCTCAGAGCTAAGATATCGTATCTGGTTGGCTAATGCACTCCTAACTCATGTGCACGCGCCGCGCCGGTCTGCGCAAGCGCTTGTGAGTTACTAGAGTGCTCTATCTCGCTTGTCCTGCTTTCCTGGTATTGCCTGACAGTATGTGGGTATACCTCAGTTCCTTGTTGGAGATTTGGTGTAATGTTTTAAAGTTTGTGGACTTAGAGATAAACGTGATAGAATGCCGAGTGTCACACTGATCATGAACACCGGGTATATCCCTATGGTATAAAAAAAAATGTTATTAAGTGATGGGACGAACCACGACATGTTCGTCCTGATGAAATTCTTTAAATGCAGTATTACTTATTTTTAAAAGTAAAATAATGTCTATAAAATAAAATACAATCTACAATATTTAAACTACTTTCCCTCTAGGTCGCATGACCACCCGCGACCGGCTGTATACACGAATGTATGTACTTCTTAATCAGTACAGATAACAACCATTTTAGTCGCAGTGGAACTCCTTGTGAAAGAGTTCGTCCTGGGATTGACTGCCACCTTACCTATTTCTGCTACCAAGCAGTAATGGGAGTATTAATGTGTTTGTACGGTTTTGAAGGGCAAGGGCGCTGGTACAATCACAGGCGCATTGAACTTGTTACCTTTTGTCTCTGGGCAACGGGAGATCTTTCTGATTTAAAGCACTAAGTGGTACAGCAACTGTTATGGACAGGCGTGTTGTGTACGAGTGTCATCACTTGGTATTATAAAAAATATACAAATCTCATGAAACAAATTGTGCATATGTGGGAAGTTCTCCTCCGTGGCCGAACGGTTACCATGACTGGCTGCTACGCAGAGGTCCCAGGTTCGATTCCTGGGCCGGGAGAAATGTTTGTATGACCTACATTTATTTTTCTCGCGAGTTTGGGTGTAATTTGTGGTTGTCTATGTGTGTGACCATGGCACCCGCGACACAGGGTTTCCCTAGTGCGGGGCTATATAGAGTGTGTGCGTTATTCTTATTCCATTGTTATTATTATAACTCTCATATTTAAGCATAGGAAAGAAACGACTGTAATTTCGTTGGTAGAGTATTTAAACCACTCTACCGAAAAGTTGTAATTTTGCTGATGTGACTTCATTACACAGAGGGTGTGTCTTGTACCCGAAATGACGGATGACAATGGGTCGTAATGAGGTTGTTACTTAATTACTTACTGTACAAGTAATTGATAAAAAGCAGTCTCCTTTTCACAAATCTTACCAATAAAACAAACCAATAAAGCCGTAAGTTGTCTGATAAGGTTATCTGGCGAATAAATTTGTCAGGCATCTGTCGAGCGCGCGCGGCAACGCCGTACGTCTTGTCACGTGATATGTGCATTGAGATATCGGCGCAAGAGTCGATTGGTGAAATAAACTGTTATTGATTTTGTGATTGATCGCCTTTTAATTATTGTATATGTTAAGTAGCTTTGAAGAATTCGAAATTTTATGCTTATTTATGTGAGAAACATACTTTAGAAAATATGTTATTTTTCATCATACTTGCAAGTAAATAGTATAATTGCATGCAGGCTAACTTGACTATAATGTCCCAAATAAAACCCTCGGACCTTTTAATTCTCCTTACCGACCATGGCTGTAATGAGAGGAAAGCAGGCCCGAGGGTTTTATTTGGGGCATTATACTCAAGTAAGCCTGCATGCAATCATACTATGTGTATTTACGTGCAAATGTGATGATAAACATTGTATGTTTCACGAGCGGTGCGGGAATTATGAACCTCGACTGTGAAAAATCTCAGTCTTCGTGTCCGGGCTTCTAATGGAGTCTCGTTCGTAATTCATTGTTTTCCACCGTTAAAACATAATTCGCTATTAAAAAATCACCATCGTTTCTTTTACACGAAAATGGTGGTTGTAGCAAGTTTAAAAAAAAAAACTATACTTGGTGTATACCATTGGTATATTGTTGGTAACACCATTGGTGAGTAAAATCAATGCCATGCCAAGATGAATTCGTATTCTTGGTAATAAAGCCGTTGTGATCATACTTCAAAAGTTCTTTTGTCACTACAAAGTTATAAAAATAATACGTACTACATAAAACACATTTTATAACTCTCCTCTCCTGTCCTATATAAATGGGTTATACAGTGAGTGTCACAAGTAATCGAAATGAAGGTAGCCGTCGACATCGAAAGAGGGTAGACAGATATGTCTGCTCTTAAAGCTGTCAACTCGCGACCATGGAGCGTGTAACCGTTCCGAAATATCGGGAAAACAAATAGAACTCACACCATGGTATGAAACGTGTAATTAGTGATATTCATTTAGTAAATAACCACGAGAGTCTTAGAATCTATATTAAAATCTCCTATTTAAGCATAAAAAGTTTTGCACTAATTTAGTTCATAGCATCTTCGAACCTCTCTCTCAATATTATATAAAAAAATATTATTATAATTTTTTATATAGTATCAAGTAACGGGACGAACAAGTCGTGCGCCTGGTGGTAAGCTACACGCCTGTAGAATTTTAAATCGCAAAGATCTGAAGTGCACTGCCACTGCGCCCGTCACCCAGATACATAAGTTGACAAGTCCCATGTGCCTGTAATTTCACCAGCACCCTTACCCTTCAAAACTGGGACACAGTAATGCTGACATTACTGCTTGAAGGCAGAAATAGATAAGGTGGCAGTACTTCCCTGGACGAACTCTTTCACAAGGAGCTCTACTGCTACTAAATCTGCCTCTTCAGCCCTGAGAGGCCGCCATAACAGCATTTACCTAAATAGGACAAGCATCACACAAAGCACAGATAACTACGCTGTATTGTTATTACATAATTACAATTAAGGACATTTTTCTTTTTTTATTTATTAATTTGTATTAAAAAAATTGTGACTTTAATAAAAAATTATATGTTACACCTACGTCTGAGCCAAGGCTAATTACAGAGTTTCTTGATTAGATTTATTCAGTCGTAAGTAGCTCTAGTGCTACTAAATAATACTTATTACGCTTACAGCACCAATTTGAGAGCAAAATAGAGGTACTTGGACGAATAATTTGAAAAGCTCTAGCAGTAAAGCTGAAAACCTGTAGTAAATAGGAAACTATCTCGTAACTAAAGTACTAAACAGTACAAGCTTTCTACTAGAGCTCTCAATCGTTGTACACGCCGATACAAAGTCGTCGTGTAAGTAAATACGTCACGTACTTTAGTCGGGACACCGATGCTAGGACGGACACTACCGTATCGGGTTACTGATTTACTGGGCAATGTCGTCACAATGTGTTGAGGGTGTCCTTATGTTTATAAGAGGTAGCGATTAGCGAACACGCCGCAGCAGGAAATTGAATTACATGATAGAGAGCGGGGCACTGGGTTTTTTGTTACGATACCCATTGACAGGACGAACATGTCATGCGCCTGGTGTAAAGCGACACCCCTGTCCATAGAAGTTACAGTGCCACTCGGAGCTGTAAAACGCAAAGATCTGATAGACACTGTCACTGCACCTGTCACCCTGAGACATAAGTTGACAAGTCCCATGTGCCTGTGATTTCACCAGCACTTTTACCTTATCCTTTAAAACCGAAACACAGTATTACTTGCATTACTGCTTGGCGGCAGAAATAGGTAAAGTGACAGTACTTCCCTGGACGACCTCATTCACAAGAAGCTCTGCTGTTACTAGTTGGTATTAATATGAGGAGTACTTTCTATTTTCCTTCCAATTTTCCGCTTTAAAATAATAATATAATATAACAATAAAATTTTATTTCAACAATACTTTTAAAGAGAAACTGACAAGCGGTAATACCAGTAATACCAATATATAGATCATACTTATACAAATCTGTTCAGGCTTAAGAGTGTAAAGTAAAACCGTGTTAATGTTTTTGTAATTATTAAATAAATAAAAAAAGAAGATCAATAGAACAGCAGTCAATTCAAAATTCCTGACTCTGAAAGTAGATTAAAAACAGTGCTACGAGTATTAGGGATTGTAAAAATATGTATGTTTAATATTGTAGCATGCATTGAACCAAAAAAAAACCTTATAATTTTAATGAATCAGAAAGCTAACTAAATAGAATATTACAATATACTTTTGATCATTAGTACACAAAGCAAGCGAGCGAGTATCCACCGTTCATGAACTTTCATTCGTTATATTCTTAAACTTCTGAAAAAATGCAAGAGGTACCTTATTGGAAATGAACCTGCAGTCAGTCATGATCGTAGAACCCATAAGAGCATGTGGAAAAACAAATAAATTGGATTTTCATTCTTAAGAACTCCATATGCTATCTTAATTGTAATTATGTAAGTATAATTGTGTAAGTGTATTTATAAATACATCGTTTGTCTTTTGTTTGTTTCAGTATTCTGTATGAGTGTGCAGGAAATGTTTGTGATTGTGATAATAAATGAAGCGCTGTCGCTTATTACCATAAAACCAACTTTAAACACGAAGAGTGTTGTAGGAAACAGGATTAACGCTTGTATGTGATATTTTGTTCGGCCCTATTGTGTCAGCTTGCAAAAATGTTAGTCGCTGACATTTAGTTTTGCTTACAACGTGTTTGGACTAGATAAATGCCCAAGTAAGAAAGCATGGCGTAGTGTACCTTTTCACCAAAGGTTGTAAGTTGCTAGGAAAGATTACCGACTAAAATGTACCAGAAATCAACATCTCAAAGGTTGGTAGTTAAGAATAATAAAATGATATTTAATTTTTTTGCGTATACAGGGTATAAGCGTTGAGTGTGCCCAAGCAATTATTTCATAAATATAAAAGATATCAAAAAGCTACAAACTGATATCGAAAGTAAGTTACCTAATGTATAAGTTGACATTAATAACTTTTTGAAAATAAAACTAAAAATATCCAGAATTTTAACATTTAACACTCCCATACATTTAATATGACATTCGTAGAGAGACTTTTGTTTTCCTATCGTAAGAGGCAACAATAAGTTAACAAATGACAAAACTGATAGAAAGAAAGTAATAAAACTATATTTTAATTGAATAAAAATATAATGGCATAGTCGATTATTCGGTCAAGTGTGAGTTGTCCATAAAAGTGAATAAAATAGATTTTTGTTTAGTTTCGATCGATTCAGTTTTGTATAAGGATCATTTCATTGTATGGGATGAAAAAGTCTGGACAGCAGAAGTTGGTCCAATTTAGTCAAATCAATAGCAGTTTTGCTATCTGTTAAGTTATAGGAAAACTAAAGCCTCTCTACGAATGTCGTATTTAATGTATGGCGTTTAATGTTAAAATTTTGGATATTTTTAGTTATATTATTATAAAGTTATTGGTATCGATTTACACATTATTTAACGTACTTTCGATATCAGTTTAAAGCTTTTTGATATCTCTTATATTTATGGAACAATCGCTTAGACACATTTTACGATTACACCCTGTATATATGTCCCACTGCAGTGCTTAAGCCTTCTCTAACAATGGGATAACTTGAGCTGTAGTTCCGTGGTCCCAAAGTGGACTGGGAACTTCATACCTATCATTAATTTGTTTTGCAGATGTGTGTAGGTTTCCTCACGAGGTTTTCCCTCACTTTCCTTCAATTAAATTTGGCACATAGATTTCGAAAAACTCTTCTGAGTTTTGCACCTCTATGCAAGCCCGGATTTGAATCCACGATCTTGAAAGGCGTTAGGTCAAGACAACAAAACCAACAACAGGCTACCACGGCTTTTTTGTAGTTAAGAAATTTGCCTCGTAATTACCCACGTTGCGAGGTCCATTCCCGGGACGTTTTACCTCTGAGACGGGAACTTTGCCGACCTGAAAATTGTGTAAATAATCTAATTTTTCCCTCTTAATTACCAAGTTCCTATTTCGATTCTAGAGCAACTTCTTAACTTTTCAGACTGAGGACCAAACACAACCTGAAAATTAAGACCTAAAAAAGACCTTGTAGATAGAATAATTCGTCTTGAATGTTATACTATTGGCTTTGTCTGTGCTATAATTCATTCTGAGATGGTTTTTGCTTGATTTTAAACTTTATTAGCACAATTAGAACGTAGTAATCACAACTGACAAAGTAATTGTGAACATAAAATTTGAATTATAACACTACAGTCAAAGTGGAAACTGCTTATGATGTGAATTGTATAATATTATCGCGAAGAGTTGAGATCCTTCATAATATGGTTCACACTAAGTGTCATGATAGCAATAGGGGAAGAGTTGCAATCGACACAAAATTTGGAAGTATATATGTATATAACTTTTCTGACATCATGCACTCATTATCATTATCCACAGCCTGATTTCACCCACTGTTGGCATAGGCCTCCCGAAGTTTGTGCCATCAACCAATCCCGTATTAGCCGCATCCATTGACGCCCCGCGACGACAATACGCAATAATTATTTTTTTCTTCTTCTTCCATTCATGTCCATCGACTGTTACCTTGTTGTTCACTAATATTTTCTTAGGTGTTCCCAAAAAATGTAGTCGAATATTTCATGCATTTCACTATAACGATTTGGACGTCTTTAAATAGGTCACGAACTCAGGTTGCCTGGATCAGGGACAATTTCTTCAAGTGGGGATTTTTGGATAGTTCTGACCCCGACGACTTGTGAGGAGTAATTCAAACGCTATGTGACCTACATGCCTTTAAATGGTATTGAATAATTTTTGAACCATATATTGTGTGCTACATATTTAATCAATTTTGTATTTGACTGTTTCATTAAAATATTTTTAAATTTAGGAAATCATAATATTAATATATGCTACGGAATCTTATTGTAAAAACGTATACAGTTCCCCATAAATGAACATTTACCTTAGTTAAACGGAATCGAGATGCCATGAGTTTGGACTTAGTTCTAAGGTTAATATTACGAATATCTTCTTTCTTAATGAAATTATTTACTTACTTATTAGATGCCACAGTCTGAGAGAAACCCGACAAAACAAACGGTACACAGAATGAATCGCTCGTTTTTGCAACACAAATATGGTTTTGTTTGTATTGTTTCATTTCTCATAGAAAATTCACAGAGTACACGTAATACATACGTAGTTGTAAGTGAAAATAACATCGTGCATTAGTGTTTAGTAAGGCGACACGTTGGGTATCGTGTCCAGTGCCGTATATCGCCCAAATGACGCCGTTACTTTGAAGTAGTGTAATCGAAAGTGTTTGCTATTCGTGAGAAGAGGTGGTTTGGTACTTTGACGTTATTTTATAGAATTTTCAAATATTTTCTAAATAATGTCTCATTGGGTTATCAAATGGTATTGTATTATATATATTTATGTTACTTTACTTACGTTTAAAATATTTTTTCTCTCTTTTTACACACACTGGCACATTTGAATTTATAGATGTGGGACACTGTTGTAATCCTTAAAAATAATGGAGTGTTTTTTCGAAAATGTGGTTGGTTATGTTATTTTTTTACTTTCTTATTTGTCTGCCATTTTTTAAATTACCTACTTAATATAGACGTTTGTGTGGTTTGAGGTTGATTTTGCGTGGTTGTAAATTCTGTAAAGTTTACATTTATTTCATTTTTTCATTTATTTTTGTTTATTTATATATTTTTTTTATTTTTTTTTTACTTTTCCTTTTTTTTCATTTTTAGCCGTTTCTGCTTTATGCCAAAATCTACAAAAATGCTTTTTTGTTTGTTTTTTTTACAAAGGTTGAGTAAGGCTGTACTAGTCGATATTAAAGACGTTAATTTAATGGCTACTTTTTGTCTAATTCTAATTTATTTAAATGTAAACGTTTTATATTCTCAGTTTGTTTGTTTCGCTAAACGTGTATCGTGTATATGATACTGCAGTAATAATCGTTAGTTCAAATTATGAGCGGCAAATTATGATAATGTTACATTAATTTAGAGAAAAAAAAAACGTTCATTATATACTAAAGAGTGAAGCAAAAAGGTGTTATCAATGGATTTTTAAATGCGGCCTAGACTGGCATCCATCCATTCCTTATAAGAAAAATGATTTGTTAAACTGGCGTGCAATTCTGACGAATTGTATACCGACTCATTATGATCATGTGATTTTTTAACAAATGGAAAGCTCAGTGTTGTATGCACAACACAATCAGCAGATCGTGAATTACTGCGTGTGTAATAGGTCAAAAAAGAACTATGTCACTTCTCATGCTCTTAAAGTTCGTATTTATGCTGGGTGTAGGCAGTGCATTAAATAAAAAAAAACATCACATTAATCACGTCTAATTGTTGTAATTTTACATTCAATTTTAATTAAATAATCGTTTATTTGTAATATTGTTGTTTAATATCCTTGCAATCGAAGTGAAAAGCAGAGTGTATATATATAGTGTATAACTCGATCATAAAACCCATTTTATCCACGACCTAAGTATTGTATAAGTATACTCGTTTCGGGTTAAACGACGCATTTTATGCACTTATTGTACAATCTACTATTTTAGTTATACTACTCTTGAATAGTAGAATAAAAGTAATAATAAACTTGCTTAGAAATAAAGAAATATTTTATTTATACAATGAAATGTACGATCGATCACGCACAATATGGAATTAGGACAACTTTTTGTAGCAGTAGAGCTCCTTGTGAGAAAATTCGTCCAGGTAGTACTGCCACCTTACCTATTTCTGCCGCCTAGCAGTATTGTGGGCATTACTGCGTTCCGGTTTGGAAGGGTAAGGGTGCTGGTGAAATTACAGCCACATGGGACTTGTCAATTTATGTCTCAAGGTGACGGGCGCAGTGACAGAGCCCCATTTTGTAATGGACAGGCGTGTAGCTTATTATCAGGTGCACGACTTGTTCGTCCCGTCACTTGATATTACAAAAAATATATATGTATATTATATACAACCAAAAATAATATATTATTTAAAAAAAAAGCTTTTGAAGAAATTCAGTTTTAATGTAATTTATAAAATCGCGTAAACTGCACTACCATGTCAACGAAATATGAATGACGTCATTGGTAGGTCAACAAACTTGTCAATGTGCATTTGCCACTTGCGATCCACAGTTTTTACAGTTTTCAGGTAAAAAGTGCTTAAACGGAAAAAAACAATAGATAAGATGCAAACTGTGAATACGGTGACGTTTTTTGTTTACTTACGTATGACGTCACATGCTCACTTTATGTGGTTTGCGTTTGCAAAATAAGTCATTAATTTCTTCACAGAAATACTGATTGAAAGATCGCTTTTTTAAACAAACGAATGTATATTCGACGTTTCAGATTTTTTTCTGATTACTGTCTGATTGCAATTTACATGAGACTAGCCCAATCGGGTATGCGTTGAAATGCCTCTGAAAGAAAAACAATTTTTTTGTTAGTGCATCTTTTCAGCTGTAGACATATTTCTTGAGACAACTGATCCATCTATTATTTTAAAATGGTTCTACAACCTCAGAAACTTTTGCTGGCGTGGGCATCACAATTCACTAAAGTTTTACGCTATTTTACGAATTTATATTTTATCCCTTTGCAAAGAAACGGAACTCACACCTACGGTATTAATACAAACAAATACGCATTTCTATGCATATGTAAGATTATTTTCAAATTTACATACATTTTTTTGTTAAATTCGTCTTTTCCTTAATAAAAATATGATTACCGGCTGATATAACAATACGGAACTTTTTTGTTACAGCTTATAGATTGATTACATTTATGAACCGTTGGGTTAATATAGCTTTGGATGGCGATGACTCAGTACGCCCAGAATCTTCCTATTATAAAAAAAGAAACGACCACACAACAACATTATTAGAACACGATTTATAAAAATTTCATGCCAGACCCGGATAATGTATGTATTGACCACAATAACAAATACAAATAATACTCTACATTACAACATTTAGTTTTTTCGCCACGCTATGAAATTGTAATCAAATTACATTGCTTTATAATTAGAAAGTCACCACATATAGTAGAAAAAGCTCTATATCCACGCAAAAAGAACGAAAAAGATGTTTTACTTTTCGATTCCCCACGGACCACCGTCGCGAAATGCACTCTGTCATTATCGCTCTTATTATAAGAATGCAAAGCTTTTTCTGACCGGCTTAATGTGATTTCATGTGGATAAGTGTAGTGTCTCCTTATTTAGTGTAGAAAATACCTGCATATTTATACCCTGAACGCTATAAATTGGGTCTCATCAAGGCGAGAGTGAATAGGCATTATATAGGTGTGCATGCTCCATGTCGTCAGTTTCCATCTGGTGAGATGGAGGCCAAATATGCACTTCTTATTCCAACTTCAATAAAAAAATCTATTTTACTCAGGATGTACTTTTCGACCGAATAAATTTTCACTAATATTTTTAAATTAAGTTGCTAACAATGTACGGGATCAAGAGCAGGTCATGCTTTACACTTAAGACTTAAATTCAACTGTATGCCGTTTACGATAAGAACGGCCCAAAGTACAAAGTGTCAAGCTTGATGTGCTCTTGACTGTACTTGCTTGCTGAAGTCTTGGTCATGTTTGAGGTACTCCAAGTCTATTTGTTCTAATTAACGTTTTGTATCACATAACTGTTCTATTTATTTTATTTATTTATAAAATATAAGTGCGCATTTGACTGACATCTCATCTCATGGAAAGTGACGATAAGGTCGACGGTGGAACATGCAGACCTAAATAATGCCTATTCACTCTCGGCTTAAAAAGGCCTATGTTATGGCGTTCAGGGAATAATTCTGCTGGCAGGGAATATCACTCCATAGCCATTCGCCATATAAATGTGGAAGCGTAATCCTTGGAATATGGGAAAAACCGTTTCTAGATCAAATGATTTAGGTACTTAATATTAAATAATATTATTTAATAATAGTCTTATAAAAATATGCGATACATTTAAGGATGTTGTCTAAAGAATGTGTAAATCTGTTACACGATAGGATGTACTTCGCCCGATCATATAAAATCCTGAAAACAGTCTAAAATAAAAGTAAAAAACGAATTAGTTAATATTAAAATATCTAACTTTGCACATAATTTTTATATGAAGATATTTCTCTTTAAGTACTAGAAAGAACCTGCTATATTTTGATATTCAACTGAAGCCCTGTAGTTATTAAATTCACATTTATCTCAAAATTTGAAAATTGCCCAGCGGTTAAAGGACGCGCCGCGAGGCCCGCTGCCCCGGCAGTCGCCATCGGGCGCTTGTCGACGTCGCATCTGTGTCAAATTTTCTCCACCTGTTCCTTATTTTATTCATATTAATTGTCAGCGCGTGGGTTGCGGAACGTGAGATGCGGTGGGAACACCTCACTTCCTAAAATGTAGGTTCGTCTTAAATAGCGAACTAAAACGACCTAAGGGTATTGCCAACGCCAAGTATCAAGATGCTCTAATCTAACAGTATGCCACGTTGTCAGTGCACACATTACGCGTGAGATAGTGTGGTATTGTGCGCGAAACACGCGATTTAGCGACACGTTTATCCAACTTATTGGACGCGAATTAGGTATAGTACGCCTACAGCACAGATTTAATTCCTTTGTTGTGCAAATTTTACTTGAGTAACAGTATTAATTATGACTGACTTAAAGGATTAACATTTGCAATGTTGCAATTGCTTTTATGCTCTCTAGTTTATCACTTATGGTGATTTGTGTTAAATTCCTACAAATTGGCGAGCGATAATAAAATACGTGAAAAGATGTAAAGGCAGAACATAACGAACATATCCGCACAGCAGCAATGATGGAACCGACACACATTTCTGGTGCAAACTAGGAAGGAACTCGGCATATAAAAAAGGAGGAGGTTCTCAATTGCATTGTTTTTTTTTCATGTATGTTACTCGATGACTTGTGAACCGATTTTAATCCATCCACTTCTAAGAGTGGCAAACTAGTGGATGAATCCGGTTCCACGCACTTTTCGGTAACCAATTTCAATCAAACTTGGCAAATAGATGTATTTCAACGAACTTTTGAGGTCGGTGTTTTTAGTACTCTATACTGAGATTGTGTAATATCAAGTGACGGGACGAACAAGTATTGACCCGGATGATGTCCGTAACAGTTGCAGTGCCACCCAGAGCTTTAAATCGCAAAGATCTGAGGGGCACTGCCATTGCGTCAGTTACCTTGAGACATAACAAGTCCCATGTGTCTGTAATTTCACCAGCACCCTTACCAATCAAAACAGAAACGCAGTAATGATCACATTACTGCTTGGCGGCAGAAATAGGTAAGTCAAAGTTAAATAACCTTTATTTCAAAGGTAAGTAATTAAATTACACTTGAAATCGTCATATTGATTAAATTGTACTGCTCATTCGCACCACAGGTTCTCCTGAGAAGAATAAGCAAAAAACTCTAGAGGTTGATCCTTGTAAATCAATATACATTTGTACACATTTACGTACAATATTTTATTTCAAATATAGATTAAAACTACCTGCAAGAGCTAAACGAGTCAATAACACGGATGTTTGTCATCCAACTATGCAGAAACTTTAGTATAATAATTTTTGAATATCAATTGGAATCTTATTATAGAAGCGTATACATTGCCCCATAAAATTTGTGTAGACGGCTTTAAGGCTGTCTTCACAAATTTATTTAGGTTCTTGATAACATTTAGGTTCTTATGTTCTTGATAACAGACAGTTTATTTTTATTCGTCGTATTAATACTATTTTTTTAGTATTATTTCTCCTCATCATAAATTACATGATGCTATCCTGAATACCCACACTAAAAATACAAAAATTCGATTCCCAAATTAGTCGTACCGGGAAACGAACTTGAGACCTAATCAGTAGTGCCCATAGTGCTAACCGCTGAACCTTCAAGAAGACACGTGAGTCCGTAGTCTCTGCCTACCCCAGTGGGAGAGTAGCGTGATAGTATGTAAGTGTAAAAGAAACTATAGGTAATTTCTGCTATGAAGTTTCTCAGAGATTGTATAGCGCTATACTGTATGGTTTGATATCTAGGTCGGTGGATAGTTAACATCCACTTGGTCTAGTGCCTTGTACTTTGACTAGCACAACAGTTTTCTCCAGCTTATCGGAGTTCATCACATGGGCGAAGTATTACGTATTAAACAGTAATATTGCATCATTTAATGATTTACTCTGAGTCACGATAAATATACGATTTTCATTGTGACACGAAACAAATTTCAATACATATCGTACCATTGGGAGAAGTGTTTCTCTGATATAAATATATATATATATATATAAATATAAATATATATATATATATATATATATATCTCTAAATATATATATATATATATATATATATTACATAATATACAAGACGAACAAGTCGTGCGCCTGATAGTAAGCTACACGCCTGTCTACTTTAAATCGCAAAGATCTGAGGGGCACTGTCACTGTGCCTGTCACCCTAAGACATAGGTTGACAAGTCACATGTGCCTGTAATTTCACCAGCACCCTTATCCTTCAAAACCGGAATACAGTAATGCTAACATTACTGCTTGATGGCAGAAATAGGTACAGTAGCAGTACTTCCCTGGACGAACTCATTCACAAGGAGCTCTACTGCTAAGAGGTAAATTCGAAACTCTAAAAAAAACAGTTCAAACCAACTAATTTCAATTACACAAATGACACACGGCACTTTTCAATATAAAAAAAAAATCAATCGTATAAAATCGATCTACAATCATGTAACCATACATTACAATACTCTATTCTCTTAGTAGGAAGACGCACGCGCACGTTCCCACGTACTGGCTTTGTCGGCTTGCGACAAAGCGTCGCCGACAACATGCCTCGACCCACCACATACAACAATCCACCTTATCTCCATCTACTTAGCATCTATTATAGCTCTGTCAACAAAAGAAAAATTCGAACAGGAAAATTCAAATGTCCTAATGTCAAAATAGAAGCTATATGAAAGTAAACTTTATTACGTTATAATAAGCATGAGAATTTATGTTTCAAATTGTGTTGGCGTCTGCTAAGTCTTAGGAGTGTTCGGGTGACCACAATAGAAATTACAACGAGATTTAGGTTTCAACATTAAAAATTACCATAAAAGTTTCCGCAGATAAGAAGACTGAACACGTAACGTACCAGAATAGTACATATCATCCACGTACCACTTCCTGTATTTTTATCCTGGGTATGTTTTTGTCTGGACTTTGTCGGATTGACGTTGGTGAAACCTTTTCTCCGAAAACATTTTAATTTATACTAAGATGAAAAATTATACAATTGATATGCGTAAATTACTATAATTTCTGTGTCAGGGTTATTTAATTTTGTTTTAATTCATAGTGTTTTTTAAATTAAGAAATACGTCCACTATCAATAATATTTTAGTAGATAACTGTAACTGGCCTATCCAAAAAGTATGTTAAGGTTGAAATTGTATTACGGCTGTTGTTATCCCAAAATTAAAATATATATTCTTTTAATATCGTCAATCACTGTTGACGACGATTGCTGCCGTGGATAATTTTAGATTTTTTTTTTTGTAATATCAAGTGAAGGGAAGGACAAGTCGTGCATCTGATAGTAAGCTACATGACTGTCCATGACCGTTGCAGTGCAACTCGGATCTTTAAATGGCAAATATCTGAGGGGCACCGTCACTGCGCCTGTAATTTCACCAGCACCCTTATCCTTCAGAACCGGTACTCTGTAGGTAATGCTCACTTTACTGCTTGGTGGCAGAAATAGGCAAGGTGGCAGTATTTCCTTGGACGAACTCTTTCACAAGGTGCTCTACTGTTACTAAACTTTAGTTACGAATCCACTGGAAGTCATGGTCATCCTACTGTCGGAAGACACCGCTGACCCCTCATTTAAGGTAGGGCAATTGTTTATCAATATGCCTTTGATTAATGCTCGCGATGTACTGTCGTGACCGGGGCCCGCCGCAATTAGTGCCGATCACGATCAGATGTGTGATTGCTTGTGTCGCTAATTTGTTGTTAGTGTAGCCACACAAGATGGGACAAATTTGCATTTTTATTAGTAGTAATAGTAGGGCGTATAAAATCTAGATAGCCTTTTGGGTTAATAATGATCCGATGTGTGATTTCTCGGTTCGCTAATTTGCGATTGTAGTGTAGCCACAAATGATGTGAAATCTTCGGTTTCTTCTTGATACTTCAAGGTAAGCTGAATAGTGTTTATGATTTGACCATAGATTGTTTTTACTATCGATCCGGTGTGAAATTGAACATGTAGATACATATAGTTTATGATTATTTGTGTAGCCACGCATGGGAAATCTTTGCTTTCTACTTGATATGTATTGATAGTCATTAGAACCATAACAATAAGGATTATAGTCTTTTAATATCCTGTAGGTATTATCGTGACTTTAGTTCGTCGTTCGTTCGATCCGATGTACGATTGTGCATGTCAAAATTTTTTTTAGTGGTTTTTTGTAGTATTTTTTTATAATACCAAGCGGCGGGACGAACAAGTCATGCGCCTAGTGGTAAGCGACATGTCTGTGCACAACAGTTGCAGTGCCACTCAGAGCTTTTAATAGCAAAGACTTTACTGCCACTGAGCCAGTCATCTTGAGACATATTTTGTCCCATGTGCCTGTAATTTCACTAGCGACATTGTTGTAGCTACACAAGATGGGGTATCTTTGTTTACTTTTGTTGTTTGATGACTGTATTGCAGAATGTATAAAAATAAGTTTATTATTATGATTATTAAGTAATGGTATAAATAAGTCGTGTGGTTGGTGGTGGCAAAGTTTTAAATCGCAATGATAAAAGAGAAGAACATCTCATCGTTTGTCCATCTTTTTTTATGATACCAAGTGACCGGACAAACGAGTCGTGCGCCTGGTGGTAAGCGACACGCCTGTTCATGACAGTTGCTGTGCCACGTCTCAGGTGCCTGTAATTTCACCAGCATCCTTATTCTTTAAAACCTGTTAATTAAATTACAACCGGTAATGCTCACAATATTACTAGTTGTAATTTCCCTGGACGAACTCTTTCCAAGGAGGTACTGCTACTAATGTAGAATATGTAGTGTAAATTGTTTATATTATAATGTAATGATTTCGTCTATTTACGATTGCATAAAAAGTTTACTGGGCTGTGATCACAAACTGCCTCCGTGGCCGAGCGGTTACCACGCTGGACTGCCACGCCGGGTTGGACTCCCAGGCCGGGAGACATATTTATATTTGTAATGTTTGTATAATATTTTATTTCTTTCGTGAGTTTGGGTTGTCTATTTGTGTATCCATGACACTAGCGATCCAGAGTTTCCCTAGTGCGGGTCTATGAGTGTGTGCGCTTTATTGTTATTATTATTATTATTACAAATTTCATGTACGTACGTAAAAGCGATTGATTTGTAATATTCTTAAATTATAATTACTTTAGTAATTCAGTAGTGGTCTCATTTAAATTTAAAGAAAATATTTCACCTTTAACTAGGGAATGAATCCGGTTTCTCCAGCAACCGATTTCAATAAAACTTAGCAAATAGATTTAATTCCACAAACTTTTCAGATCGATTTTTTTTGTAAAAAAAGTATAATTATTTAGAATGTCTTAGTAATGAGTACCTGCGCTTTCAGCAATTAGCTGATGGTCGAAATAAACATTTATTTACTTTCTGCTGGGTTTGGTTGCTGTGATTTTTATTGTCATTCAGCCGCTGCTAAAAGTATGTTCCTATTTGTTGTTAAACTCGTACCAGGATAGCACAATGTAAGAATCTTTTTTCTTGATGGATGTAAAGGTATTGCAAAATTGATTATTAAACACTACATACTAGTCCATATTAAATTGGACGTTCTAATTGATTAGGATTGAAACTCATATCAGAACCCGTTACACATTTTTGGTATACCATCTCAGTGAACAATGGTTTTTATAATTTCACTCTATATGATTTATAGATCTACTAGAAGAGTCAAAAGGGTAATTTGCAAGTCGTACTATGACCGACGAATTATCGTAAGCGATATTTTTACCTAAACTGCGTTTTTTATTGCAAATGATATTTCAAACTAAGGACAAGAACGCGTCGATATTTCCCGCTAAAATTACATGAAATAGAAATTATAACGTAAGCGACCCCACTTATTATTGCAACAGACGTGGTTAGCAGTACATCACAATTTCGTCGTTTACTATGTATAAATAAAGTGGCAAAAAACGTTTGCATCTTGTTGCTTATTTTAAATCGCAAGTATTTTCATAAACGCCTCAAAAATGTTAACATAGAGATAGCAAAAATATTGTTACCGTCAGAATGGCTTACCATCCATCGTTTTTGTGAAAATGCAATGTAATATCAAATATTAAAAAAAACCGTCTGTAAACTTTGTTTTTTGTCACTTACACTAAGTCGGCAATGTCGATAATGACTCGAAATATCAAAAATCAAACATTTTTATTAGCATTAAAATGTTTATTTCTGCCGCCAAGCAGTAATGTGAGCATTACCGTGTTCCGATTTTGAAGGGTAATGGCGTTGGTGACAATAAAGGCACATGGGACTTGTCAACTTATGTTCCTTCCAGATCTTTGCGATTTGAAGATCTCAACGGCACTGCAACCACTATGGACAGGCGTGTCAGTTACCACTTTCGTCTCGACACTCGGTTTCATGAAAAAATAGACATAAATTGATTTTCAAAAAATTTCTTTTTGATTTGTTATTTTTTTCACAAACGTTTGTTATTTTGTTTTTATCGAATTTCATGTTTTGTTTTCTTATTTTTTTCTTACTTAGTTTTTTCTCATTAGTAAATAAATATGGCAGTTTCCTAAAAAAACAGAAATTGACCAAAAAATAAAGTTGACGTAGAACACTATGTCAACTTTATTTTTTGGTCAATTTCTGTTTTTTTAGGAAACTGCCATATTGTTTTAGGAAATTGCCATTGGAGGTATCGAGAAGTCAGAATGGATAAGCAATACTAGTACGTGACGTCACTGCGGAATAGCACTATACAAGCTACATAATTGTCGGTTTGTTGAAAACTGTGTAATCTGATGAATTGTGTCTTCAAATTTTAACTTATCACCTCACTCATTTTATTTTTTAAAGTAAGTAATACTGCATTCAAACACTTTTAAAAAGTTGCTTGCCTCATCTGTTCCTTTAAATTAAAATATTATGTTACATAAAATGAATTAATCCTTATAATTCATTCAGCATCATAAAAAATATAGGATTTTTTACTGATTAAGTAGTCGATTAGATTTGTATAAAAGGTAGACAACTTTTTAAAACACTTTGAAATCAGTATTACTTCTTTTAAAAATAAAATGAAGCAAAAAAATATCCTATCTACAATACTAGTAGTAGTGATAAAAAGTACTTATATCTATTAGATTCAGATTCAGATTCATTTATTTCTCAAATATAACATTACAGTATAAATTGCACTACATGTCAAAGTATAAGAAATTATATTGAGATCGTCAGACAAAAAGGAAAATTATGAAAAAAGCACACAATAATTAGAAAATTAACAATTCATTATATAATATTGTTGTCATTAAATTATATATCAAATATCATTCTCCATCAAGGATCGTCATAAGTTGATAACAATTATACAAGAGTATGTTAATGCGGTAAAAATTACAATAAAAATATAGAAAATACTGAATTCGTTACAATTTAAAGTCCATAAATTCTTTTACGGAGTATATAGGATTTTTCAAGAAAAGGTCTTTCAGCCGGCGCCCAAATATTTCGTCAGACGGTTCAAGTTTGAGAGTAGCGGGTAAACGCTCATAGTAAGTAGGTCCGATGACACGCGGGTTTTTCTCTGCAAGTGCCATGCGTCGAGGGACTGTTCTCAAATGTCCGGTACGGCGAAGTGGGATGCCAGAAACATTCACAGTACCAAATGAAGACAAATTATTTCTAACATACATTATAATTTCGTATAAGTAGAGTGAGTAGTGCGTCATTATGCGTTGCGCTACAAAGAGATTTCTGCAGGAATGTCTGTGTTTTACCCCAACCAATACGCGTACGGCACGTTTTTGCATTAGCATGACTCTATTGGCATCCGTGGAGTTACCCCATATGAGTGAACCGTACGACATCAGCGAGTGGAAATATGCAAAGTAGACCTGTCTTAATGCAGAATCAGAAATGAGCAATTTCAGTTTACGCAACGCAAAGACTGCACCACTCAGTCTATCACACAGTCTGTCAACATGGCACTTCCAGTTAAGGTTCGAGTCCAGAGTGAAGCCAAGGAACCTACTCTCATTGCATATCGGCATCGGATTGCTTGCTACACACGGAGGAACTGTGAGACGTCGACCCGAGAAAACCATGATGTTGGATTTAGTGATATTCAGCAGCAACCCATTCGATGAAAACCACCTCTGGAGCTGCTATTATATAAGCCGAGGGATGCCTTGTATAATAATTACAATTAATTAGTTTAATAATGAACTTGGACTTTAGAAAATAATATTGTAATAGTATAGGACTACACGGCGCTTCTAGTTACAATATTTTTTTGTATATGAATGATGAAACAAGCGCCGGCGATGATATCTGTGGTATTTATATCGTTAATAGCATCGACTCATTTGGGCATGACTTGCGGAATATACCCGCATGTGGGGTCCGATATAGAACGTAACTTTGCTTTGGGAATCTTTGTCAAACTTGCTAAACTCATGATTTTTTATATCTATTTCAGAAACAAATTGAGTAAAACGAAACATCAGTATAAAAAATCTAGTAACCTTGTAAAACTAATTGCTTAGTTGGCACAGCGTCTAGCACGATTTGCTAGAAGAAGCTGGTTCGAAGAAGTTTTTGTAAGAATCTTTGTATTAATAATTATATAAAACTGGTGGAGTAATTTCCCAAAAAATAAATTAATATCATGGAGGTGAAAAATCCTGGCATTCAATAAACTAAAAATTACAATTGTGAAACTATTAAAAAATATTTGCTTTAAAACTTTTGCAATTGTTCACTAAACGATTAACAGGTTATTGGTTTGTTACTACGGTTAGATTTCTGACGGACTAACAAGTTACACTGTGGTAATAAAAATAAAGATTTTTTAACTTTTCTTACCATGGTATTAAGAATAATTATATCATAAAATAAATGATAATAATGATGACGATCAGCGGTTTTTTGTGTTGATTATTAAGTTATTTTTATTTATTTCTATTTTTTCTTACTTGGTCTGCTTTCTTATACAAATAGATTACAGCCAGCACTTCATCACAGTCTTAAAGTCGGTAATTGAAAATCATGTTCAAATAAAACTTGGATACAGTACCTTTTTTGCATTTTTTTCTTCTGTATTTAAAGAGATTTGTCACAAAATGCGACTTCGTCGTTCTATACATGTAAAGTAGAGAGAAAATTGAAGCAGGTTATAATTACCTTGACTTCAAGCCTCCTGTACTAATTTATTACCATCTTGGCTTCCCTTGATAAAGGAAAAGCTAAAATGCTGTTACATCCGCCAACTTCTAATTTGGCCACTCTAACACAACATTCTAAATTGGTCACACATAGTAGCTACATCAAATCTAAAGAATCGCTTCGTTCATCAGTGTGTGATATACATCTTTATTCAAACCTTTCCCATATTTGTTTTTGCATTTATAAAATGTTAGAAAATAAAAGCTTTAAACAAACATTTTGAGAGAAAAATGTAAGAAGTGCATCAATTTACGTTCTCCGCCTCTCTCTTCAAGCACTAGGGGGTTACAGTAAGTACGTTTGCTCATCATTAGATGCTCAACTATCTTCCTTTGTGGTCTTAACTCAACGGCTGCACCTATTAAAGGTGCCGATACGGTTGTTATAAAAGGTCAAATTTTCTTGTTTTTAACTGGGTTATTTTCACTTGATAATTTAGAGAGGAACAATGTTATCATAGCTGGTCAGCTCTGTGGTTCGGGTGTCAAAATAATAGAATTTAAACGTTTCTCCATTTCTCCGATAGTGTATCCGGTATTGAAATCCATTAGAATCGGACGACATGTCGCAGTATTGAAGACATATTCTAAGGTTGACTTCAGTACTTACCTAAATTACACAAGTATTATCGTAAAGTAAGGGTATTTGAAAATGTAATTTTTGTTAAAAAGAACAGTAATTTCTTTATGTAAAATGGTCATTAATCTTTCAACAAACGAACATCGGGTACGCGCTTAAAAGTATTCGAACCAAAAGGCAATAAGTCACAAAAACAGCATCAATCGCGCGTCAATCTTCGATTGGCGCGCATGTCAATTATACCGCACGGTATAAAAAATTGTAAAAAAGAAAAATGGAAAAACAGGATGGTGTATTTTTTTAATAAGAAATAAGTTCGCATTTGACCTCTATCTCACCTGATGGAAAGTGATGATGAGGTCGACGATAAGGCCTAAGTTATAGCGTTCGGGGAATAAGTCTGCAGGCAGGGAATGCTATTCATTAGTCGTTCGCCATATTTAATGAGGAAGCGAAACGCTTCTTGCATTTACGGTGAATGATGACTTTACCGTCTCAGTTACCAGTGACCATGGGACCTGTAAAGGGCTGTTTCAAGAAATAAATATTCGCGATGTAGATCGGAAAAAATAGTCTAATTTCGAAAAGTCGAAGTATACTTATAATGCATCTATTTTCAAACAAATGTTTTGAACAATCGCTTCGCCTGTCGACTCGATATCGCCAACACCGTAATAGCCCCCCTCAAAGATTACTCGTCACCGATACAATCGAATAACATGCGTTTAGCCTAATGCTTATAATTCCCTAATTATGACTGGCTCTACTATAATTTAGGAGCGCACGCGCCGGTACAATACATCTGCTCTGCTCTGTAATAAAGGTATCAATGGATAATAGATAATGATAGGTATGTTGGATAGAAATCTGTAATTGACATATTGAAGAATTATTAATGCCACTGATGATTTTGGAATTTCTGTGAGGGAAATTTTGATGACATGCTATATGAATTTTATTACAAGTATACAAGTAATGTCGTAAAAAGATGGAAAAGGTTTTTGTAAATTCATTATGTATGATGATACAAAATCACAATATACAAACCGTCAGATGAGTGAGCCAAAGCCAAATTTTCAATAAATATTTTTGACAGATCGTATATTTCGAGTTATTAGGTTTTCGCGATTGTTATACATTGGAAATAAAACTATTTTATCGAACCTAACTAGCTTATATTTATTTTTTCAAATAAAACAACGTTTCGGGCACTTTACAGATGCGATTGGTCCTGGTTGACTGAGATGGCAAAGTCGTCAACCAGTTATGTCTATATGCGATTTGGTGCCGAAAAAATAGTCGTATTTTTAAGATCGTATATTTTTACGTTTCTATTATTCTTATCTAATACGTAAAGAACACTATAACATACATATAGTATTTGTAAATATGTGTGTCAACACTATTTGAAATGGGTATTGTACAAAGTTTATCTATGTCTTTCGACAATCCACTTATATTTCATGCCCCAATTCTACGTAAATGAATAGTTAACATTTGTATTAAGCTGTAGCTGAACAGTTGCAAACATGCGTTGCAATGCTTAGTGAAAGAATAAATATATGTGATGTGATATATGACTGTTGATAGACAAACATGTAGAAAAATTGTTGTAAAAACTAACCCACCATTTAAAACGTTTTTAATACTTCTGAAACTATCGCAACTGGATGAAATAATAATGGAACGTATACGAGACAAACAAACCAATAAACTTTTACTCTTTGAAATATATAATATTATTTCAGAGAATCTTGTACTCTGTGTTACTCATAATGCATTATTTTTTATTACAACCCAAATTAATAAAAAAATCCACACATTCATAAAAGTAAAACAAAAACAGCTTAAGTTTAAAAAAGTCTCTCATATCGAATACAGTCAAGGAATCGAGTCGCATTCGCAAACTTTTTAATTGCCACGTTAAATTTACGACCAATCGAAAAACTGTATTGTTTGATTTCGAATTTCGAATCGAGAATGCTAGAACTTTCCATCGTTCAAGTCTCGCGTCTGGTTCCATTTTCAATTTTGAAAATTAACGAATGAGTTTTGGCGAAATGACGAATTGTTTGAATAGTTCGTTTTTCAAAAACAGTTTTAAAATACGAATGCTTACTATATGGTTTGTATAGAGAACTGAGCGACTGTTTTTGAACGAAGTTTTTTGTTTTAGTAATCTATCTACTAATTTTAATTAGTTCTCTCCAAAATAATGTTTTGTTGGCACATATTATACGACTAAAATATACGAACTCTTGCGACTAGAATAAGGTATGAGAATGATAAGCATCCCACGTGAATAGAGAACAATGAAATAATTTTGATACGAAATTAATCTGATTTTAATGGACCACACATCTCATAAAGCTTGCGTGAGTTATTTCTTATGATTATGGTACTCTACTATGAGTACCTTTTAAAATTTTTGTTTTCAAAACATTACTTGTTTTGACTGTAAGAGGCACTGTACAAACAAAGAAAAAAATACAAAAACTAGATTAATAATAAAATTTAAATGAAGTACTGTAAAACAATAGCAATATATTCTGCCCCAACGGACAATAATAAAACAACGTACACACATCCAATTACCCACGGGAGAAATAATTAACAGCAACATAAACGAAAAACATTTGCAAGCCATGTGTAAACGTGTGTTGTGGCGGGAAAACGCTGACGCCATATTTTCCGCCATTTTTGATACAACGTGGCTGCGGTTTTAGCAGTCAGCTCTTTTTATTGGTGTATTTTGTTTTGTGAGTTTATATGCAATTGTTTTGGTTTATTAGACTAGCGTCGAATAGCTGCGTTGGTAACATTTGTTCTAATCGAATATTGCCTATATTGATTGCGGTAACGGTACCGCTATTTTAATGATGATTCATTTGTAAGCATATGAAACCGAGATATGAAAAATATCAAATGAAAATGTTTATTTGTGTGATTTTTTTATACAATTTGTGATACAGTTAATAATAATGGTACAACAGAAATGTACCAATAAATGTCACGTAAACTACTAAACATAGCTAACTACTACTAAACATTAGTGCAGTAGAGCTCTTTATGAAAGAGTTTGTCCAGGCAAGTACTGCCACCTTACCTATTTCTGCCGCCAAGCAGTAATGTGAACATTATTGCGTTTCGGTTTTGACATGACTCGGAAAACTGATATGATTCAAAGAGATTTAGATCCTCTCGGTGGGTATATGATTCAGAGCTTATTAAAAGGTTTCCGCTCGAAATTGAATTTATTATAACGTGTTGTATTGCTTAAATTTAGGAAATCCTGATCTATTTACATGCGATTTAAATATGATTTGTGAATTATGTTGTGTTATGTGATTATGTTTCACAAAATAAATAAATAAATAAATATTTGACAAACATCACACGTTTTTCCTATCAAGAAGTAAGTAAGTAACTTTTTTTTATAATATCAAGCGACGGGACAAACAAGTCGTGTGTATGGTGGTAAGCTACACGCCTGTCCATAACAGATGCAGTGACACTCAGAGCTTCAAATCGCAATGATATGAGGGGCCCTGCCACTGTGCCTGTCACCCTGAGACATAAGTTGACAAGACCCATGTGCCTGTCATTTCACCAGCACTTTTGCCCTTTCAAACTGGAGTATAGTTAACTCACATTACTGCTTGGCGGCAGAAATAGGGTGGCTCTACTTCCCTGGACAAACTTTTTCACAAGGAACTGTACTGCTACTAACTAAAGCATTTATGTTATGTAAATCGGACACAACGACTGTACCAAAAACACTCAGATCCGAGGCAATATAGAAAAGTTTTTCGACATTGACCCGGCCGGGGATTGAACCCGGGATCTCAGATTTGGCGACAGCATGAAACCAGTACGCAAGCTACTCGACGACGCAAGCTGTCAATAATTCAAAACAAAATTAAATTAAATTGGATTTCTTAAGTAAGCAAGGCAAGCTGTCTCTCTATTAGACTATTCACTTGGATAAGTACGTCATTAATTTTCTGAGAGATGAAGTACATATTCATTGTAACTAATGACCAAGATTCAACCACAATATAGTTTAATGAAAGGTGTCACGTTGGCTAGTTTCGTACAAGTCCCTTCTAAGTCTTATCACATACCAAAATGCAGCAGATGTGCGATAGTAAGTATTGTTAACCAGGGCTTGCTAAGCTAGGAGACATTAAACGATATTTCGAACATAGAAGGACATACGACAAAGTGTCTAGAAAGGTTGCGTTCTACACTACAGCCGTATGTCCGGTTTCCACTTATCAACGGTCATACCATCAGACCTTTTGTCTAAAAAATCTACCTGGGACATATTGTGACCGAGGACCTGAAAGGTAAGAATGTAGAGAGGTAGTTCCGAACACTGTCGGTTCGTGGTGCTATGTGGTTCATGGACTTTGTTGTTGAAAAATCAGCTGCAATAAAGAACAAAATTATAGCTTAATATAGCTACATACTAAGTCTCAATCCCTTATAACAAGTAAACTATCGGCCGAAGTGACATTAAGATTTAAGTAAGGGCCAAGGAAAGTATCACATCGCAATTACAGACTGACAAATGCCCGGGTATTACGAACACATGTGCCACCAAGTTCCGGGACAGACCCCCCTAAAGGGGGTCTAAAGGGGTTAGGGGGACCTATGGTTAATACAGGACTTGGGTTGGGTGTTTTGAATTGGTTAAGCAATGTATTTTCTTAGGATTGCATTTGAATTGATTGCGAAACGGTTTGCGTGAAGATATTTCTGAAGGCATGTTATGTGTATGAATTGTTAAAAGTCAGATTTACGGAAGAAACATAATTGCTGGATATTAGCATGACAAATCTTAAAAGAATTGAAATTTTTGCATCGTTCCTAGATCTTGAATTATTATACTATATAAAGCTCGATTACCACTGCCTGATCCAGAAGAAAAACGCGTGAACTTAATTATAGTGAGCCATGAGAAAAAGTATATTAGACAAGAGTAACATTGTAAAAATACTGCAAATTTGAACCTGAAGTTAAGCTAAAATTTTAACAAAGTATTTTGAAGTTTTAGTGAATACTTTTCTTATGTTATCAAGCGATGGTATGAACAAGTTTACGCGTGGTGGTAAGCGACAAGCCTATCCATGACAGTTGTACTGCGTTTTGCAAGGATCTGATCTGCGTTTTCATTTCGATACAAAAGTCGACAAATCCCATGCACCTGTAATTTAAACCCCTTACCTTACATACCTGGAACGCAGTACTTCCCTGTATGAACTTATTCACAAGGAGCTCTACTACTAAAAAGTTATTATTATTGACACAAAGACATTGCAATTAAGCCTTTGGTAGCTGAAAAGTACCTGACTTCGTGAATAATTTCATAAGTTGATCGCAGTTGTGCTGATGATGAAAAAAAGTCACAAAGTTCTGCAACAAATACGCAAAGAAGATGTGTTGACTCGATCTGTATCTCAGTTGGTGAAGAGCTGTGGCCTCGCCATGGCAACAGACATTGGTTCGAGTCCAATAAGATCGAAGGGTGTTTTTTTAAGTTCGCTCTTTGTATTAATAACAACAAACTAGTGTGGTTTATTTTCACAAAATGTAGTAGCTAGTAGCAGTAGAGCTATTTGTGAAAGAGTTCGTCCAGGGAAGTACTGCCTTACCCATTTCTGTCGCTTGCGTTCCGATTTTGAAGGAGTGTGCTGGTGAAATTACGGGCACATAGGACTTGTTAACTTGTGTTTTTGTTCAGATCTTTGCGATTTAAAGCTCTGAGTGGTACTAGAACTACTGTGAACAGGCGTGTCGCTTGTCATCAAACGCACGACTTGTTCATTCCGTCAATTAGTATCATAAAAAAAGAAATATTCTGTTACCAAAAATACATCATGGTATTCATTCAATAAAATATTGTATAGGTATAGTTAGATGTGGCCCATCGTAAGCAATTGTATCAAAAAACAAAAATACATAATTTATCACTTATCTAAGTATCTCTTTAAACACATATTATTTGTTTTGAATAAAGATCTCTGAATGTTCAAATCATTCTAAAGTACCAACCAAGAAATTTAACGGTTAAAATATACCATTTTCCAGTATAACCTGGAAATAGTCAAGAAATCAAGGAATAATAAAGCTGCTAAGCACACATCCTATATCATCATTAATTCTACAGCCCTCGACGAAACCGTAACTGATTGAATCAGATAGAGAATCCAGTTTAACGTGATCTCTCTTGAAATTCTTGATTTTATTTTTATTGTAAAAATTACTTAAATTTATAGATATTGTCAAAGCATTGTATCATAACTAGATACTTAAGTAACTTAACAGGTAAAAAAAGAGATACAAGTACGTAATTGCGATCCGAAAAAATAGTTTGATATCCTATGTATAACAACTACGAAAATCTAAAAACTCGACAGGTTAAGGTCACTTTTACGTTAAGCCATTTTTAAAACACTTGGTGAAAAACTCAAGAATTACAATTATTGAATAAAATTAGGTAACAAATTGTGACTTGAAACATTTGCATTATTTACTACAATTTAGTATATCTAAATATTATTAGATATTTGCTTTTATTTACTCAATTCAAGAAACAGGTGTGAAACTAGAGGGTCAGATAAGATTGGCTCGAAAGGTACGTAGGTATAATAAGTGGAACTTTCGTGCGCCTACGCACCGCCCACGGATTCCGTATATCTATGAGTTGTGGCGAGGATACAGTCATGAACTTTGCGATAAGAGTTAAACATTATTAAATACCAGAATTTAGACATATTTTATTTTAATTTTGGCTCTGTTACCTTTTTCCCCTTATCTTACTCCCCCCGCTCCGAATAGGACAAACCATCTTCCAATAATAATGACTAAATTGTTTTAGTAGTTTTTTAAAAATTTGTTTCAAATAAATAAACAGAAACAGTATTAAAAAATATTGTGATCTGTTGGGAAACTATTTGATATATTTTCTCAGTTGAATCTAATCGCACGTTCGGCTCCGATAAATCGTACGGCAATTCGGCAGATGAAACTGATATCGTGTCGAAAGTATACACATTAAAGGTTATCGGTTTCCACTATTATCCCACCAAAATGTCCACTTCGGCGTCGTTCGTTACTTGCTCGGGACTTTCCGTCCCTCTCTAGTCCATCTCTTTCTCTCATATCACATAACACTGACAGAGAACAAAAAGTAACGAGAACGGACACTCTCCGCTCCCTAGCGTTAGATACCGCACCATATCCCGCACATTGACGGTCACATTTACTGGACGGCAATAAGGCTGTCGGCAAGTCGTTTTCGCGCTTAGACGGTTTTGATATTAGAATATAGTTTTAATTTATTCATTACGAAACTTGTACGTTAACATATAACATCAATTTACGTTACTGCTTACAATGGTTGGGAATGTGCTGCGTTTATCAACATCTAAACGGGACAAAAAGAGGAGTTTCTTTCGTTTACCGAAAGATGAAGCGAAGTAAGTGAAAAAAAACTTGTTTGATTCACTCACTCATTCAGTTATTGTCTTCTTCGTTTATTTAGTGCAGAGTAATACATAATACGGATTTATTATATCGATGTAATGAGACTCCATAACTCTTAGAGTTAGTAGATAAGGATTCTCGAATTTTCCATTTGTATTGCCGATAAATATTACGTAGTGAATATACAAATTTTCGCTATGTTGTCGCTCTGACCACGTAACGTAGCAATAGTACAAGAAAGTGGTGGGTAACCCTTTTTTTTTTTTTTTGACGGGGGGAAATCTTTATGGATACCCCTGAGCCCAGGGAGACTCAGGGGTTATGTGGGAACTCTCCCTCCAGACTGGAGGGCCTACCCCACTAAAACCCCCCCGGGTTTCCCTCTCGCCGGTTGAGTCGGCTCAGTGGCCGTGGGATCAGTGAACATTCACCACGACGCCGCCCGGCCGCCCTAGCTTACGCCAGGGCTCCCGCGCCAACGAAGGGGCGAGTCGGTTGTCCTTCGACCCGCCCCCCAGACGAGTGAGGCCGTGCAATGCAGGCTCCGGAGTCCCTGTCCAGAGCCCGCTGGTCTCACTAGGGGATCAGGCGAGCAGCGAACTGCCTTCGCCTTCTCCCCGTACGTCTGCGCCGGAGCGGGTGCGCGTCCGCCGCGTCCTCGCGCACCCGCTCCGCGGTCTCCTTTTGCGACATAACCTCTGCGCAAAAGGAGGCCACCGCCTCCCAGGACTCCTCGCTATCGAGCATGGCGGCAACCACGCTCGGCAGCGAGAGGTCCTGCCCTACAGTCCCCGTCAGAGTGCGGCGCTGCTCATCCCACCGGCTACACACCTCTAGGGTGTGCTGCGCGGTGTCATCCGCAACGCCGCACTCGTGGCACGACGGGGACGGTTCCCTCCTCGCCACCTTGTGCAGGTAGTGACCGAAGCAGCCGTGTCCGGTCAGCACCTGCACAAGGTGGTACGACAGTGGCCCGTGGGACCGGTTTACCCACTCTACGAGTGGTGGGTAACCCTGCCATTATTTGTTTTGATTAGCGCTGCTAAATATTTATACATACAAAATAGCGAGAAATGTGTGCGAGAGATGTGTGCGAGGAATGTATGCGAGGGATGCGGGCGAGGAATGTGTGAAAAAAGGTGTAGGAAACTAGAGCTACTGAAAGTATGACACTAACTGACCCTGACATCTCACTACCGCTCACTCCACCACACCGTACCCCGCCCGCGCACACCTGAAAAGAGCTCGTAACGCATCCTCATAAAGCTTTGGTGGAAAACATCACACCGTTTCACAGCGCCGCTACACATCCTGGCACCGCGTCGCTACCTCACACATCTCTGGTGGAAAGGCAGCCTAAATAGGAGGGAAAAAATTTTGGCATATGACCAATATGTGGTTTTATTATTATACCTAGAGTTCAAAATGTCAAGATGGAAAATCTCATAGTTCACGGTTTAACATGCTCTCACCCTAATCTTCTATGATATTTACGGCACAAAGGGCGTAGAGTGATGTTCGCGACGATGCAATGTGTGGACACTTCCGCGTCTATTAATATTATGAGATTTTACCGTGACAATAGCTCTGCGTGTACTGTGACAGACCTTACTCCAATTTGAAAACATTTAGCCAATTCAGTAAAAGTGACTATCTACAAAAATCGTAACTTTTCAATTAAGAGTTCTGAATGTTGTCGTCATCATTATCAATCCATTGTACACTCCACTGTCGGACACAGCTCTCCTCAGCGAAGAGGGGTTTCAATGTAAAATTAATTCATCAGTCCATTTTAAGACCGTCGCACCAGCATTTTTTTTATAATATTAAGTGACGCGACGAATCAGTCGTGTGGCTTATGGTAAGCTACACTCCTGTCCATAACTGTTGCAGTGCCACTCAGAGCTTTAAATTCCGAAGATCTGAAGGACACTGCCACTGCGCCCGTCACCTTAGGCATAAGTTGACAAGTCTTTGAAGGTTCACTCTTCAAAACCGGAACACAGTAATGCAGACATTATTGCTTGGCAGCAGAAATAAGCAAGGTGGCAGTAGTCCCTGGATGAACACAAGGAGCACTAAATCTAAGACTGCTGCTGTTTTTTTTAACTACACAAATTGTCAAACTAGGAAATTCCCTGTACTATGACTACGAGAGCAACGAAATTCACTCTAGGCATTACCCAGAACAGCCAGACCAGGGGGTCGAATTAGAACCTTACGATAACTTAGCTGCCGACTGATTCGATTTGATATCGTACGATTTCTTTTAATTTTTGTTCATAACACCCGAATCGAACGTCAAACTGTCGTATTCGAAACTAAACCGAAATTACGTCACACCGGTACGATTACTCGAGCTTCGCGACCGGCAAATGCTACAAACGTTCTTCAGAACACAGTTATCGAATGAAAGTTACCGAACGTTCTATTGTTTACAAAGCAAGAATGTAAAATGGAAATCTCCTATTATTTTAAATACAGTCTGGATTTTGATCAATTGTATTAATTTAGTTGAATGTAAGACTAATGCATTTCTATATTTTAGACCTTTAAAGTCTTAAAAATCTAAATAAAAGGATTCTAATTTTTTTCGCCTGTTAACTCCGTAAGCGCTGTTGGATAACGATATCGTATCCGAATCCAAATCGAATGCTTGACTTGGAATGTTCCGAATAGCTCGGAAAGCGTCCTTCTATTCGAGAACGACATCCAAACGAACGACTCGGTTAAAATATCGAAGAGTTCTGAATCTGGGTCCCGAACCAATTTAGAAAAGTTCATTTCCCAATTTGGTCCTACTGGGAATCGAAACGGGATCTCCTCAATAAGCGCCCACAGAATACACCGTTGCGCCACCGAGGTCGTCATAATATTGTTGTTATCACAGCTTAAAATGGCAAATCTTAAAACTGCCACATGTAGGTCTCTCTATGATAAAAGAAATCGCAACTCCAATGTAAGAAAAACTATTTTTTTCTATTATTTTCATTGACACCCTTTTTGTCTTTGTTGTAAATTAAATTTTGACCATCACAAACAATATCAATTTTGGAAATGAAACTATTTTATTCAGTTCTAATTCGCGTGTATTTGTGCTTTCGAACACTGAGTCAATCACCTGTGACCACAAAATCTGAAAAATGCAAGAATATTAAATATAGGTCCATAAAATAATTTCATTATAAATAAAAAGCAATAGGGAAAACTTTATATATGGGAGAGCTAAATATCAACTTTAAAACAATGCCGAATGATACTCTCAGCATTGAAAATTTAATTCACCTAACCATTAATTGCTAAGTTATGTGTATAATTGCTTCGAGAATGTATAAATTTGAACAGAGATTCATGTGTACGTGGGTTCGAGATATATGAGGGTCTTGTATTGTTTGCTAGTTGCGGATTCCAGATTCTACAGATTATGATGTGTGTAGTAAAGACGAAAACTCTATGTAATACGATTTTTATCTTTATGAGTTCCTCAAGAAAAAAGCAGGAATTTGTTGCAAAATATCATGCAACGCAAAACACACTTTTTTCACTCTGCCCTGTGCTTGTAATTTCACCAAGATCCTCACCCTTCAAAACCAGGACGCAGTAATGTAAGCATTACTGCTTGGCGGCAGAAATAAATAAAGTGGCAGTTCTTCTCTGGAAGAATGCATTCACAAGCTCTACTACTACAAATTTTGTCAAAATCTGAGATACATCTGTTAGTGTTGAAAGAGATAATATATTAATTTTCGAGATGCACGAATATAGTTGTATCTATATTGGAGTCAGAATGGCAATCCCACATAACTCAACACCATTAAGTTTTCAATAAGGCTCGGCACACACTAGGAATATTCGGCCCGTTATAATTTTGATACGGGTTGGGTTCGGCCAGTCGGAATTAACTTATCACGGCGGCTCCGCATCTGCATACCTTAAACATTTATGTGGAGAGGACGGACTTAGGAGAATCGTGTTAAATATATTAATGGCTTAATGTTCATATTATATAAACACTTCAGATATAACATTCACTGAGTATAATGTATTATAAATATAATTCCAGTGGTGTTTAGGTGCAATGGTGAATGAAGCGAATTTGTTTGCCTTTGTTAGTTCATTCGACCTCCTCCTGTGGACCTAAGTTCGGTTAGTATATGTCAAAGCTGCATGAGCTGATCGAACGCAGCGGGCTTGTCGCGGCAGCGGCCGGCGAGTATCAGAACCGAATTTGTTTGTATTTGCTAGTTGGTTCTACCTCCTCTGTGAGTTTAGGTTAGTCTAGCATAATGTGCTCATATTACGCAATTAAATATTTTGCTTAACGTTTTAATAAATATATTTTATTACACAAAAAACACTTAAAGCTATACAAAAACAATTATATTTTGCGATTGGACGTTTCGGGAATTAAAAAATAATCTTATTAACATAATATAGGGCGTTTCAACTATTCGTAAAACGAAATATTGTGTTATATTATTTAATACATTACACTGGTAGTAGGTACTTATACCATTTGTTCATTTTGTCACCTAATCATTGTATCAAATGTTTGTTATACTGAAGGTTTATTATACACATTGAATTTTTGCCTTTTGTTGTTATTCTTTTAGTTAAAAGGGTCGCAACTGCGAAATGAAAAGTTTTCAGGAGAGAAGTTTTGACGAACGAAATTAGTCGATAACTTTTTGTGTTTAAATAGGAGAGTTATTAAATATCATAATATACATAATTTGTTTCATGTTTTGAGTTTTTAAGTTTTCGCTATGGTTACACATAGGAAATGAATTTTGATTTCCGAATCCAAAACGCGTATATTTGTTTTTTCAAATAAACCAACGGCAACGCTTCGGGCCCTATACAGGTCTCATAGTTATGGGTGAATGAGATGGTAAAGTCATCTACCTTTTTTGTCTAATATCATATTTTTCACTGTCGTTACAAATGTTATTTATTAATTACCTTATTTTTAAATTTTTTCCAAAGAATATTCTAATTTAAGCTACGTATGTTTTACAAATTATTTCATTTTAACAAATAAATTTTATTATTAATTTTATTTAATGGTCATTAGAATAAATTAATAGGCCCGTGTAAACGGCCCGAAACGTTGGTTTGTTTGAGAAAACAAATATACACGAACCATATGAACTCAAGTAGTTCATTTTGTTTTTATGACTATCATCTTATAAGAGCACTTTTGACGTATAATCACTTCTGGCTTTGTTATACCTAGACATAGACGGTATACTATGACTGTTTCTAAAATACCAGAAATATTTTAAACGAGAATGAAGGTATATACAAAGTAAGAACTCAATTATACTCTCGTTTGAATGTTGTCATTCAAAGAAATGTTTTCACTCAATCCCTACGAGCTTATAAAAATGTGTGTAAAATTCACGGTTTCTAGCCTGAACGAGAGGTTAAGACAAAGGTAAATTTGTTTCAATATAACTTAATCTAATACAATACAATTAAAACAAATGTAAATACAGCTATTACAGTATTAAATAAGCATTAAGAAAGAAATCTAAATTAACATTCTTCATAGTAAAGCTATACATTTTTTATTTTAATATTAGAACCTAATATGTAATTGCGATGCCTAAACCAAGTACATGTGTACCTGTATTTTAGGTATCTTTTTAGGCAAATTTCTTTATATTACAGGTTAAAAGGAGATTTTCTATATTTAACAATAAAATAATGAGTAGTTATAAGTTAATAGTTACCTATATAAAAATAATTATGAAACAACTTCCAGTAAGCCTTCTGTTTCATTGTAGATCATCTTTATTTGGTCTTCATTTTCCCTTCAGGCGTATTAAGTAAGCGTTTTTCGTCTTACTTTATAATGCGTACAGTCAATGAATGGATTACCCTGCCTGCTTCTGTCTTTCCGAGCACATACAACTCGAATATATTTAAAGTGCATTTGAAAAGGCATCTTATAGGCGAGTTCGTTCCTTCGTGGACCCTATCTTTGCTGCAGGGCTAGGTAGATGTCAAGAGTCGTTCCAAATTATATTAAAAAATGTCTTAAGCAGAAACTTATCGTAAATAAAGGTGTTTTTTGTGTTTTTATCAGAGGAAATAAGAAATTCACACACCCCAATATGTAAGGTATGTACTGCCGAGTTCGGTTACCATTATTATACTGCGACTTGTAATTATTAATTAATTGTAATATTCATAATTAATTATTAATCAATTTGTCATCTGAATGCATCTCTGTAGCCACCCTAGCGTCGGACAGGGGCGGCTTAAGACACATATCTCAGGCGGGGATGCAAGAAATGCCCACACCCCAATATGTAGATCTGTACCGCCCGACTCGGTGGTCATTATTGTACTACGACTTATTAGTCTGCATACTTTGACATTCGTAATAAGATTGACTTAAAATAATTATACACTAGGTATATAGTTTACGTCTGTAGTAATAAAATTGAAAATTGAACAATTATTACCTGGTCACAAACTAGAAAATTTCCCTGTACTGTACTACCAGACATATACCACCAGATTAGTCGAATTCGTACCGGGGCACTACCCCAAAAAGCCAGTCTTGAACTAATTTAAAGGTTTTTTTTTATAATACTAAGTGACGGGACGAACATGTCGTGAGCCTGATGGCACGCGACACGCCTATCCATAACAGTTGCAGTGCCACTCAGAGCTTTATATTGCAAAGATCTTAGGGGCACTGCCACTGCGCCCGTCATCCTGAGAGAAGTTGACAAGCCCCATGTGGCTGTAATTTCACCAGCACCCTTATCCTTCAAAACCGGAACGCAATAATGCTCACAATATTGCTTGGCGGCAGAAATAGATAAGGGCTCTACTGCATGTCATATCCCAAATTGTTACGTGAGTACTACTACGTGAGTCTGACTTGGGACCCCCTTACCCGGCACCCATAGAGCAACCCGTTGGGTCACCGAGGTCGTCGAATAAACAAACATGATTTCTAATTGATGAATTTACCTTCAACCTTTAAATAATGGCAGTAGTTTCACCTTGGAAGCTATGGTTCACAATTCACATATTTTAGAAACAGGTTGAACGAAACTTGACATAACATATAGCACTGTCCTCAGCAAAACAGTATATACAAATATATTGAAATGTAATATTTATTTACTTAATCAGAAATCAAAACTATATTTCGTTCTTTTTTTGAATTGTGGCACACATCAAAATAGTAAAATAGATACAATTTTGCTTTGTAAATAAAGTATTAGAATAACGTCCTACCCCAAAAGTATCTAATTGATCTGGAAGACGACTTAAAAGAAATGGAGTCGCATTTAGCGTCCAATACCGACCAAACGTAAATCGGCCCAATGTTCTTGAGTAATTATTTGAACCAATGGAAAGTATCTTATTTACAATAAAATTTAGCGCATTGTTAATATAATCTGTATTAATGTAACACGACAAAAAATATAATATTTTTGTTTGAGCCATTACTCTCCAAAAACAGCGGGCTGTGCTCAAAATGTGTTACACTTTATTGCGAATAATATAATACCAGCTATCATTGGCAAAAATATTTTTTATGAAAATAATGGGTCGGTTCGTTCTGGTCCTTGCGTGCCAGCTCCGCGTCAGTTGTTTTTAAATAAATTACCTTACGAATTAGGTGATTTTCACACCAATAACGGCGAAACAATAATAGATCTATCCAAAAGTGCAATATCTTAGGGTGAAATTTTATGGGGTTTAATCAATTCACTCTATGGCGACTCTCTCGTACTGACACAGTTATTGCGCCAAATAAAACAAAATTATCTCATTGCGATATATTTGTTATTGTCCTAAGTTATATATTGCCCTAAGGAGTTCACCGAATTGGTAATTTTTAATTTGGTGAAAAAACTTTTAACATTAATGTATTTCTACATTAATATTATTTTAGTGGAGATTTATTTTACTTGTATTTTTCTTATTTTTTTTATATTTTAGAGGGATGCAAATTCGTACACAAGTGTCCAGAATATTTCACTAGGCGAAGAGATATTGCTACACGTTATATATCACGACACGGACATAAATTGATAACACCAAGCACCCGACTTAAAATGAGCTCTTCTAGTCCACTCCTAATGTCGATTAAAGTTTATAATAAATTACCAAGGTCGTTAGTAGATGAGAAAAGCGACATAATCTTTATAAAAAAAGAAAAGAGACTGTTAATAGAAAAATTTTACTATGCTGTTTCAGGATAATGATTTAAAAGATTAATTTATTATTATAAATATGTCTTCCTCACCAGTTTGCTGTGCCCTATCTAGGGTCTACAATGATCTATTAAATATTAAACCTACCACCCTGTGAAACATTGTAGAAAATGCAATAAAGTTTTGATTGATTGAACCGATACGTAAGTCACACTATAAGTTTCCGGAACTGGCCACTTATATGAACAATATTTAAAAAGTAATTACAACACATGAAAATGGAACTCTTTGGCTGTAGAATACAGTTTGTTTCATCTGACTGTGACTTATTTTTACATTCTGGCGTTATTTTAGAAATTGGTTGTCTACATTACCATGGATTTAACTCGTGAAAATTTTCCAAGTATGATTTTCTACGACTTTAAGTGTAAGTTAACAGCTCAGCGGAGCTTCGCTCGGCTTCAAACTACTTTTGGCGATGAAGCACCATGCAAAACGACTATTTATAGCTAGATTGAAGAATTCAAACGCGATCGTGTGAATCTCTGTGACAAATTTCATGATGGTCGCCCATTCACTGCTCTGAACAACAAAAACATCGATGCTGTGCGCCGTATGATCAAAACAGACAGGCATGAGGCATATCATGAGATTCGGGCATTCAAACATTTGGGTGTGAAAAAGCTGTGCTCTCGGTGGATCCTACACAATTTAACTGAGGCTCAAAAAACCAACCATGTCACTTGGTGCAATGCTTATCAGATTCAACGAAGGGATTCAAATTTGGGTGTGGGACATAGTAACAGGTGAGGAAACATGGATTTATAGTTACGATCCCAAAACAAAGCAGCAATCGAGCTTATGTGTCTTTCGAGATGAGCCGAAACCAACTAAAGTGGTGCGCGTGCAAAGTGCCACTAAGCGGATAATTGCTTCTTTTTTTAATAAAACTGGACACGTGGCTACTGTTGCTTTGGCGAATCGTTGTACCGTGTATATAATAGTGATTGGGTACATGATCATTTGTTTGCCGGAAATTATTGACAAACTCCGTAAAAATAACAGTAAACGCCGTATCATCTTGCACCACGATAATGCCAGTTCGCACACGACCTAACAGACAAATGAATTTTTGAAAGTGAACAACGTTGACCTTATGTGTCACCCCGCGTACAGTCCCGACCTGCCACCTTGTGACTTTTATTTATTTCCAAAAATTAAGAACCAGTGACGCGGTCAACGATTTTCATCACCTGAAGAGGCTGTCGAAGAGTATGAAAATATATTTCAGAGATTGTCACGGAGGAGTGGCATAAAGAGTGTTTTCAAAATTGGTTCATTCGTATGAAAAAGTGCATTAACGCTAACGGAGTATAATTTGAGAAACAATACATTTATTTAAGATACTTTATAGTATTTTTTTCTTATTCATTCCGGAAACTTATAGTGCGCCACACGTATTGTCAGTTGATTGTACATTCTAGGTTCATAACTTTAAAAATATTTGCCTGAAACCCTATTTATTGCAAGGAGCCGGAAAATGTATAAGAAGATAGAAGTTATAAACGTATCAAGACTAATCAGTCGACTTATGAACCGCGGTTCTCAACATAACTGAGCCCAATCAGCACGTAGGAATGAATGTTTTGTCTGCCTCCGGTTCTAGCCAAGTGCGCCTCGGCCGCCGGTGTCGGTGCCGGCATATGGCACGAATATCCCTCATTGCCGACGACATGTTTCGATTAAGATAACCCTTCTAGTACGAGAGGCAAAATATTGAAATTTTCAATATTTAGTACTCATATTTTATTATAATTTCTTATTCATCTCAAAATCTGATAATAGTTAATGTGGTAATTATTATATTCAATTTAACAGACAACTTCATCCAATATATTGTTAGCAACAGTAAGAAGCTAAGTAAATGAGCTAGATAGATAAAAGTTTACATTTGTATTGAATTGATATTATTTTTTGTGAAATTACTCCACTAGTTTGTTATAATGATTAATACAAAGATCAAATACTTAGAAAACGTCGTAACGTTTTCTAGAAGACGTCGGTTCGAATCCGGCCGGATCGAAGGCTTTTTTTTCTAAGTGTTCGATCTTTGTATTAATAATTAAAACAGGTAATAGTTTAATTAATTTATTTTTCTACTTAAAATCTTGAATTCTTAAAGTTTTTATACAGAGGAAAGATTTCTTAGATTTTTTTACACATACATTGTATTTGCGTTAATCAGCCTTAATAAGTGGACTATTAAATTGATATTCTTAAAGTCTTGAGAATTATCGATAACTTTATTCGCTGTGTATTTTGAGAAAAAATGTTTCCTGTTCCTCAGTTGGTATAGCATTCAATATTTATTACATTTAGGAAATGAAACTATTTTTCCGGATTTAAATCGCGTATATTTGTTTTTTCAAACAAACCGACGACGTTTCGGTTTACAGGTCCCATGGTCACGGTTGACTGAGGTGGTACAGTCTTCAACCAGTTATAACTGGTCATTTCCTATGTGTAACAATCGCGAAAACGTAAGAACTCGATATTTATTACATTACACAAATAACTATCACTCACAACGTTACACAAAATTCAAATACCAATATTTGTCACGTCAACTCCTGGACTAGCGTCTCAAGATATCTCTAGGGCTGTCCAAAGCAGACTATAATAATAATATAGGATCCCGTATGTGCGACTGAAGGAATTATTAATGCTACTCTGCTTTCGGATTGAATAAGAGGTTTTACAGGGTGCTTCAGTTATAAATTCTTGTTTCCTTGTGTATGAAAAGAAAGCTGTCATAATATATTGTTTTTTATTCAAATAAATATATGGCAATGAACATAAAATTAAAATAATTTTAGCTTAAATAAACAAGTTTTACGATAGCTACAAGAAGAATATATACTTGTGTTTATTAAAATTATGTGTTCAGGGCATCGTAATTTTCGCTTAGAATTTGTTCTTTTTTTCTTCCAGCGTCTCTTGTTATTATAAGTTATTTTTAGTTCACCATGTATGTGAACACATGGTATCAATGAAGTCGTCAAAAGATGTCCAAATTGAAATCATCTAAAGATGTCTCTTGGATTTATTAGGCTTTACTTGGTCTCGCAGGGATTAGAATTTATTAGAAATCTCTTAGAGCTATGGTATACTAATGGAAGAATGTTTGCTTTTCAATAGAGACGGTCCCAATCAATACTTAGTAGGCAATTGGAGAAAATAATCAGAGAAAAATCTTGAATGTACTTAAAAATAATGTTTTTATAACAAAAACGATCACTTAATCTTTTCCTTCTTCTTGTTATTGTTTCGATAATATACACTATATTATCGCGTCAATTTGAGGCACCAAGCAGTAATGTGAGGATTACTGGTTGGTTTTGAAAGGTACGGGTGCCGGTGAAATTTCAGGCGCATGGGATTTGTCAACATATCTCTCCGGGTGCAGTGGCATTGCCCCTCTGACCTTTGCGATCTAAAGTTTTGAGTGGAACTGCAACTGTCGTGGATAGACATGTCGGTTACCACTACGCTTGATAACATATAAAAAAATCAAATATCGTTATTATCTTCAGTGTTTGCTGCATTTTTTTATCTATGTGTGATATTAGTGACGTCTAATTTCAAATTAACCTTAAAATGAAGTCACCATAATTGTAATAATCAAAGCGCATCGAGCTAAGGGAGCGAAGCTTTCTTGACATCTACTCGGGTTGCACAATTTTCGGATATAATTACTTGGTTACTAGACATGACATTTGAAACTAACTTAAAAAATACAATTCTGGAGGTTGTGACGAAACTCGATTTTTTAGTTTTATAAGAAGAAAAACATGTAAAATTTTACGTACGCAAATGCAATTTGTTACGTAGCGTAACAAATTGCAGGTAGGGTTACACTTATAATTACAAATAAATCGCACGTACTGTCGTAACTCTAAGGCTCAACTCACACTGGCGCAGAGTCGAAGCGTCGCGTCGCATCCTGTTTTTCAACTATAACGCATGACGACACGCACTCGCATTAACGCGCCTGGATCACAGTGTGACGCCTCACTGCGCTCAAGGAATGCACGGTGACGGACGTTGACGCGCGAAACCGCTCGACTGCAACCAAGCGTCGACGCGCGTTTCCATATTTGCATAACACATATGTGTATAGGTGTAAAACATGATGTGTGGCAACGCTTCGACTCGGCGCCAGTGTGAGTTGAGCCTAATTGTAATGGTCAGCTCCCATCTTCTGTGTAAGCAATGAGACTTGTAAGCGTGGGATCATAGTTGACTCGATGATGTGTCACATTTTTACATACAACTGAAAACATCAAGCAGTGGTAGCCTAACGTAGGTTCGAATCCGGGCTCTCTGAGTTTCTTGGAATTTATGTGCGAAATTTAATTTGAAATTTACAATGAGTTTTTCGCTGAAGGAAAACATCGTGACGAAACCTGTATTTCAAAGAAGATTTACAACCCTTGAAAAACGTGTAAAATCCTCAACCCGCATTGGGCCAGCATGGCGGACTATGGCCTAAACCCTCGCCTGAGAAGAGACGCGTGCCCCGCTGTGGGACGTATAAACGGGTTGATGATAAAACAAGTTTCAAATAGAATTAACCTGATGCATTATTATATATTTCTAGTATATAATAATGCATCAGGCATAAGGCTACAGGGTGTTACTGTTTAAACATTTAAGTTACAAAATCCAAGGTCCCGAGGTTACATAAGTGTTGCATAAGTTCTACATTACAGGTTATGAAGTTGAGGTTACACTATTCACTTAAGGTGTACTTAGGCCTAATACCAGTACACTAAGAGTTTACAGAGTATATGAGCGACACGAATTTGAAAATTAAAAAATAGTACATTGTGCACGGTAAATAAGAAATTACTAACGAGGGTCTTATTAGTAGTCCGAATCCGAAGGCTGAGGGCTTTAATACCTCAAGTTTTATATTTTTTATGGTGGGTGATACATACAATCCGGAACAAATACAATGTTTATTTCTTGTATATAAATATGGTTCACAACACAACAATTATGGATTTTGCCAATGGCGAGTTTTTTGTTTTTTTGTAGCAACCGATGACCAGCTAGCTATTCTTCCATCGATAATACAACTCGAACTAAAATGTTGTAAGAAGCAAAGACGCATATAGCAATGATCGATTGTAAAAAAATACTAGATTTTTTATACAGAATTATAATAATTAAAATCAATTATAAAAAATCTTAATAATAAGCAGGTATTTAAGTAGTATGAGGCTGAATTGCAATTAAATTTCTGTTTAGATAACATTTTAAGCGAATGTTTTAATTTTGAACTTAAGTAATAACTATAAATTAAATAAGCTCCTTACCGTAATGGGAAGAAAAAAGGTCACAGGGTTTTTTTTGGGGCATAATGGTCATGTTAGCCACCATGTAATCTTGTAATCACAAGTGTGATGAAAAAAACTGAATGGGAAAAAAAATAATTGATTATTGTGAAAATAATGTGATTATTTTTATTTGTTTATAATATTAAGTTATCCATTTATAAAAGAGAATATTTATTGAATATACATTCAGTAATTTGTTGAACTTTCAAATCGAGTCTTCGCAATTCCACAATTTTGAGTTACGGTAGTATTTGGTTTCATATGCGAAATACACTTTCAGTATCCAATCTGAAGACCTAATATTGTCATATTATCACCGGGTTGACTGTACCTAGGGATAAAAATAAAAGTTATTTTTAAAAAATACCTTATTGTTTTATTTTTTACAGCGAGACAAGGATTAATTAAATCAACACTAACTGATTTCTAAGAAAGCAGTTTTACTTTTTAGATTATTTTGCTATTGCAGAATTTCTTTGTTGTTAACATAGCTGTCAATAACAACCAAGATCTTACGTCTTTCTAGGTACGGGTCTTCCCTAACGAAAGCCTTTAGGTAATTGTCCATCAAGCTAGCCCAAAAGTTGTTAACCTTCTTTTATATAACGATGTCTTCCTACTAACCTGTCTAGTGATAAGCGACACGCCTGTCTACAGCAGATTTTAAATTAAAGTCAAAGGTACATGCCGCTACAGTGACTCGTGTGCTCTACCCCTCGATTAAGAAGCATCCGATCTCCAACCCCTACCATCGCCGTTTTATTACATAAGGTAATTACGAAAACAAAATTAGATGTTATTATAATTTTTGTCAGCCCTTAACCTTTCTATCGCGCGAGGAGCTGGACAATGAAATATTCTCTCATTAGACCGTCTACTGATTAATTGGGCTTCTTAGTACAGTTGTATTGCCTCACTTGTAGCGGTCAGCGGTTAATTAATGTTGGTGCTTGCTGATCTCTGCCCGCTCACGCGATGCGCTCCTCCTATCGCAAAATGGCGGCTATTTGGTTTCGCAAATTAGAAAAGCGTTCAATTCAAATAAAATTCAGTAATACACCGCAAATCCTGCACTTAAAAAGCACTAATTAAATTTTTATTATTATTATTATTATTTTATTAAAAACTTGAATAAATATGATAATATTCCGTTTGAGTAGTTCTAACGTTTACCATGAAATTACTCCTTAAAGTATAGTTTATAAATATTCAGGGTAAACTTTAAAAAACGCTTTTTACGGTATGTTTTCAATAAATAAACACCGAAATCACCAGCCCAAACAATAACACACACGATTGTCGTGACGTATTTTTGAAGTTGTTTATTTTTTTTAAATGACAGACCCAGGCATTAAAAATTTTATGGTTTGCTAGGATAGTTACCGAAATAGCAATTAATATTAGTTGTTTTACCTGTTATAACTTCGATATCCGATAAATCGGTCTAAAATCATCACCGGCACCTCTAGGTGTGGTATGCGTCTACGGCTGCATGTATCGCGTGAGCGGTTATTCAACGAAAAAGGTGTTACAGTAAATGTGTAAGGAAATGTACACCGTAATGCAGTCAAAATTGTTTATGTGACCTGAATATAATTGATTTATTCGATTCTTGTTTGTTATTTCTACGCATTCGAAAGCCCAACTCCCGGACGTCAGTATCGTGACTCTAGTTGTGGTTTTAGCACTAAATTTACAATGTTGGAAGGTAGTTTATACATTAGCTATAAGGACCAGTTAGTAATTTTAACACATACAAAATGTTAAGCATCTATAAACAGCCCGACACCATTTTTAAATATCTTCCACTTTCCCTTTATTTGTTACTTGCTTTTGCTTACTAAATCGCTACCATATGCTCCATCTTAACCTTGTCCTCTTTTATCTCTTATTTTACTCTTTACTTTTATTATATCCGTTGTGGTGTTTACAGCGGAGATGCATTTTTATTTATCCGCTTTGGATTAGAAAATCGGTTCCAAAGGCACCCCACCTTAGGCTTGTCGGCTCTTAACTCGGCCATTCTATTGTTTATACGGGAGATATAATGTGTTTTGTCGGTAGCGTCTCTGTGATAATGTTGAGCTACTTTATGAGCTAGATAAATGAGTACAGGCGAGCTTGTTTAAAGAGGTATGTGATTTTGTAGTAAATTATCATTGTTGATAATTATTTAGTGTTCGCAAACTAGAACACTCTATTTATTACTGTGCCGTAACTTCCTATACAGAGTGTAATTTTTAGCTTCGGCAAATTTAGTTGGTGTAAAAGTTTATCACAACTAATAACTCTATGCTGTCCTCTCCTCAACGGAATACACAGGCTCCCTTCGGAAACTGTAATAATAAAACCAGCTATTCTATACATATTGGTCGAGTAATATAAACATTTCATATGTTATATTAAATTCTTCTGTCAAAACTCTTTAGGTCATAAATACTGTCAATATTATTATTTTTTGTAAATAGCTATTATTAGTTATTTACAAAAACTTACTGTATTAAACATGTATGTGTATGAGACTATGGAACTTGCTAGAAAATTTCAACAACCCCTACAAGTGTAACCCTGCCTATTTCTGCCATACAGCAGCATAGCAGGCTAATTTTGTGAGGTAACAGACTATGTACTAGACCGGTCTTCTTTCTTTCTTTCCGGCAGTTTTATTTTTCTTGAGGAGTCAAAGGCAAAAACCAAAAAAATAACAAACCGGTAAAGCGGAAAAACTTTCACAAGTTCTACAGGTGGCGCTATGGCAATAAACTGTTCATACCCAACACAAAGTTTCGCAACAAGCATATAGTGAAATTTGCCAGATGTACTGGTTCGATTCGAATTTCAACTGGCATAGCGGTAGCCACGTTGAGGCGATAAACGTTGGTTGGAATTCAGTTGGATCGAAGGATTTTTTCTTTATGTTTGTTCTCTCTTAACATGAACAATAATAACAAACCGGAGCTAAATTTCTTTGACCAAGCAAGCAGCTATCTCCATGCTCGCCCCTATCTGTTACCTTTAGCTAATCCTCGCGGTTGCTACTAATCAGTGGGTATGAGAGCTGGTGAGATACTTTGTATAGGGCATCTGCAAGCACAATGGCTTTGAGTTGGATTGATATATCGGCCATCTTGTGTCCTGAGATGGTTCAGAGATTTCCAAACTGACCTCTGCGACTGGTGCTCGAAAGGAAGATTTTCTGCATGATTGCGCGGTTATCTGGTTGGTGCATTTTGGATTGGTAGGGTAAGGAAAGCCAATAAGATACTATGTCCCAGAGTCGGCTAGGCTTTTCGATGTTGATGATATTTTTTAAATAACGCAAATGTTTATGCTCAAGATAAAAGTCTTCGACCAGTGCGTGTTGACAGTGGTGACATACGGTACTGACACGTCGTCGACGTGAAGGGCTATGCTCGGAGTTTCGTTGCGAGATCGAATCAGAAATGATGATATCCGCAGGGGAACCAGAGTAACCGACATAGCCCTAAGAATTGCAAAATTTAAGTAGCAATGGGCAGGGCACAATGCCCGTGGGAGGCGATGGCCTCCTTTTGCACAGAGGTTATGTCGCAAAAGGAGGCCGCGGAGCGGGTGCGCGAGGACGCGGCGGACGCGCACCCGCTCCGGCGCAGACGTACGGGGAGAAGGCGAAGGCAGTTCGCTGCTCGCCTGATCCCCTAGTGAGACCAGCGGGCTCTGGACAGGGACTCCGGAGCCTACATTGCACGGCCTCACTCGTCTGGGGGACGGGTCGGAGGACAACCGACTCGTCCCTCCGTTGGCGCGGGAGCCCTGGCGCAAGCTAGGGCGGTCGGGCGGCGTCGTGGTGAATGTTCACTGATCCCACGGCGCCGACTCAACCGGCGAGAGGGAAACCCGGGGGGGTTTTAGTGGGGTAGGCCTTCCAGTGTGGAGGGAGAGTCCCCACATAACCCCTGAGTCTCCCTGGGCTCAGGGGTATCCATAAAGATTTCCCCCCCGTCAAAAAAAAAAAAAAAATGGCACAATGCCCGGAGAACAGATGGCCGATGGGGCCGAGATTTGTCGAGAGGCGACCGCGTATCGGAAGACGCAGCGTCTGCCCAGACCACTCACAAGGTGGACTGATGATCTGGTGAAGGTTGCAATCCGCTGGACGCTAGCGGCGCGGGACAGGTCGTTGTGGCATTATTTCGGGGAGACCTATGTTCAGCAGTGGACGACTTTTGGCTGAAAGGATGATGATGTTGCAAATGTTTATAACCAGCGATTATCATCTTTCATCTGGTGAACTGTATTATTAATGCTCAGCAAACATTTTCGGTACTACGTACGTGGTATAATAAAGTGACATGTGATACGTTAAAAGCATTGCTTTTAGCACATGACTGATAAAAATAAGTACGAATTACATGAAACAATTTATGTATATGTAAAATTTTATCTCTCCTATGAAAAAAGTTATCAACTAATTTCGTTCGTAGAATCTGTAAACCTCTCTCTTGAAAAGTTTATATTTTGCAATTGTTGCCTTATTACAAATATTACCGTACCTACTAAAGCGTACCAAATAGTATCACATAAACCATAATTATAAAAATAGAGAAGTGTATAATACCAGAATTCAGTGAGCATATGAATACAATTGCCGAATAGACGTCGAACGCAAACGAGATTAATTTTAACGAGGGACGAGCTGCGATTATACGGGCTATAGGTAGGCCTAAATCATTAACTTAAAGCGTGTTTAAAATAGTCCATCAGCCCATTGTTATAGAGTGGCACTGGTCCCTTAAGTTTTGCAGTTCGGGTTCTTTTGCAGATATCCTCATTTCTGTTTCGATCTTGCAATGTAACTCCGTACACAGCCCTCTCCATTGTCCTTCGGATGACCTAGGGTTTTATGTTCGTGGAGAGCGACCACATGGCAGTGCCATAAATCATCACTGACAACATACACAAGTCAAAATTTTGCCTTGAGACAGTGGTATTCTGGACGTGAAGATATGGCGTAGTTTCCCAAAATGTTGCCCAGCCGAGTCGAATTTGGTGTCAAGATTCCGCTCATCCTCTACAAAGACTTCTCTTGTAGATCAGGTATTCTATTTCTCATAAATGGCAAGCGGATCCAGGCATTTACGCATTCGCAAAGGTGCTTCACTCTTGAATTAATTTATGCCTTCGTTGCCTTCAACATCTTATCAGAAACCACCAGCAAGATTGTTCGAGATATCTGCATCACAAGAATCCTCTGCCACAATTAGAAAGTCTATAATTGTAAAAAATAATATTTTTTTTTTTATCAAATGACAACACTTCTTGTACCACATTGAATCAATGCGTGTAATACACACGTAGGCAATGGTCGGGATAGATCACGTGATCAAATTTAATCCTCGCTACACACGAGCCGTAATCCGGGGATAATTCCGCAAATATTAGCCGGGACCGGTGAATTTGTGTTGCGACAAATCTTGTTTGAATTATGTTTATTGACGCGTTCATCTATCTTAACTAGTGTACCTTACAGAATAAATATATATATGGCTAGTTTACTTACCTACAGCATATAATGGAAGGAGCAAGATAACGTATTATCGAGAACTCTCTTAGGTTTTGTCACAGGTTTGGGCCTCCGAGCGGAACATCTTGGTTGCCCGGATCGGGGGAGATAATACTAGGTATAGTAGCGGCTATGTTGGCAGATCAAGAGCCTCATGAGGCAGTGGTCTCCTTCTGCGAAGCGGTGATGCTTCAGAAGGAGGTCGCCGAGCGTGATCGGGAGAGGGCTGATCCCGCTCGGCGGCGGCGTACCTTCGCTGCTGCGGGCGATTGGAGCGGGGGCTCCGGTCGCCAGTAAGTTTGGCAGCCGCGAGGAGGAGGACGGGGCGGTGTGACCCGCTTCGTCGTGAGGGGGGGGGGGGGGGGCGGGTCTCGTTCATGGCGGGGGGGGGGGGGGGGTTCTGGTAAGAAGGCCACCGTGGAGTTTTAGCCGGTAGAAGTCATAACCTTTAAGAGGTATCCTAGGAGGATTTGCCCATGCAAAAAAAGAAAAATAAAGGTTTTATCATATAGGAAATGTCTTGTCTTTTAGGTTGGGTCACATAGGAAATGAAACAATTTTTTGGGTCTTATTTTTTTTTTTCAAACAGACTAATGTTTCGATCCTTTTACAGGTTACAGGTGACTGAGATGGTAAAGTCATCAACCAGTTATGTCTAATAATGCTTACAGAAGTTATTAATCATTACCTTAATTATTTTAAATTTTCAAAGAACATTCTAATTTACGCTACATTAACAATATGAATTTTAATCTCTGAGATTTGCAAGCAACTGCCATTGCACCTGTCATTTTCAAACATAAAGTTGACAAGTCCCATGTGCTTGTACTTTCACCGGACTCTTATCCTTCACAACCTACAAACTATTACACAAATTGGTATATGAAAATTAACACTCAAAACCACATAAAGTTGTAAGCCCAGAATATTTTACATCGTGTGTTATGGAAATGTATGTAAATGCAGAACTATTCGCGACTCCGTGACCTTTGGCCGGATAGTTTCTGTTCTAACTTCCTGACATACAGATGTGGGTTTAGTGATGTATAAAGGATGTGTATCAAAGATATTGTAATGATCCGAAAAATCCGAATCAATTTAGAAAAACTTAATTTTAATATTGGTTTGCAAACAAAGACCATAGTTATTTTGTGAAAGATTGATATAGTGAAACTAAAATTAAGTGTAATCAGAATATTAATAGAAGTAGATTTTTTTTAAACAATTGCGCTCTGTACAATGTGAGAAACAATGTAATTGTTTCTTTTCTTTACAAAAAAAAAATAATTCGTGTGACTAACAACACGCTTACACGCAGCGGTAAGCAACACGCTTGTCCATAACAGCTGCAATACCGGTCAGACTTTAAATAACAAAAATCTACGGGGCACTGTCACTGCGCCCGTCACCCTGGGATATAAGTTGATAAGATTCATGTGCTTGTAAATTCACCCCCTTCACAGCCGAAACAATAATCACATTATTGCTTGGCGGCAGAAATAGGTAAGGTGGCAGTACTTCCCTGGGCAAACTCACAAGGAGCTCTACTGCTACTATAGTTAGAGCCAGATAGGGGTCAAGGTAACGGCTGGTGTGCTTTAATCCAGTATGTGCATATTTTACAATAATTTTGTTGATTTGAGAATTTAAACTAAATGAAATACATGTCATGTTTCGTAAATAACCTACCCAAAGGATTGGTCGACAATATGATTCCATTGTCGCATTTGTTGCATTTCAAGGTACCTACTTAAATGTGTACCCAGCTCCATAGGATCTGCAAATCGTGGGCAATCGCAGTTAAAGAACAGGACTCCAGTAAGAATTCTCGTCTTGTGACGGTAGGTGAAAGCACGTGTAGCAGAGGTATAGTGGTTCGCCAGTCTTGATTGGTATGGCTGATCTCACTAGAATCCTGTAAGAAAGAAGTCGCGTGTTTAGTGTGACTATACACTATAAAAAGTTTGCCTCATGCTATAGTATCGTCCTATGTCACGTAGGTGTTTCTTGTAACTAAATCGAACGAACGAAACATATGTGCAAACATTAATGCTTATGATATATTATGCGTTATGCAAATCTCCTAAAATTGAACCGTTTCGGATACAGTATCGTCGCATCACTACCCAAAATTAATATGTTTGGATTCCATTACAGCGAACTAAAAGGACCCACATTTGCATGGAATCTTATACGAGTTGAGATTGGTTTCTATGCGCATAATTTATGACGTCATAGGTGAGAGTAGTCGCAAAGTTTCTGAACCCAAAGGGAGAATTAATCAAAACAGGTGTCTTTATGAGGCCGTAGAATAATTTAATTAAGTTTATAAAAGGGCTAATTCATGACATGATTCAGTGAAAAGCTGGAAGGCCTTATTTTTTCAACAACATCCTTTCCACTAATCACCACTAATAATCTTTATCGCTGATTTATAAACAAAAGTAGGTATTAGCAAGCGAAGTTGACTGTACTTGAACCTTTTAGAATGCATTGAGAATTATTTTATTAATTATTATGTCCTGTCTTTTAACGTGAAGGAATACCATACAATATATATGAGCGCAAAACATTAATAGCAATAAAGAGCCACTCAGAGCCTTTAACTCGCAAAGATATACAGGATACTGCCACCGCCCTCGTCACCTTATAAAGTTGATAAGATTGTAGTTTCACCAATATCTTTACCCTTGAAAATCGAAACGCAATAACGCTCACACTACTGCTTGGCGGCAAAAATAGGTAAGATGGCAATACTTCCCTGGACGAACACTTTCACAATGAGCTGTAGGTACTATTACCGGATAATAGGTATCCTGGGACTATGGTCTAAACTCTCTTAGAAAAAAACCCGTGTCCAGCAGTAGGAATGTTTATGGGCTGATTTTGATGATAAGGTTTACTATAAGTACATTGTACCGTTGACGACAAAGAAAAAAACTAATATTTCAGATCAAAAAACCTCAGGCGCGTAACCAATACATATTGGAAAATCAAGTGAAATCCGATACGTTACGTTCGGATATCCATATCCGTTGAGATAAGAGGATGTATCCGGCGGCGATCGGATCTGTATCCGAATTAATAATCTCGATATGCGAACTGAGAACAACTCGTTACGTATAGTGACATAGGGAAGATTAATTTGGACTGAGTATTATAATTTTGAACGCATTCACTGACTGTGTTCAATGACTGGCGTTGCTGATGTAGGGAGCAAAACAGCCAGGCTCAAATGTAATTGAGTGGGCCGCGTTAACCGGATGCAACGTAACACGTGGGCAAAAGTCGTCATTCTTTGAGTACCCAAAGATGGAAGGCGACTGTGGAAACGTCTGAGAGAAGGCGTTGGCGGGACGATCTTGATGAGTTTGAGAAGGAGTGGTGGGAAATAATCAAAGTCGGGGAGCTATGGAGGATTTTCGGGGAGACTTGTGCCCAGCAGGTTACAGTACACAATAGGTTAATGAAGAATGTAAAATATACTTAAGCATTTTTTTATTTTAAGTGGGTATATGGTACAACAACAGATAACAGACTACAATTAATACAGAACTACTATATAATGTAACATTTTAAATCGGACATCGAATTATAATTATTGTACACACCACTAATATTAGGATAATATAAAAGTAAGACGTTGAAAACACTAAGGACATTATTTTTTGCTTATACTAGTGTACAGCGTTATTTTGCAGCATCCAATACTACAAAAGGCATAGGATTTATTTTCCACCAGTAGGCTGACAATGACGAATATTTTTGAATCATGTGCTTCTTTGTTGTTTAATTATTACTTGCTTTCGGCTTGCATGTTGGAAAGGTTAAAAATACCTTTTAAAGACACAAATCAAAGCTTCCAGTTCATGTCAGGTTATCGAAAATTTATGTTGCGGAATGACACTTGTGATCTGATAAAATGGGGCTTGTATTTGAAAAAGCTTTCCTGAGCAAATATTTAAAACCTACCTATTGCGACCTGGTGCATCAGAATCTTTTTAATTGCTCTACTAAAATTAATTGTTCTGAAAGAAACAATGTTTGAAAACACAGTAATTCAATGTCAGATTTAATACTGCAGTCCTATTCAATGTCTCCAAATAAGACAGCTAGCATTTCCCACCTCAAAGTAAGATTAGGTGGATTCAATTTCCTCGACGTAGTATTATTGATACGTCATAGCTTCAGGACTAATGTGTTTTAAATGCGTGTTTCGTGGTGGTTACCATAGACTACGAGATACTATAGAGTAAAGTATTATAAAGGGTAAGGGTGAGCGATGAAATTACTGGCCACATGGGATTTATCAACTTACGTTTCGGTGACGGGTGCCTGCCACTGCTCGCGTCACCGACAACCACAAAAACACATATTCCTCAAATGTTCATTCTCAGGCGCAAGACTTGTTTGTTTAACCTGTCACTTGGTATAATGAAATACATATACCTATGGTTCAGACGTGTTGAGGTAATAAATGATCAGAGATGCGCCGAGTACTCGTTTGCTACTCGATACTCGGTGTACTCGGCCTTTTTTTACTACTCGTACTCGGTCGAATAACTCGGTTCATGAGAAGAGTTACTCAGTTAAAATAAAGCATTACAGCTATAGACATAATTATAAAGTAAAACCAACAATATATTTAAAATAATCAAAAGAGATTTATTACTACAAATTCTAGACAATTGTAACAATTTGTAGCAATTTAGTAATTTAAAAAGAAAGTTTACTTTATTAATATTTAACAAAGGCAAGTTTTGATAAAGGATTACAAGGCTTTCTTCCTTTTTTCTTCATACACATTACCCGCTTTGAAAAATAACCGCTCGCTATACACAGTGCTTGAAGGTACATAAAAAAACACTCGTGCTAACTGTGCCAGTTTTGGATGTCTTGTTTTATGCCCTATCCACCATTCGAAAGGACTCTGCACTCGCGACAATAAACTTTCATTGACATATCGGTCTAATTCTAGAGCAATGGGACTTTTAGGATCATCGCGTTCCGGTTGTAATGAACCGAATAACTCGGCCGAGTAGGTACTCGGCTCGGCAAATGTTAAACCGAGTAATATTCGGTACTCAGTAACTCGGTAAAACTTGCACTCGGCGCATCTCTATAAATGATAGTCATTTTTCTTGTTTATTTATTTTGCAAGTGGAAGTAGGAAGAATCCTTAAAGCATTTGAGTACTGTTTCTTTATAGATTACTTACCTTTTTAACCGACTTCGGTTTTCTATAGCGATTACTATTTAATTTTTTTAATTTTTAATTTATTTAAGCATCTTAGAATATATACAATCAACAGCAAGTCAAACTATACACTTTTGTTCGAATATCGACCCCAGAGCAACGGAACATCAATATGTAGCTTGATGTACTGTTGTCTGTACTTATAGTATAGAAGTAGACATAAATACCTTCATCTGCAAATCCTATCTCGTCAAAAGGTACAAACACTAATGTACAAACTGCGGACACGTAACTTTGTCGGACAAACTTTGACGATCGATACTCTGCTACTTCTAATCCGATTCCCTATTCCAGGCTTATCTGCATTAATTGTTTACGTCCATATTTCAAGTCCAAGTCCTGCCAGTGAAATGTAAATGACATTTAGAAACCTTATTGATGTATTCTTTGGTAATCAAAAACGCATTGTTTTTACGGTGTGGCGAAAAACGATTAGGTGACATTGCAAAAAGTGTAATAGGTAAAAATAATTGATGATCGTTACAGTTTACACATAAAACTTCATAGAACAAGTTCCCATATCTTAGATGACGAAGAAACTTATCCAAGTACAGTCAGTTAAGCTTTTTTGGCGTTCACATAAATGAACTGCAAAACGAACCAGGCGACCTTACGAATTTATCTATGTGCTTGTTGCAGATTTTTGTTTTAGGTTTTTAACGACTTTTTAACCGTAGCGCCATCTGTGAGATATATATGAAAGTTTATCTTCACTCAGCTGGATCGAACGAATTTTTATAGTGTTTGATTTTTCTATTAATAATAACAAACCAGTGGAATAATCTCACAAAAAAATAATTGAATATCACCGTAGTAAAACATCGTGATATTCAATAAACTAATATTTATTCACCTTTATAATTTCCGAATGGAATTACTCGGCCTTTCTTAATATGCATGCGATATGCATGAAATTTGAAACTAATACTGCCGTCCACTAACTAAAATGCTTCTAAGTCACAAGTGGTCAAATATCTGTTTTAAATGGCATAATATGCAGCACAACATTATCTTTTAAAAACAGTTACAATTAGTTAACGTGTCCGATTTATCGGAATTTAAACAAAAACAAAACTTAAAGAGTAATATCATTAAACAATTTCAATATTCTAAGACTGGGTTGTGTATGCAGGCCATACAAATACTTCTCCCGGCCCGGGAATCGAACCTGAGACCTCTATGTGGCAGTTAGGCATGGTAACCGTTCGTCCACGGAGGCAGTTAAAGATATGAAAGTAATGGAATTAGTACGAACTATATATGAAACAAATATCTATTATGTTTTTGTCTAATTGTATACTCCCCTATTTAAGCATAAAAAGGTTACCGACAATTTTTTTTCGTAGAATCTTTAAACTTATCTCCCGAAAATAATGAATAATAATTGTTGTTTTATATGTACTTCGACGGGAATATTCGATTTTCTTTGGGTCATGAGTTCAAATATACAAAGAAAACGAACCTCAGCGTATCTATCTAAGGTAGGCTTTATTATAGGCTATTATAGGCTATATTTAAGGAAAACAATAATTACTTGCACCTTTGGTGCAATATGGCCACATTTACAATGTGACAACTTTTCAAGAGAGAGTTTTAAAGATTGTACGAAATAAATTTGTCGAGAACTTTTTGATGCTTAGGAGAGATATTTTCATTTGTGTCGTAGTATTCATATGAATTTCATGTGATAAAAATATTTTTGACGTATGCACACAATTGGCTTTATTATACTAAGGGAATTTATTTGTGTAATTTGAATAATATGTAGGTTTTTAAATATTCAGAATAGGGACGACCTTATCAAGACGAAATCTCACGTATTTGATCGGTTGTTACTAGCTATAACAACATGTGCTGTATGATGGTGATTAGTTTGGAAATATTTGGAGTTGGCGTAAAATTAGTTTTACGTATGCCAAAGAAAACTTAATTCGATAATCCAAGTTTCCCACAGTTTGAACTTTAGCCTAAGTCAAAGAACCATTTCTTCTATCGTTTTTGACAATAGAAGAAGTTATGCGTTGTCCAAAGATCCAAGCTTAGTAAAAACCAATTTATAAACGAGAAAAGAAAGTTTCGCTTAATAAAATACAAAGTTGTTTTTTTAGTAGCAGTAGAGCTCCTTGTGAAAGAGTTCGTCCAGGGAAGTACCGTCACCTTACCTATTTCTGCCGCCAAGTAGTAATGTCAGCATTACTGTTTTCCGGTTTCGAAGGATAAGGGTGCTGGGGAAATTACAGGCACAGGGCTTCTCAACTTATGTCACAGGGTGACGGGCGCAGTGGCAGTGCCCCTAAGAGCTTTGCGATTTAAAGCTCAGAGTGGCACTTCTACTGTTATGGACAGGCGTGTATCTTACTATTAGGCGCACGACTTGTTCGTCCAGTAACTTGATATATTTATTTATAGACTTAGGTTCATTAATTGAATAATAACAATCATCAAGTGTCAAATATGACGTTCTAATCTCAATAAATGCTAATGCATTCTGACACCGGTTATGTGTACTTAAGTTCGTAATTCAGGCAAAATGGCTTTTAAAAGTTACAAATATCTTTAAATACAGCAGTATTTTAAAAATTAAATGATGTTGCCAACTTATATAACAGCGAACATTCTTTTAATAATATTAGCTGAATAAAAACATGATAAATTAACTAATTTGATCTATGTATTTACTCCCTTTTCTCTAAAAAAATAAATATAAACCATCGATATCTAATATAAAATTACTCGACATTTGTGTAATATCAACTCTACAAATATAAGAAAGAGCCGAGGACACTATGTGTATAAATCAAACAGGCTATGTCTCAGCAGCCAATCAACAATTTCAAGACGTTTGCTTTAAGCATTTGCATCCTGTCTGCGTATTGCACGTAAGCCGATCGAGGTTTGGAATGGAACTCCGTCGGTGCATATTGGCTGGCTTAAGGGAGACTATTTGGGAGGAAACTTGGACGTCGGACAAGATATGTCACGTTTTCAAGGATTGTGTCTGCATATCTGTGTAATTCTATCAATCTGAGAGCCTCCTGACATCACAATTGTTAGAATTAATATAACTACTACTTATTTTTATTTAGTTACTTGTATTCAGGTTACAAAGACCCATAAATTACCTTATAGATATAATAGTATAATAAAATTCTAATGACTAATTATTATTTACACGTATTGTCTGCGACGTGTGACGAAACGTATTATGCCTATTCTTTTGCATCAATGTTGATTTAATCAAGGCTAGCTATCAATGGCTTCCTGGAATATTCGATGCTTTTGATAAAATGACCTATATCAAAAGCATCGAATTCATCAGGAAATATTGAAAAGCGTCTGCCGCCCAAAGCCGACGAATCATAGACCATCCTAATGTTGTCATGTGATTATTATAACCAATGAAAAGCTTGGAATCCAGTCACAATTAAATTGAGCATTTTCTGAATAAACTTCAGTAATAAATTAAAAAAAGATCAATTTTGGATTGGGTCATTATTCTTGAAAATCAGCAATGTTTAATGAATGTGATATTTATTGATTGAATATCGTGATTTTTCTTTGTGCGTATTTTACGCGAATACTCTGGTATTTGTGAACCGATTTTGATGATTCTTTTTTTGTCGGAAAGAGTGTACCTTAGTATAGGTCCCATTGAAATTTGAAGAAAATATTCCACCTCTAAGAGTAGCAAATAAGGGGATAAGTCAGGTTTATTGGATTTCAACCACTTTCCGTTAACCTTTGTCAATAATACTGAGCAAGTAGATATAATCCCACAAACTTTGGAATTGTTTTTTTTACGAAAAGGGTGTTACTACCATGATATTCATAATTTTTTTGTGTATATATTCCTTAGACTTCCATAGATTTCTCACAGATGACGCAACGGCAAAAAAGTCGCTAAAACCATAAACAAGCACACAGAGAAATTCACAAGGTCTGTTAACTCGTTCCGTAGCTCAGTTGGTAGAGCGATGCCCCGGTTTGGCAAAAAATTCATTAATTCAAGTCCAGCCGGATCGAAGGATTTTTTTTGTATATTTGTGCGATCTTTGTATCAATAATAACAATAAAGATGAATTTATCTAAAATAACATTGGTTTGTATACATTTTCTGTTCAATGTATATTGACGCAAGAAAAATATACAAAAGAAGGCAAGTAAGCATTGTATTTGTGTAGGCATTTGTGTTCGTGTTAATCTGAAAGGTACTGAGATAAAAAATTGGATAATCCGTAGCCAATTCCCGCGTTGTAGCAAATTTTTTTTATCGCACTTACCCTTCAAAACCGGAACGCAGTAATGCTCACATACTGCTTGACGACAGAAATAGGTACGGTCACAGTACTTACTTCCCTGGACGACCCCTTCCACAGGGAGCTCTACTGCTACTACATTTCCTGTAAAGAAGCAAGTTTATGGAAATCGGAAACAAAGACGGTACCACAAATATCCAGACTAGAGACTATTATTATAGAAAGTTAGAGATGGCGACACCATGAACATGACTTTTATAAGCCAAAAGCAGGTACTACCACAGAACAATGAATTATCTACTATCTTACTTATCGGAGCTTAGTCTGCGCCATTTTGGTATAGTTTGGTATGGTTGTGTCATTCTTTCGTGCAAATTCTCTTAAATTCTAAAAATGCCTTATTGTGCTGTTTTGGTGTACAAAAATGATAGCCGCTCCAAAAATATTACCCGTGGTTGTATTATTTTAATACATTTTCGATTTTCTTTTTATCGAAATACTTTTTTGTTACAGGAAAAGAAAATAAAGCTTATACTACAGCAATATGGCCGCAAATTGTTTGGAGAATGAAATTAATAACTCTTATTCGTCGTCGTTCAGCAATTAACCGCTAGATGACAACACATTGATTGAAATTTCAATATAATGTCAAAACGTCGTAACTTGTAATAATAGGTATTGAAGGCATTGAACTTTCAACCATATGCCAACAGGGTAAAGTTTAAATTATATCAACAATCCAGAATTTATTATTTCTTTTTAAATTTGAAACTACGACCAATCAATATCAAGATTTTGTAGTGTTTCAAATTAATAATGTGTGAATTTTGGTAATAATCTCGTTCTGATAATAATCGAGGCTTAAGACACTTCCATTGCTTTTTCTTCCGTGGGTATAGCTAACAGTACGCTCAGCTTTATAATTAAGATTAGAATTAAATTCTAGACGAATTGTAGAAAGAACGGGCCAAACTTCGTATTGTATAGCGATGTTGACTATTCATCTTAGAAAATGCCAGGTTTTTAAATTGTTTATAAAAGTAATTTTCTTAAAAGCTGTTTTTGTTGACTTAACCGAATAAAATTAAACGCATTACTTTATGTGGTACAGTCAAATGCAAACGTCTTGGCAACTTTCTTAATATCATCAAGATATTTTTTGATAATTTTATATCAATAATACTATAAACAGTACATTTTACTGGTAATTGTTTTTACTCATTTGGTTTTATTAAAGTAAGAATAAATCTCCAGAATAGCTTTTTTTGTTACTTTGATGTGCTTAAAGATTTTTTAATTTAACGGTTAAAATACACTATCATTCTCATAAACCGTATCCAATTTTCGCTCGTTACGTTTATTTGGTGTATGACAACATAAACACTTAAGATAGAACAACGAGATGCGTAAATATGCGAGTATTGCATTAATGCAATTTAATCTGCGTGCACGCATCACGAATTCACACCCACGCATATTGCTCTATACGACTTGTTGGGGTTGTGATCCTGCGATATACTGTTGCTATAGATATACATGGATAAGCATATTAGTATATAGTGTAATAAGGTCAGGTCAGTAAAATGGCAACTTTTCAAAGGAGGGTTTGAAGATTCTGCGAACGAAATTTATTGAAAACATTTTTGGCCATTCTCATACTAGTGTTCACTACCTAATTTCCGTGGCAATTTTTGTTATATAAATATTCAAGTAATGCCATGTAATTATTCAATAATATTTCACGATACAAAACACGAATATTAAATAATATTGCACAATAAAAAACTGAAATAAATAATAAAAATTGCCACGGAAATTAATTAGTGAACACTAGTACGACAATAACCGTTTTATGCTAAAATGGGAGGGTTATAATATTTCACGTGTACGTAATTGAGTGCAAAAAGAAATTTTAGTCGTGTTTTTAATAAATGTAATTTATTACTGTCACATAGACTATGTATGCCAATTTCGAGAAATAATTTAAACGTAATAACGTCGTGGTGGATAGCATAAACTTCGGGAGGCCTATACCCAGCAGTGGGTGAAATCAGGTTGTGGATGATGATGTTAAATGAAAATATACTTAATATAATACAGTATTTGGAAGTTGAAAAGTAGACAATTTCCTCGACCGCCGTACCCTGGGACATCATGCCTAGAAGATTGGCTACATGACAACCACAGCTAAACTTATTCTTTGGCGGATATAATTGCCAGCTTTGTGGCCACCGGAAGCTTCTACTTTGCGATTTGATAGCTCGTTCGCTAGAAGTTTCACCTGTGTCCCCCAAGAACCCAGGGCTTCAACCGCAAAACGCACAAAGCTGTAACACTGAGTAAGATTGGCATATTTAAGCCTTTTGTGGTTCTCGGCCGCATATTCAAATAATATTACCAATTATTTATAAAATTATATTTATCTAAGCCCAAGTGTACTTACTTACCTTTGCCCCGGAGCGTCCAGGTCTAGTAATGACGCCAATCTCTCACACAGACTTAATGATGTAACAATATTTGGATAAGTCACTACTGTAATGTATTCTAAGATATTGTGCGAATAAAGATTTATTATTATTATATTTATTTGTTTCGTATTTTTTTATGAGTTTAATAAAAACACTTTCGATACGACTTTATTATACCAAGGGTACATAATATTCCCGAATGAGGTCATACGCCAGAGAAGTAAAGTGACCGACATAACTCGCAAAATCAAAAGCAGTGGGCCGGGCATATCTGCAGGAGGGTTGATCGCCGAATGTAAACGTAGAGTGAGACGTCCTGCGGGAAAATGGACGGACGACCTGAGAAAGGTGGCCGGCAGCGGCTGGATGCGGGCGGCATAAGACCGGTAGAGTTGGCGTGCTCAAGGGGAGGCTTATGTCCAGCAGTGGATTAAACTGATGATTATGATACAATATTATTTAGACATGTCCTATAGTAATTATGCCTCTATAATGTGTATTCTAAAATAAGTGCTATGATAATTATTACAGTAAGCTTCTTAAATGATCTAAACACTAAATTGTTACTTTTAGTTATAAATGCGTCTGAGCATAACCATCATGGATGATACCATTTTAAAATGTCGCTCTAGCTATCATAGACAAGAGTAATAAGAGTAAAAAGTCTCACATTGTGTTCGAATCGCCGACAGTAGTCATTCCTCGAGGGAAAATCTTAACACTGCGATGCAGAATTTGCGATCGACGCCAATGCTATCTAGCGGTGCGCGACAGAACTGATTTGTGTTGTTGCATGATATGTGATTTTGTTACAAGTCGTTAAAAACCAGAAGCAAAGATCTGCAAGCACATTAAAAAATCATAAGGTCCGCTGGTTCGTTCCGTGGCTTAGTTGACCTATGTCAATGTTGACCTATGTGTAGCATCTGTCACGGCTTGCTGGAAGACGTTGGTTCAAATCTAGCCGGATCAAAGGAATTTTTTCTTAGTGTTCGATCTTTGTATTACAAACTAGTGGAGTAAGCTCACAATAATATTTGAATATCATGGCGGTCAAACATCGTGACATTCAATAAACGTAAAAAAAGAATAATAATTATTATAACTATAACTGCCTCCGTGGCCGAACGGTTACCATCTTCTGCCACACAGAGGTCCCAAGTTCGATTCCCGGGCCGAGAGAAATATTTGTATGGCCTATAATTATTTCTCTCGTGGGTTTGGGTGTAATTTGTGGTTGTCTATGTGTGTCCATGGCACCCGCGATACAGGGTTGCCCTAGTGCGGGTTATGGGTGTGTGTGTTATTTATTTATTATTACATACCAAATAATTTTTTTTGACAAATGGCAGTTCGGCCCACCTAATTTTTGCATTTCATATGCGCTATTAATTTAACTGTCACATGCTGAAATCTAACCTGCGTTAGGTTAGATTTCAGCATGTTTTTTCATCCACCATTAAAAAAAATCATAAAAAAAAAGTATAAACAAATTTACCAAAATCGTTAGACTAGGGCGCGTGACTTATTAACATTCCTCTTGAATTAATTAAGCAGTTGAGTAATTAGTTTTTATTTCTATTATTTAGTTCCACACAGACTTGTTCTTTTAATATATTGTGGTTTTAGCCATCGAATTGCTGCATTTGTGATCTTGAATCGTTGACGTTTATTAGGTTATTATCGGACACTGTATATTAATTAAAATTGATTCTGCGCTTGAAGCCAATAATAAGGGCCTAAATATTCAGTGTGATAAATTTTGTCACAAGGTTTAAATTACTCAAAATGTCTCCATTGTTTAATAAAAGTCACTTCAACAACTTTCAAGGTGCATTTTTAAAGATTAATAATATCAGCCGAACGACTTCCACTGCATTACCTAGGTCTCACCTAAAAATTGCCAAAACCGATCTTGCGGTGCTCGCATCCGCCAAATTCCCGTAAAAACAGTGTTCTGTTGTAATAATGTATTCATAAAGACAAATCATATAGCGCTAATACTTACCACGTACTGGAGATCAAACTTTACTCAACTATGTACATGCTAATGTAATTTAAACAAATGGGCAGGCGACAGTGTGTGAGAAACCGACGTTAATCGAGTCTGCCTGCTTAGTTTATTACCAGAGAATTGTTCAGACTATGTGTAGCAGCTGTCTGTACTCCTAGTTTGTTTTGGGTGTTTATGGAATAGGTATTTCATAATATGATTTCACAAATTAATTATTGTGTCAAAATTTTTGCCTTAACGGCCACGTTTAACACACGCGTTGGCCATAAGATAATAGAATATTATAAGATCCGAGAACCTATTACTAAATGGAAATAATTTGCTATTTCATGAACCCAGTGAAGTTTAAATCGTGTAATATAGCTGCGCTTATAATTATTATATTTTTATGCAGTTAATTTTTCCACCTTCATAAATTTATCCCGATTAAATTATATTAACACAAGCGCAACTACAATCACAAATATCACCATCAAATACAATTTGGGGCTATTCAAGGCTAGAGTGAATAGGCATTTTTTAGGCAAACGCGTCCCATCGTCGGTCACATCGTCGCTTAACATCAGTTGAGATTGTGGCCAAGCGTGTGTCTATTATATATTAAAAAAAAAAAAAATATACCCGACACGTGTGCCGCCTCTCTGCGAGGCATCCTCGGGGGTTGTTGATTGTTCGTCACTCAGCCGAAGAACCCGATTGCATATAGTAGTTTTTAATATTCATATCATATAAGTATTGGTTTTATTGTTTATTATATGTAAATATATATATATATATATATATAGCGATAAGATCGCCTATTGAAACCACCGCTTATTTCTTTTTATTTTAATTATAGTATTGTATTTGTCCATTCATCCATTTTGGTGTACGATAAAGAATTTTTGTATTGTGTTGTTGGAAAATTATAGTTATAAATCCTAATAATTTATCATCATCCCTGAGGTGACAACCCGAAAAGGTTTCATTTTACAAGTAAATTTTAGAACAAACTATTAAAAACAACGAAAAGTTTGTAGGTGTAATTTTCGCAAAACTCATGAATGTTGGTTGACACGTTATACTGATAAGCAATCAGCATCCAAATATTATTTCACTATAATGGCAAATTTTTGTTTGCGTTTTTATACGTGAGTAGAACAGTCCATGTTAAAAATATCTGAATGTAGGAAATGAAACTATTTTTGCGGATTTAAAGTGCGTATATTTGTGTTTTGAAACAAACCTACTTTTCGGGCCCTTTGTGGAACAATGAATTTTACCTACAAATCGACAGTATAGCGATGTGCTGCCCGGTCTCTCCCGTTGTTGCCGACATTTGGTCCAACTAACCAAAAATATTTTAACGTTCAATGCATATATTTGCTAACTTGACAAAAATTAACATTGTTTAAATAAATTATAAGTTTCAATCTTAAATGAATATTAAAATAATTGCTACAAGTTTGATTTTCAGCACTCTAGTAGCAGTAGAGCTCCATGTGAAAGAGTTCGTCCAGGGCAGAACCTCCACCTTTTCTACCTATTTCTACCGTCAATCCGTAATGTGAGCATTGCTGTGCTCCGGTTTTGAAGGTTAAGGGTACTGGTGAAATTACAGACACATAAGATTTGTCAACTTATGTCTCAGGGTAACAGGCGCAGTGGAACTGCCCCTCAGATCTTTGCGATTTAAATCTCTGAGTGGCACTACAGCTGTTATGGATAGGCATGTAGCTTGCTACCAGGTGGCATGACTTGTTGATATGTAGTGCATAATATATTCTTTCCAGCTTAAGTGATGTCCGCATAAGCTATGTGTAAAAAATTGTATTGAAACTTTAATTGTGTTTGATACTTAGATGGGAATAAACCTTCAAACCCAAACCTTCAAATCTCACTAGACAGATAACAAGATAATTCTAAAGTCCTAAAGATGTTATAAAAGCTATTACACTCGATCGCAATCACGGCTGCGTACGCGCAATTAGATCTCCTCCCGTCTAGTGTAACCGCCCACTCATCTCGATCTCAATCAAGTCTATGGCTACATCCGATATCTCCAGCCGACCTAATTACTAAGGTCAATTATTATGTAGGAGAGATAGTTGACTGGTTTTTGTTTGATTATAATTTTGTTAATGGTAGGGATCTCGGTGCAGAATCCACTTGGTTAGGTTACAACGCTCTACCCATTACTACCGCAAAGTAGCACTGCGATGCGCCGGATTGAAAAGCACAGTCTTATATCTCACGTTAAGAATCGATACTACGGTTATCGATATACGGTTCATTATGTTTGGGTCGCGCGGCAGGGACACCGGTTTTATTTCAGAATTTATTTTTTTACAAACGAAAATCCGTTTGAAAAATGTATTATATCGTATACCGTACGTGTTCTATTTAGTTCGGTTGATATAAAAAAAACATTGGTATATGTAAAGTACGTATTGAATTCAGCGGTTTTCTAAATTCAATTTCGACGTAAGTTTTCGTATTTTTTCCATCGTGAAAATTTTTAGAAAATATTCAGTGTAAAGTAATAAATGTGTATCCTCAATTTTACTATATATTTTTTTCAAAGTGATTGTTTCAACATTCTCTGTTATACGGAATCAACCAAAGCCATTTGAGGTTGTGTAGACTCTTAAAACTAATCCTGCCTCAATATCAAAAAAATCAGTGTCAACTTTCATAAAATGGCAATTATAGTTTCCGAAAATAAGTAGTGATAATATATATGTTGCGATTAAATAAAAGACACAGTCTTTTATAAGCACAAAATATTTTAATATATATATTTTACGTATACTTTCATATCCCCGCACCAGGGAAACCTTACAGGAAAAATTACACCGAAACTCTGTGAGAAATAAATGTAAAATAAAAAATGTAAGCCATTCAAATATATCTCCCGGCCCTAGAATCGAATCCGAGACCTTTTCGTGGCAGTTCAGCATGGTAACCGTTCGGATACAGAGGCGGAACAAGAGGCAGCCAATCTTTCGACTTGGAAAGGTAAAATGTCGAACGTGCATTTGATCAATGTTACAGGAGAGCGATTTAAAGATTTTTTTTGAGAAATAAAAATCATTGCTCTTGTACGGTGCAATAACATACATTGTGTTTACGCAGCATTTTACGTACTCATGCGACATTTAGTTATAATTTATTTTTAGTTCACAATCAGCCATCGCGCTGTGTACTCATTTCACACCTATTATTATAAGTTGCAAATCAGAACCAATGAACATTTTCAACAGTTATCATAATATCAAGGTGTGGTAGTCTACGGTATTAGACTCTAATTTTATTGGTATATGGAAAAGCTGAAACTTTCTATTATAAAACTATATGACTTTTCACCCAATTATGTATTAGAATAATTTCGTTAATTATAATTGTTAATTCACTTTCGTATTTCTTAACGCGTTGTCCTTAGAGGACACCGTGTCTCTTGCAGTACGAAGTAAGTACTACGATTTAACCCCCTAAGGTCCGTGTACATTAAAAAGTACATAATATGTAAAGTGATTTAGACTCAATATTATTCCTATGATCACGTAATCGCTCAGTGCACAATATAATAAAGAATGTCGCGTTCAAATTTAGCGCTATGGGGGAAAATATGAGATTTTGGACCAGCACCTAAATTGGATCACTCTCATTTCTCAAAATATTTTTTTTAATTGTTTTATTGGCATAATCACCCAGCGACTAACTTCATTGCATATTGGCCATGTTGTTTTTGTTCTGATATCGAACTTTTAAGTTTGTAATGTGTAATTTATCTATAATCAACTTGCAGGAAACGATTGTCAGCATTTATAGGCTATATTTTATTTGTTTTCCCCTAAATATATTCTATAAGACCATAGGGTGTCTACAAAAATACTTTTTCATAGAAAACTGAGGACGTACTTGCTTGGGCCTGAAGCATATAACTATATTTAGTACATTTTAATGTACATTGAGCTTTCCTTTTGTAGTTAGTCTTAAGAAGTTAAGTTCAATACGACGCTCTTGGACTATGTTATGATGGTAGCGGCTGGCTGAGTGGGCGGTGCTAACTGTATTCACCATTAATAAGATAATCGGCTACGCGCCACTGCGCGTGCGTCTTTAATATGAACGTTTGCCGGGAGCGCATCGGCACTAATGTAGTAAAGTGATATGGTGAGAAAAAATAATCATATGCAAGAATACAATTTCTTACAATTAACCCAATACTATTATGATGTAAAAGTCCAACAAACACAAAGAAAAATTCCTTCGATCCGAACTTTGACTAATACACAAAAACTGAACTTTGACTTCGACTAAGCAAAAACGGCTAACTAAGCAAGATCTTCGCAATGTACGCCTAAGTTTGCCTAATGTTTGCCTAAGTTTAAGTAAATATTATGAAGTCTTAAAGCTTTTTTTAAATTTTACTGCCTCTGTGGCTGAACGGTTACCATGCTGGACTACCACGCAGAGGTCCCAGGTTTTTGGTTCCCGGGCCGGGAGAAATATTTGTATGGCCTACATTTATTTCTATCGTGAGTTTGGGCGGAATTTGTTGTTGTCTACCTATGTGTGTGTCCATGGCACCCGCAATACGGGGTTTCCCTAGTGCGGGGCTATGAGTGCGTGAATTTAATTTCGTGCTTAAACTTACACATATTAAGTTCATTTTATAAATCTCAGCCTAAAAGTGTTTTACTTACGCTTTTGTTCTCAACGGTACACCTCATAATATAAACATACTAATACAGGGCTAGACTGGGCTCTTAATTACAGACAGTGTCCTGTACTTATCCGCCCTAACGCGGCGTGACCATAACGAATTGAGACTCCCCTGCGTGTGCCACCGGCCTTATTTTGTAGTTATGTTCGAATTATGTTTTCTGAAGTCTGAATTATTGTTGAATTAATTAGTTAGGTCGCAGGGCGCTTTCTGAAACTATGACAATTTTTTTTAAAGAAATATCTAGGCCATTCACCCACATTAGGTAATAATATTAATATTTTGAAGTTGGAGGAGCTTGAGTGGCACGAGTCCTGCACCCACCACACGCAAAATAGACGCCTGTACGTCGAATTGTGGAAACAGCCCGTTACACTATACCATGCAAAACCGTAGCCTGTAGAAGAAACATTTATATAAATGATTGCATTAATGTGTGAGAAAAATATCTGCCACAGCGCATCAATCGGCAAAAGCACGATACTCGCGCGAATGTGTTAGAATGGTTTTTAGAATCAATATGATAAAACAATCTTCTGAATTTAAAGTAAATAAGTTCCGACTAAAAAACGAAATTCGTAATTCACCACAAAGAACTGCAAAATGTGCATTGTGAATAGCGGCAGTGTTTTGTTTTGTACTCCCTGCCTTTTTGCGGAACTCCCTTCCGCTGAAGATTTGTGCAGTCGGCGAAAATTGTTACGAGTAGATATTGCGGTAAAAGAAACTACATAAAATCGCGGTGGGTTGTAATGTATGCGCCGTTTCATTGCTACTAGAAAGAAATTTTAAATTACAGTAAGCCTTAAGGTATCGAAAATATTAAGTATTTATTATGTAGTATACTGTAGCAGTAGGGCTTCTTGTGAAAGATTTGGTCCAGGGAAATATAGCCACGTGACTTATTTCTGCTGCCAAGTGATAATGTGATCATTACTACGTTTTGAAAGGTGCTGCTACATGAGACTTGTTAACTTATGTCTTAGGGTGACAGGCGCAGTGGCCCTCAGATCTTAGCGATTTAAAGCTGTGAGTGGCACTGCAACTGCTATGGACGGGCTTGTCGGTTACCACTAGGCGCACGACATGGTATAATAAAAAAATTTTTTTTTTTCTTTAATGAAATTAAAATTGAACGATAAAAACTGACGATATTGTAATCCAATATTTATAAGGAATGTCATGTATTGCGTTTATCAATGTGCGTGTCAGTTTTGTGCAGTAGTAGATGTGACTTCGTCTGTGTAGACCTTCGAGTAGCCTACTATATTACTTACTCGAGAAATGATTGGTTCTCATACAAACTTTAATTCCCTATTTCGCTCCCTTTACGATTTATTTTTGTGACATAAAGTAAGCTATGTCCTTTTCCTAGGTCCCATATATCTCTCGTCGTAGAATCCGTAAATGAAATGTTCAAATCATTTCAGAAATTATATCTAAGTAGGCACGTTCAAAAGATGCACTTTAAGTTTAATTGAGATTAAACTGCACCGGCGCCTATTCAGGAAACCTATAGCAAATTTTCAGTTTCTCGCAGTTTTAAGTTATGAATTTTTAATGAGATCGCGGGAGATTATGAGTCAGAAAGTCATTTCCCGGTAAAGGAGAGGAGCGGGAAAAAAAAGTATTGCTTTAGTCGTAGCGTTTGTTACTTGGTGGCTCGGGAAATGGCGGTTCGCTTGGCATATTTGAAAGCATACTCTGTTTTGTATTTAGCTACATTGTGACTAAGTGGCGGCGTATTGACTATTCGCACATTTGGCGACACTTAGTTGCAGTTGATACTAGACTATAATTCTGAATTCACTACGTGACTATCAAGACTCAGTTTGTTTTATTTATTTTTCTTCATTAAAATGCGGAAAAATAATTGGAAACAACGTAAATTTAATAGATTTTATTATTACATGCTTTAATTTTTTTAACGGTCAAAATCATTGACCTAGTAACAAATGGATGTCGGATTCGCGCTTAAAAGTGTCCGCACCTACAGCGCGTTAAAATCGCACATAGAGCGTCAATCGCGTAACAGTCTTCGTTTGTTCGACTGTAATATCATGCAGTAATAAATTACCGCAATAAAGTGTAAAAACAGGATTTTGTATCATATTTTTACTAAACAAATATATTGTCTTATCATAGTTATCATTTAGAAGTGTTATTTTGTACAGTTGTATAATATTTAATTTATATATAAATTAATCGTAAATATAATTTACAAAAGCAAACAAAATAGTCAAATAGCTAACTGTCCTTTTTCTACTCATTGCATGCGCAAAAGATGGACAGAGACCCATTACGTCAATTTCAAGAACCTTATATTATTATATTCTTGGCCTTTTTTATTGTTCGAACCATAAGCGATTAAAATATTTAGAACAAAGAAACTAAAGAGTCGCTTTGATTTTAATCTTATTGTTAAAATTACTTTTTATTAAACGTTAACTAATGCTAACAAAATATTGTTGTACTCGTTTTACGCCTTGGGATTACCTGTCAGAAGTCAGAAAATACATTTACCCGAAATAACGTTAGCTCGAATTTTCATAATGTCAAATGTATTTTTTTTAGGAATATTACAAAACAAAAGCTAATTTTGGCTATGTGAGAAGCATCAAAATTACTTGAAAGCGTAACGGTTTTGTTATAAGTCGGTTTTCGGAATTACGGATATTTGAGTTTACGTTTAGTTGGAATATCGGTACATTTCTTACAGTACATGCTTATTTTCACATTTGTAATATGTGTATGTATGTATCTGCCCAACTCTTTATTATTTCTTGAAGTTAATTTGTACAAATTTCGCATAATAATATATATAAAAATAAATTGATATTAATATATAAAGACTGCTCCATTACTCTTGTATTTAAGTAATTTACAGTCGAAGCTAAATATGGTGCATTTTCTTAAGCTTCCAGTAGAAGCTGAATATGGTGTTTTTGGGCCGTTTAAATTGTTGCATGCTAAATTTGGCAGTACCGCAATGACGTTACAATTTAAATTAAATGTTTCAAGTTTTTTATATTTCGTTACATATCGCTACGTTTGTATAGATTAACTTCGGACATTTTTTTCGTGGTATTTGTGTGAGACGCGATTTGTTGGTAGATCAATGGTTAAAACTCTTTGAATGTAAACATTACTTGTACTTAAACATTATATTACGATAAGACGATTCGGAACATCAAAAAAGAAAGAGATGACATTATATAGTTCATATAGCGTTATTTAACTGCCTCCGTGGCCGAACGGTTACCATGCCGGACTGCCACGCAGAGGTCCCAGGTTCGATTCCCGGGCCGGGAGAAATGTTTGTATGGCTTACATTTATTTCTCTCGTGAGTTTGGGTGTAATTTGTGGTTGTCTATGTGTGTGTCCATGGCACCCGCGACACAGGGTTTCCCTAGTGCGGGGCTATGTTGAGTGTGTGCGTTATTTATATATTATTATTTATTATTTCTTTATTATTTTTAATAAGGAATAGAGAATATTGTGAAATCATTCGTTCTTTCTATCACTTTAGCAATATTACATTACTTGGTTGACAGGTTTGTCATGGTACGAACATGAGTAATATTGTAATAAGCTTACTTTAAGCTTACATTGAAATAAGATTGTTTTAGGAAAGGTTATGGTAGGCGCCCAGAGTGTTGTGCAACGCGAAAGCACCCATAGGTCACAAACACACATACAAACCGTGTTGCGACGTTACTACGAAGTTGCGATGCTTGTTATCTTTATTATTATATTTATTATTCTACTATGCTATCAGTGTGTGCGTTAAATTGATATGATTATTTATAATCTCATCATGCCATGTGATTACATAACTGTCTTTTCTTGAAATATAAACGTCTTAAGTTATTTGTTTTTCCCGCTCATTTCATTGCCTGAATTTACAGCCCGAACCTGTCTACTTGAGGGCAATCCACGTTTCGGTTTCGGATTGTATGGCGCTTAACCAATTTTTTTTTGTTTTATTATTATTTTAGTGAGAGCTCGTTATGCTATGGTCGTCTGAGCTCGCTCGAGCGTCGTTCATATTTTGAGGGTAGATTGCTATATTACATTAAATTAGTTGTTTTGGGCTTAGAATAATAACGCGTTTTGGGTATTATTTTTAAGTAACTGATAATATTTGCGACCTAATGTGGACTACAGAGAAAAAATATATAAAACTATAAAAGTTACACCACTGCTACTTAGGGGGAAATAAAATATCACGTATTTAATAATAGAGACGCTATAAGACATCTCATGGACATAAGTCCATGAGATGTCTTATAGCGTCCTTGAATAATAATTCAAACGTTACGTAGACATTGATTTAAGAATAATCTTAAATCAATGTCTACGTAACGTTTGAATTATTATTCAAGTTAAATTATTACCGTCGCGCATATATGATTTCGTCAACTTGAACTTTAGCTATTAGTGTTAAAAAATGTTAATTGATTAATTCTTCTTGCAACAATAATGTAATTACGCACATCAATTAGTTTGTTTGTTCCACTGAACGGTTTCGAACTGCATACTCCCATAGATTCCTTTGCTTTCTTGGTAGCTTTTTGTATAATAAAATAAATCGTTTAAAGTTTCAATGTAAGAAAACCATACAAGACTGGTTTAAAGGATTAAACTATGATGACACTAAAAATTTTGTATCTGTTGCTACGTAATAGTTAAGATGCTAAACTAATGTAATTAAATATTCATGTTTTGTTGTAATTTATTGCTAATGAACAAAATATATTAACTAATCATTATGCTATAAGCACCGATTTGGATACCTAAGACACAAGTAAGCAATGTTACTCAGCTTAGGTATCACCTAGATTAACTTGCACTGCTAACCTTAATTAAAGTATGTAAACATACAATAATTTTACTGTTTACGATAGTTTGGAGCATTATTTAGGTTAAATTTTTATACAAAATTTATTTTTATCTTTAAATTTATCTTCAGTCAGTGCAATATGAACACAAATAAGTTTTTTCCTATTTTTACCAATAAAAAGAATAAACTCGACTTTAACATGAGGGGGTTGTCCTTAACCCAAAAAGTAGATACATATGTTTATATTATTATTTAAGTATGTCTTCTTTGGCTCTTTCAATAGCCCACTCGATGTTATCCCCGGAGAGTTTATAAATTATTTTTTTTTTAATAATTATTAAGTGACGGGACGAACAAGTCGTGCGCCTGATGGTAAGCTACACGCCTGTCCATAACAGTTGCAGTGCCACTGAGAGCTTTAAATTGTAAAGATCTGAGGGGCATTGCCACTGCGCTCGTCACCCCGAGACATAAGTTGACAAGTCCCATGTTCCTGTGATTTCACCAGCACCCTTACCCTTCAAAACCGAAACAATATGGTGCCCGCTGGGAATAATATATAAATCTTTTGAAATTGATCATAAAGTTAAAGGTAATTTCGTCTTTAGATTTCTGTAGTCTTGCTTAATGAGTTATTTATAAAAAAAACAACGTGTATTTGACACACTTTCTGTATTAAAATTTATTTTGATAACGGTTAAAAAGAAAAAATACCTTAGACGAGTGCCCAGAGATAGGACCTACAATCCGTAAACTTAACACTTATAATATAGAAATTCATGACTGATGTTTCTACATACACACCATCAAGAATAAAGTGACGAAATTAAAAAAGTAATAGTTTTGAGAAAGTAACAAAATATATTTATAAAAATAATATACAAAATAAAACATAGATATCTTTTCATATTAACTACAATTTCGTAATACTTAGTACAAACAAAATAGCCTATATGGTTACCACAGACTTTATTTCTTTTAATTTTGTTTTCAGTTTCCTAAATATTACTCTTAGAATTTCGTCACTATATTACGGAGGGCATGAAGTGTATTTTTTCTTTATATTATTTCTTCAAAAATACCATTACCCAAAAACAAACTGTACTTTATAAATACTAAATTGCATAAATCCCTACATCAACAACACATGCGAGTTTGGTGTCGCTAATTTATCAAAGGGTTAACGTTAATCTCCCCACAGCGGTGCATGACACGAACTCAAGACACACTACATCGTACACTACGATTATAATTCCTATGTGGCGGTACAGTCGGTCACTGTCACTTTTTAAACTGTAAAATTAAAATTAAGTAAAAAACGCTCGGTGCAGCTTATGAATTATTACACTATGTATCACAAGTTGAAATCGACACCGCCACTAAACGAAAAAGAAAACATTTGGATAATGATTATTAAAACAAACATTTCAAATTAAGTTTTAATATATTTTCAGAAACTTTAATGGCCATTTCTCGAAAGTTAACTTTTCCGTTTAGTGACGATACTGAATTCAACGTTCTATATATTTCATGACGTGTTCCACCGTGCACTAGGTTTTACATTTAGTAGCAGTAGAGCTCCTTGTCAAAGAGTTTGTCCAGGGAATTACTGCCACCTTACCTATTTCTGCCGCAAAGCAGTAATGCTTATTTTCTTTCCTGATTTTCACACTTACGTGTTGGTGAAATTACAGGCACATGGGACTTATCAACTTATGCCTCAAGGTGACGGGCGCAGTGGCAGTGCACGTAAGACCTTTGTAATATAAAGCTCTGAATGGCACACGAGGCGGACGACCTGTTCGTTCCGTCACTAGGCATCATAAAAAAAGACTGGGCTTATAATAAACATGAATTTACATGAAAACAAAGCAGTGATGGCCTAATTAGAGGTATAATTATTTTTCATGAAGAGGATGAGCGTTTGGTTTCCGGTACAAGCCAACGTCATTCAGTTTAGAAGTATAAGTAAAAAGTAAAGACTTTGCACTGTTTTATAGGAGTAGGTATACTTTTTAGACGATATTCATCTTTGCGACAATTTCTTCTTCTATAATCTTGTAAGCAGTGAAAGCGTGGTTTAAACTCTATATAAAGGGCAGGTGTCGACGCGATGCTAATGTGTGCAGACCAGTAGGGTACGACCCTCATCTGTATGTTTTAGATTTGAAAATCAACACGCACAAAACCCAATTGTGTATCTGTTGGGAGAGTGTCTGCTTCTCAAATGAGATGTCGACAACGGTTCGAAGCCCTGTTGCGGCACGTACCTATCTATGACCGTTATTTATGCCAAGTTACGTAGGTTTGTGGATGTTTAGTTAATTCTTGCTAACGCTAAAGGAAAGCATCATGATGAACCTTGTTCTTCTTAGAGTACCTCTTCAATCCTGACGGTTGACTGTCAGCTTCCTGTATCTGTCTTTATCAGCAGCCAACCGAAACAGCTGTTCGACGGAGGCATTGCCGGAGGCACTCGCGGATATTCCGCAGCCTCTTTCCTTGCACTTTGCCCATCATTATCAGCTGTAGCAGCGTGTATCTATCGTTCTTGATCTTGTGACCAAGATACTCTATTTTTAATAGATGGCACCATTTTCCGAGATATATGAACACACTGAAGCACGGTTTCGTTGATGATGAACATAGACTGTTGAAACACGTATGAATTTTTCAATTGGGCCAGCATGCGACTGTGGCCATCTCCTTCGAAAAGACCCGTGATGAATAATAATATACTCCCGGATACATAATTAGAGCCATCTTGCATTTTCCGCCTTCTTCTTATCGTATTTATTGCATACAATAAATTATTGTGCGCAGAATTCAGCCACGCCGATCGCGTCGGTAGTAATCGCCGTTAAATTTTGGTTTTAATTAAGTTTAAGTGTTAGAATTGATTTAAAACAGGACATATATGCAACAGTCGTGAAAAACTAAAACATGTTCCACTGAAAAATTTTTCGAAATGTCGCTTTCGCCCTTTCTACAAAACACCCATGTATTCGACCAACGATATATTCTTCTTTTTAGCCGTTAACTTGCCTGCTTGTTTTTTTTTTGTATAACTACCGCACAAAATTTTGCATTCACTATCGGTCTTCGCTCTGTTCGGTTCCCTTAATATACAAAAATTCAAAATTGTACTTAAGCCAGTAATTAAACCTGTGAAATACCCTAACGAGTTTATTTTAAGCTCCATATGTCCTCTACGAGACATATTTATGGCGACCGTGACAGGACTATAGTTTAAATATAGTACGTGTGTGAAGGTCGTATCCCCGAATGGTTTTCGAAACTTTATAGACGATTTTCTTTCAACTGGTTCTGTCTTCGGTCTCTCTCATGGCAGTTGTTATAGGGAGGTCATTGAGGGCGGTCACTTGGTCACTCCTTCCCTCCTTCTTTCCCTCCACTTTACTCACCACAATCAGTTTGTCAAGGTTGTCTGGTTGTCGGCGAGCAATATGACCAAAATGCAGTAGGATTCTCTGGTAGTATATTGTGGAAAGTCTGTCTGCGATATAAAGTTGGTCAATTATGGATCGGTGTGTCGTTCTAGCGGTCCTTGGTATACGGAGCATCCTTCTTCAACATCACACCTCGAAAGCGTCTATTTTTTTCCGTTCCGATGCCCGGATCGTCCACGACTCTGAACCATATAGAAAACCATGTCCGGACTAGTTTAGCTTTGGTATCGTTGGAGACTTTTCTGCGACGCCAGAAACATTACCTTGCTTATAGCAGCTTTGGCCTTTTGAATCCGTCTCTTGATCTATCGTTCACTTCCGCCCTGTCTGGTAAGTAAAGATCCGAGGTATACAAATGATGATACATTATGAATTACTAAGTTACAGTTTTTTTTTTATGACAGCTTATGCAACTTATTACCAAGTAATTATTATTTGATTAATATAAATAATATATTCCTTCATTTTTACAATTTTCATCTAATTTACAACCTACCAACGAATAATACTCATAACAGTACAGTGAGCTTAAAGTAGCCAGCTAGATAGACTACTCGAGACTACGGGTCTCTTGTCTTTATGAAACCCTTAAGTGGCTTTCTTATTTCTTACCTCGTATTTTCTTGCGATATATTTGCTGAATAGGGTTTATTGACTGCTGTATTTAAGTGCTGTAAGAAACAATGTGGAGTTACTAAACGTATTGGATGACATTGGCATACTACGAATTGATATTTAATTTCATTTATCTTATTTGACAATTAGATTTTACAATGTGAATTATAGTAATTATTAATACAAAGGAACACTATGATAAATTCCTTCGATCCAGCTGGATTCGAACCAGCGTCTCCAGCATATCGCGTAGACGCTCTATCAACTGAGCTACGAAATGAACCAGTAGACTTTACGAGATATCTATGAAAATGTTTCTTCACTATTAACACTTCGCTCATGGATCGAAGAAATATTTCATAGTATTCGACCTTTGTATTAATGATTATTAGAAAGCAATGGAGTCATTTCGCAAAAAAATAATTGAATAGAAACTTAATATCATTGGCAAAAAGATCGACCACACAAAAAAAAATCATTATGACTGGATTCAAACCAGCGTCCTATTGTTACACCGGCGCCACCGCTTTTACCACCTGAGCTACAGATCGTAAGTTTCTTAAAGCTGACGACGAAACGGCCGCTTAAACGCAATACAAAGATCTGCAACAGGCAGAATATTGAAATTCCTAAGATTTGCTGACTCATTCCAAAAAAAAAATTGCGTAATGAAGGTAAAAAAAGAGAAAGGAAATAATTACATTTATTACAAAAATTATGCCATTAAATTTTGTGTCATTTAAGTATGTTTTCTTTCTTCATTATTAATGTTTTCTTTTCGAAACCAAACATCAGTAAAGATACAACAAAATCAGAAATTAAAATTCAAAAAAAAATAAATTTCACAAAACAAAATCATCCATGACATAAAAATAAAATTAAACTCTAAATAGTTACGATAGTTAATTATAAGAAGCTTTGCATATCTTTTCGCTCCATTTTATACCCTGTTATTGTCAAATTGTGTACGATCTACATTTTGACTAAAGAGGTAGAGAGGCAACTGTTATAGGCGTACAAAATTTAACACAAAAGACACGGTGATAGAGTAGAATTTATAATGTCAAACGTTTCTATGCAGATTACTAAGCGTAGTCCGCTTGTGTACGGAATACTGCTGTCACCCGAAAGACAGCTCTGCTTGATACCAGTTAACTACCTTGAGCTCGGTGGAGCGAAAAATAAAGAGGCTTATTAGCGACGACTCTTTTGTGGAACTGAACTTTCTAAAGCTGTATCACCGCAGAAAATGGCCAGTTCGTCGATTTTCTCTCAGAGACATTTACTCCCCGTATGCGCACACACCGATAGTGGAAATTTGAAATGTCGTGTGGGACATTTTATCGTAAGCGAAAATGACCTTTCTACAAACTGTTTCTTAGGATTTCAAATCTTCAAAAAAAATCTTAAAGATTTCATTTCAAATTTCCACTGTCGATGTAAGGGTAATTTCGTCGATGTATCGAATTTTGAAATGTCGTAAGCGACATTTCGTGGTAAGGAAAATTTTCCATATTTTGTATATACCTTACGATATGTTGAAAGACCAAGTACAAAGACACGACGCAAGCACATAGAAGAATTCGTGAGGTCCGTTGGTTCGTTCCGTGGCTTAGTTGGTATAGCATCTGGCACGGTATGCAAGAAGACGTCGGTTCGAATCCGACCGGATCGAAGGATTTTTTTCTGAGTGTTTTTTCTGAGCGTTCGATCTTTGTATTAATAATTATAACAAACTAGTGGAGTAATTTCACAAAAAATAATTGAATATCAATTCAATAAAAATTTAATTAATACCTTATGATATTTTAAATTTCCACTGTCGACATGCATTAAGTAGCGCGAAGTTTTCGCCTGCTGCTCGCGCACCTTCGTGTGAGCCTTGCGTGACATTTCACATTTTTTAATTCCATTTTACATTTTGTTACATTTAACAAAACAAGAAAATGGAAAATTTCTGATACCAAGTATTCATTTAGCTTGTAATATGGGTATTGGCAAACAATATTTAATTTATTGATTTTTTTTATGATACTTAGTGATCGAACGTCCAAGAGTAAACGACACACCTGTCCATAACAGTTGCAATATTGCATAAAAATCTGAGATGCACTGCCTCCGCGCCCATCACACTGAGACAAGTTGAAATGTCCCATGTGCTGTAGTTCCACTAGCGCCTTTACCCTTCAAACCCGGAACGCAGTAATGCTCACATTACTGCTTAGGAATAGCTAAGGTGGCAGTACTTTCCCGGATGAACTCTTTCACAAGGTGCTCTAGTGCTAATATCATAATGTGTTACTGCCATGATATTCAATTATTATTTATTAGTGTTATTGTATTATTATTAATTATTCTTTATTACTCCACTAGTCTATTATAATTAATAACACAAAGATCGAACATTAAATAAATACCTTTGAACCGGCTGAATTCGAACCTGCTGGAAATATGGAAATTTTTTCAATTCAAAATACGTTCAACGTGTTCATATTAACATACGTGACTTTACATAACGTAAAAAATATTTACAAATATTGATGGAACTAAAACCATTGACAGGTCGTGAGCCCACGCCGTAAACTGTCGATGCTCGTAATGGAGACTATAACCACGCCTCTGCATACCCACACCCTCAAGTACACTCCTGATGTACCTCGGTAAAAGAATGAAATTTAATCAATTATGCTAGTAACCATTTTACTAGTAAGTTTACATACGAAGAAGTTCAAGAAAAAGGTTCCAAATTACAGACACTTAACGCATTTAGGCTCAATTTATATTGCGGCGGAAATGAATGGAAGCGAATTTTTGTAACTATATTTTACATTGCTTTATGATCAACTGTGTAACGTAAGAACTAGAACCAAAATCTTCCGCGGAATTCTCGCACATGCTCGAGAATGCTCGCGCATAACAAAAATTCGCTTCCATTACATTCCAATCATCAATTCAAATTGAGCCTTAGTGTCGATATGATGGGTGCAATGACAGATCTTTGAAATTTGAAGCATTGAGCGACACTGCAATTGTTGTGTATAGACGTGTCATGTATCCGTTCGGCAAGTGGCCATAGCAGTATTTACGTATAGATCTATACATTTTGAAAAATCATGAACTCAGGAAAAATAATTAATTCGTTATATTATTACTGTGCTATTAAATTACCATCGGAGTATGAAACGCCTAACACGATCGCGGGATTAGATAGCTTCGCTAAATTTTAATAAAATAAAAAAAAACATTAAACGGGAATGAACCAACTTGCGTGTCACTACCCACTCAACATGTCAAAACAGATACGTCGTTTTTACACCCTGACAGTTTACGTCGTGATTAATTCGTATAACTTTTGCTTTTTATTAGACATTGGAAAAAGGAGGAATAAAAAACCGTTCTTGTGCATTGAATTATGTACCCTTAGATCTAGAATAGAAGATATTATTATGAATGGCATAGAAATTAGAGTCGAAAAAACTTGTCGGTAAATAAAAATGCTTAGTGTGTTTATTGTAACATCCATAGCTCACTGTAAACAATTTATGAAAGTGAATCGTGGTAAGCAAAAACAAAGAAATCTAATAAATTGATCTTCCATATATTATGCCTGCACCCACCACCTATCAATACAATTTGCACCCCGAGAACCCACGCCACAAGAAAAAGAGAATCCATTTGTATAAATTAAAAAAAGCATGCAATATTTTAGCATGAGGAAAGGTATTTCACACAACGAAACACATTCCATTTTTAAAATAATAAAAAAGAAACATGTTCTTAAAAAATTTGTTTCCTCGCACACAAAGCGCCCCATTCATGGGACAATAGACGTTTTGTTCCGTTTTTAAATCGCATGACCCGGCTGACGTATGAGCGTGTATGGGAGCACTTTAAAGAATTGTTTTTTGTTCTCTCGCCGCTTTTCCCTTTATTTCGTTGAAGAGTATAATTTAGCGTTTTTCTTGAGATTTTTCTTTATCTGTATTCTAAAATACATATTCAAATAGTGAGGAACATGATTAACTCTTTCTTATTATTCTAGTAATAAGTTTGTTACGCAATCATTTTTCGAGGCTAGTAGATGTTCAATATGTCAAAATTTGATAGCACACAAATGATACCAAGCAAATGATATCATCATTTAATTCAAAAGACATAGTCCTGTCTGTTGTTGAAACTGAAGTCGTCGGCTAAATTTTAAAACCTCGTAACTCTGTTTTTGGACGAAATTCCTTATTTTCTCATTATGCGCAATATCGGGCAATTAAAACTCAAGATATAATTTCTAGACTCTTTTTTTGTAAAGAAATAAAGGTATAATCGTAGATTGTCATATAACTATTACTAGTAATTCTATTTTTTGTGCTTACTCAGAAGTTCACATTAATGTGGGTTACGAGATTTAAAATTAACCGACGAAGTCAGACCGGGAACAAAGTTACCATTATTTGCTGTTTGGCGGGAAAGATTCTCACTTGGCCACCGGTGGTACATCACCGCCTAATTTTTTTTTTTTTTTTTTTTTAATACTTGACAGGCAAATGACTCCACTCCACCTGATGTTAAGTGGAAAGTGGTATCCAAACGCGAAGGAACCTAGTGCAGCGATGGAATCCTCACTGCACTAGCCGCCTCCACCCTGCCTGCCTACAATATGCCTCTTCACGCCTCGTTTGATAATTAAAAAATGTAATAAATAAAAAATGTATCGGGGCAGGGTGCGCCACCGGTGGACACGGCGAAATTGTGCATTATCCATTTCTACTTTACCTATTATCCTAATTCATTGACCTACCAATAAATGGACGTCGGGTCCGGGCTAAAAGTGTCCGAACATATAGGAGTCTTCGTTTGGTCGACCGACAGCGCGCTTGTACAATACCTAACCTAAAATAGCTAACTTTACAGTCCTTATCCTACAGTTTATTCTCGTTTTTCTATTACGTACATATCTAGTTATTTTATCAAAAAATACTTTTTGTAGTCATGATTTTTTTTTACTCAGTTACACAATATCAAACTCCTGAGCTACATAATGAAGATTTGACTGTTGGTTGTACAGGCCGGGAACTATAAAAGCGCTTTCTCTCAAAGCGGCGTGGTTTTCTTAGTATGCCAAAAGTCAAGTGTTGTGTGACCACCGGTGGTACACTGATGGACCAGCTTTCCGTGCTCCACCGGTGGTATAGTCGGTATGAATGTGTTAGATATTTTTTGCAGGACAACATCTTTGATTGGCACTACATATTAAACATAAATTAAGGGAGTTCGTTTTCGAAAACTGAAAAAAATTACGGCTACGGCAGTTAAAGATGAGAAATGTTTCTAATTACACATTTACCGACTTGTTGTACTACAACACTACTTATAAAAAATCCAGTGTGTTTTGTACCCTATTTCACTTACAGATGACCACAAACCACCCCGAGAAATTAATATGTAAATTTTGCTTCAAAAATCAAATATATGTTGCAACCGTACGTATTAGGAGGTATAATCTCAAAAAATTAAGAGTACACAGCCAGTAGATTGATGACGTCACAAATGACGTCACAAATATATGCTCGTACAACCTTGCCCCAGATAAAAGACACACCTTTGCAAATCAATAAGTAAAAGAAAGCATAAGGAAATGGATCGGAAATGAGGGACTGTGATGAGTGATGGAAGGGAATAATATTTGCCACAGTCGGATTCAGGGCACGGCATCGGTTTACACAGAAATCGGTTAAGTGTAAGTTGGAGTTTAAGAAAAACAAATGTGTATTACATTTTATATTTATGTATGTACAGTCAATGCCCTAAGATACCTGACACCGTAACCGACCATTTAGTTCTGAGTAGATAAAAATGTTAAACAAACTTATTATTTGACCTATGAGCCGTAAAATTCATTTTAGTGATGATAACAATGATATACTTAAGTTCGTTTTAAGAAACTTTTTAAGCCAATTTGATCTTTAATTACATTACATTAATACAAATTTGAACCAAAAAGCAGGCAATATTTTATACTTTTCTGTTGAATGCTTAAGAAGGCTCCCAGAACCAAGTTACATTTGGCTTGAGCCAGAGTTCGCCTCAGTCTGCCTTTTCCAACTTGCCCACTTACTCTTGTCTTATGAATGTGTTTCGTAAATCTTCTTTCATTCATACTCTTAACATGTTCGAAGCATCCCTTCCTCTATTTTTCTTACAACATCTTTTTCCACGCCGCGACGATCTCTTACCACACTATTCCGTAATTTGTCCATCAGAGTTACAGTCTAGAAAAGAATCAATAAAAAAAATAAGGAAGTTTATTTTTTACTTTAATTTGTCACACCATGGGTGCCTGGAAGAGAGTATGGTCTCTAACAGGCCGCCTCTTGTACTCTGTTAATTTATTTGTTTCCGTCTTTTGTTTTAATGCTCTATAAGAAATATTTGAATCGTAAAGCAATCATCGAAATATTATTTTATGTTAATGAATAGGAATTTCTTAATACGATTTTAGTTAATCTCTCACCCCACAATAATATTATGAAATCGATATTATTGCGATGTCGTTATGTAATAAAATGTTATATCACTTGATATGGTTGTTTTAATTACTAAAGTTTTGGTTATACGAGATATTTGCTTAAAATCTTAAGTGCTACTCGAAAGGAGTTGCCATTAACGTGATCCTTAAGTACCAATAGGTTGGCTGGAAGAAATTGCTACTTAACAATATGGACGCCTGTTGACGGGACGAACTACTCGCCCACGTGTCCATAACAGTCGCAGTGCCACTCAGAGCTTTAAATCGCAAAGATCCAAGGGGCACCTCCACTGCACCCGTCACCTTGAGGCATAAGTTAACAAAGTCCCATGTGTCTGTAATTTCACCAGCACCCTTACCTTTCAAAATCGGAACACAACAACGCATATTTTTGCCACCAAGCAATAAATAATAAGGGTATTTATTATTATATTATATTACTGCTATGCTAATATACCCATATTACTGCTTGGTGGCAGAAATAGGCATGGCATATATCGCCATCCCCGGAGAACAAAATGATAATCGCAACAAAGTAATATTTCAGGAAAAATAAAAAGCATGTTTTCATTGATAAGTTCTTAAATACTGAACGTCGGTAATTAATAGTTAGCTTTAAGGAAAGAATGTTTTTTGTGCATTCTACACTTTGTGTATATTATAAATGAAACAGCCGTAACTTAAGCGAAAATGGAGATATTTCAGTAATAAATAATTAGTCAAAATCATTAATCATCATGTTGGATTTATATTGTGGATTATCATTTTATTCTCGTTGTGTCTGAGCCGAAAACAAGTATTGCACCGTTGACTTATCATTTTGTTCTACGGGTTGCAATAGTACAAGAGGCGAAGGTAATAATTACATAATATCGTCTTATTCTCGTAAACATATTAAGATATTTTTTTGGAAAGGTCTTTTATTCTGCTGTTACAATGAAACCATGATATGATAATCAACTTTTGCTTTATTTTGCTTTATTATACGAACAGCCAGAACAGTTTGAAATGGGAATAAAATATGGTAACTACGTGAATCGCTTTTTCGCGTAATTATTTTTACGAGAACATAATTTTATTGTCATTTGTCATATTATGAAACGTGACTCATTTAGTTTAATATTATCATATAACCTTATTCTTGTGCACTTGGACATGGATAGAAAATTTGAATAATATTGTATTATTTAATTATTCCGTAAGTAACTGCTTAAAAATCACGAAAAAAACTGAAAAGATGTATTGGTACCTAAAGATCTTAAATATGATATAACACTAAAACTGTGATAATGGCAGTTATCTTTTTATTCTCAGGGGATAGCGATATTATTGTAAAGATAAAAGGATAAAGGATACTACACAGTTCAAATAAAAAGTACCTAGATTAAATAATTTCACATCTGCCTTCCAAAGGGGTAGAACCTCTAATCGCTGCGCTACTGACGTATTTCTTGCGTTTCTCCACACTGGTCTTTTGATGTGTGCAAGTTATTTTTCACTTTTGATGTGGCTTTTAAAGGTAAATTCCAATCTGTTTCACATATTTACGCCAAGGTTAAATTTTCCTCACGTTTGCTTCCATTATACATTTTTGTAGTTATCCTATTAACATCCATCCCATCCGTTGGAACAAACCATCGAAATATACAGCTTATGACACAGTGCCATGCGCTAAATGATGAGTTGCCATTTGTTTTTGACGGGTTATTACGCGTTCATATTTACAAAACGGTTTTTTATGACAGGTAACAAGTAACAGGACGAACGAGTTGGGCACGTGGTGTTAAGCGACACGACTGTCCATAATAATTGCAGCGCCACTCAAAGCTTGAAATTGTAAAGATCTGGGGGACACTGCTACTGCGCCTGTCACCATGAGACATAAGTTGACAAGTCTCATGAGCCTGTACCCTTCAGCGGTACCCTTACTTACTAACTTAATGGTCACAAAATTACTGCCTAGCGGCTGAAATAGGTAAGGTGGTAGTCGCAGACCAAACAAATACGTAGCAGTACCTACTTTCCTGGACCAACTCTTTCACAAGGAGTTCTACTGCTATTAAAATTTACACTAATCAAGTTGAATCTTTGATATAACACAGTCTTTTGTAATTATCTGTACGTGAATCGTTAAATGAAGTAGTAATCCAGATAACTATTGTGTTATTTCCAAGAATTTCTTGCATGAGTGAACAATAATAGTGCAAAAGAGAGAATGTCTCGGATGACTGGCCGGGCGATGCGACAAGTAGATATTGATTGATTTTAAATTTTATAGTCAGTACGTTGGCTATGGATACAGAGAAACTTAAAGGTAAAATCCTTTCTACAGAACGTCATTACTCCAGCAACTTGTACGTGAAGCTGTTGAAATTAAAAAAAATAATTTCAACTGAGAAGACGGTTTTAAGCTTTCGTCCGACATGTCACCGGATATCGTGAATGTTGCGTGTGGGTCTAGTGACAACCCTAGTGCACAAATAAATAACGAAGACCAAGTGCAGGGAATCAAAAAAACTGACGTTATTCCATTGACTTACAAATAAATGGACGACGGGTCTAATACAAAAACCACGAAAAAAATGTCCCAAGTCAACCTATTCGAAATTTAAATTGTTATGTCATCGCAGTATCGCGCTGTCCGTAGAACAAATGAAGACTAAAGCGGAGTGTCGCGCTCTGTATACGATTTTAGCGCCTTACAAGTGCGGACACTTTTTAGCGCGGACCCGACGTCCATATAATTGTAAGTCAATGCGTTATTCAGATTTTGAAAAAAGACTTCAAAATCTGTCCACGATTCATGGAGAAATAGGTATGTCAGCGTACATGTCTTTAAAATTTGAGAATATACATCGATTTTCATGGATCCCCTCATCAGATTATGACTTGGTAACAATGGTACCACCACGAGAGTGCACCCTTTCAAACAAAAAAGAATTTCTAAAAACGGTCTATAATTGACGGAGAAATCTGAAAACATATATATAGCCGAACGTATAACCTCCTCCTTTTTTTTAAGTCGGTTAAAAAGGAATATCCTCCACAATCATCGCATGTCTGTCTTTGTTTTTTATGGTATATAAACATTATACATTGGTTGAACGACATTATAACGAGCTGTAGCTCAATTTGTAAAGTGCCCGAAAATATGTTACTCTGAAAAATGTATTTAAGGCTAGTTAACAGCGGGTTTTACACAGACACTCTATCGCGCAGGATACAGCAATCGTGCGCGATTGAGAGCGCGTGTAAAGACGTTGGAAGGAAAAAGGACAGTCACGCGTACACACGGTCTATCCTGTGTTATTAGCCTTTACACAGACGCTATAACGTAACAAAAACGAACACGAGCAATAATGCGCGAAGGAACGTTACCTTAAAAAAATTCGAACAGGTTTCGATTGCGCGTGCAGTCTTTCCCGCGCGTAATCCTGTACGCTCCTAATCACGCGGATAGAGTGACTATCTGAAGGGGGCTATTGAATTTAGTCAAGATATACTCTAGATAACAGGACGGCCCCTGTCAGTTTACACTAGGCGCAGGCTGGTATTCCACCCCTATGTTATGGATTTTCCAAGAATTCGTACGAAGCGATTCGCTTCCACATTTATGGAGTGGAATTCCCTGCCCGCAGACATGTTCCCTGTAAAGTTATACCTTGGACCTTTTCAAGGCGAGAGTGAATAGGTAATGCTATTTAGGTGTGCATGCTACATCGTCGACCTCATCGTCACTTTCCACCAGGTGAGATGGAGGTCAAATGCGCATTTATTTTTTATATAACAAAAAAAGATGGACGGGTGATCTGGTGGAAGGGTGGCGGGTAATCGGCGGATGCACGTTGCGTCCGACCGGATAGTCTGGCAACTTTTGGGGGAGGCCTATGTTTAGCAGTGGACGTCTTCCGGCTGACATGATGATGATGATATTCAAGGTACATATGTACCTATTAAATAAAAATTTAAGATCCGTAAACTAGCATGCATGGTAGTCGGACCTACCACCACCGTCACTTACCACTATCACCTACTGGTGAAATTACAGTCACATGGGACTTGTCAGCTTGTATCTCGGGGTGACTGGCGCAGTGGCAGTACCCTCAAATCTTTGCGATTTAAAGCTCTGAGTGGCACTGCAACTTTTATGGACAGACGTGTCGCTTACCATCAGGAGCACGACTTTTTTGTACCTTCTATCGTACCGTAATACAAAATTTTCGTGGGTCCGTTTTCGTGGGTACAATCCGTGCATGCATCGCTAAGTATATTTGCGACATTTAATTTGTGATTTACCATGAGCTTTTCGATGAAGAAAAACATCTTGAGGGTACCTGCGCACATATGCAAAGCAATTTAATGATGTATGTGGATGTTCCCAATCCGCATAGAGCCCGCATTGGAGCTACAGCCCATGCCCTCCATTATGGCGTGTGCCGAGCAGCAGACTATACAGGCTAACTATTATACAATCAATAGATCCGTCGTCTTCCCGTCATCATAATTGTCTGCTTTTTGCCTTGCAACCTTGACCTAACGACCTTGACTTCAATAATGGAGATTTGATGGGTGATGTTAACAATAAATGTATCAACAATTCACTAATTACTGATATTTAGCATGCGTTACCGAAATTTTGTAATTCCGCTTTCATTTAAAATTTAGAATTCCTTTAGAAAGGCTTGTATGCAACGATTGCAAAGTAAGGATATGCCGATAATTAGATCGGTATTGAATTGAAAAGGGAACACATAATTAATGAACAGATGTGGGACCCACATTCCTAATGAACCTGACTCGCACGGTGCTAAGAGAAAATAGAACGGGAAATAGTAACTTTGCTTTGATAGTCTCGTTTAACAATATGAATTAGAACTTGTAAATAAGTAATGTTACAATTTTTGTAGTAAAAAAAATGCTAGTAGATATTTGGGTTGACAAAGTTTTTGATAACTTGTAATAAATTTGTTGGTCACATATTCTCATGGTAATTAAGACCTTCTGATGTACAGTTGATGCTGTAACATACCTGACCCCTAGCTGACACTTTGGTTCTGAGAGCCTTCTTACGCTTTCCACAGCAAAGTATAAAATAATTCCAGCTTTTTCCCTGAAATTTATGTAATGTAATATTAAAAATCAAGTTGGAACGTCAATCATTAATGATGCATTGTGGCAGTCATACCGAAAATAATTTTACGGCTCTCAGGTTAAATGATAAGTCTGTTTAACTTTTTACTGCTCCGAAGCAAATAGTCGGTTAGGGGGTCAGGAATATTAGGGGATCGAATGTACCATGTCTCTAAATTATACCTACCCGCGTAATTTTTTTTGTCACTCTTTTAATTTACTTTCACGACTATCCCACGGTTGGACTCTTATAAAGAAAGAAAGAAAAACGTTTGTTCACTAAATTGAGTCACTATACACATAGGAAATGAAACTATTTTTCCGGATTTAAATCGCGTATATTTGTTTTTTCAAACAAAGCGACGTTTCGGGCCCTTTACAGGTCCCATGGTCACGGTTGACATTATGTTATTGTCGCGGCACTTTTTGAGAAAAGTTAATGCAGCTAGGGCACACGCACGTTTGTTCTTGAGGTCTTCAAACCGCCGGATTTTATTTGCAACATCCAGTCCGTACTGGTGTACATATCGAGTTCTTAGATTTTCGCGATTGTTACACATAGGAAATGAAACTATTTTTCCGGATTTAAATCGCGTATATTTGTTTTTTCAAACAAACTCACGTTTTGGGCCCTTTACAGGTCCCATGGTCACTATACACATTTAAATCTACTACTTAACACCAAAACAACAAATGATTGCGTGATTTTAAGTTAGTCATTGTGTATAGTGGCGCAATTTTTGCACAATTATAAAGAGTATCGAAAGCAAAGTCAGCAATGCGAAGATTACGTACAGGTGTTAATTGGAGGATCTGAGTTAACGACCGCTGCAATCAGATATATGAAGTATGTTTACAGGTTTAGTTTATGGGTTTTAGAGTAGTTTTCGGTCTTTTGCTGATTACATCTATTATTTTGCTCAAAATAAGTTGTAGTACTAGAAATGTTAGTAACACAAACAGTAATCAGTTCGGAAATGCTTATTTATTGTTCCCTTCTGAATACAAATGAAACTGTAAGTATAAAAAATAAATCTTATTCTTATAATATATAAACTTTCTTGTTCTTTTTTCAGGTTGTTATAAAGTATGGGATAATTTCACGAAATTCCACGAAGTTAGAAAGATTACGGCTTATTCAACTCAAAGGTGTGTCTACGTTGTTGCTTTCTCTAAATGAAAAAGCATTTTCACTTATAGATATTGACAAGGGTACCCTTCTTAAGAAAATGTACTACAATATCGTCGTCGTTGAAAATGTGTAATAGCTGCATGTACTGCCCGCTGTATCCAATTAGGAAATGAAATATTAAATCGCTAATACGCAAGTACCGGACAAACGAAAACCTATCATTAACCCTTTAAAACAAATCCAAATTACATTGACCTTTGTACTTTTAACCTCACTACAATATTACTAGCAAAATATCATATAACAGAGGCCATTATACAATAGACTTTTAGCATTAACAGTCACACCCTTGCATTTCAAATTAACGTTCGAAAATTCAAAATTGGAATGTCTGCGGCGACGACCCCTGTCTAGGCATGTCTAGGCAGATCACGTGAAGTCACGTGACTTCGAAATTCAAATGTCTGCCAGTCAATTGTTCGTGACATACTGAATATAATCTGTTTTGATACTGGCTAGTTAGAAATTCATATTTCCCTGACTAATTTATACAGGCATTTTTATATTATGTCTTATTTTGTACTTGTGCAAAGCTATTTGTAAACTATGAAATTGGCTAGTACTGAACGAAAATGCCTATGTAAGAATAATTTAAATAAGGCCAAGAAATGGATTTGCGACTTTGGGTGTCTGTTGCACAAAATTGTATTATAGGAAACAAAATTAAATTAAAATTGAGTCGACTCCTTCAAATGAATGTTAACGGATTCAGGGTTCCGGTAATTTAGTTATATTATGGATAATTTGACCGTAATATTACTTACTCGTTAAAGTTTTAATAAATATGCGATTTGCAAAAGTCAACAAAAAGTTAAAACAGGGTCGTCTTTAAGTAAAAAAAGGAAGGGGACACATTATGGTATAAATATTGAGACAAAATATAAAAGTAGGACACCGTGAATAAATATTATGGGAAATACTATAGGTTCCGAAAAACAAATGAAATTGCAGCGAACTAAGACTAAATGTAATATTAACTAAGCTGCGTTTAAATTACTTACTGAATAATAAACACAGAGTGTACCGACAAAATTAAAGCAAACAATCAAGAACTTGTTGAAATCACAATTCTATGAGAAATAAAACTATACTTCCGAATAATATACAGAACTTCCAAAAGAAAAACTAGCTTACCAATGTATATCCTATGTTGTCACTCATAATAGTTAATAATTCCGGGTCTTATTTTAAGAAATATACAAGGTCGCTTTTAAATTTATTATAAGGTGATTTATGATAAAAATGCCTAGCAACCGTTTTCAGTAGTATTTTTTTTATAACACCAAGTGACGGTACGAACAAGTCGTGCACCTGATGGTAAGCTACAAGCCTGTCCATAACAGTTGCAGTGCCATTCAGAGCAAAAATCTGTCACCTTACGACAAGTTAAGAAGTCTCATGTGCCTGTAATTTCGCCAGCACCCTTACCCTTCAAAACCGGAACGCAGCAAAGCTCACATTACTACTTGGCGGCAGAAATAGGTAAGTGGGCAGTACTTCCCTGGATGAACTCTTTCAGAAGGCGCTTTTCCGGAGCTTTCAGTATCTCATGCGGTTGTTTCCGTATTCCTACATGCATAAAAGTTTTCGGTAGCTTCGTAAATAATACAGTAACATTCATATTTTGTATAAGGTCATTTTTAATTTACTTTTATTACTATTCGATTATTCAAGAACATTCCAGAACTATTTTTTTTGTTCAAGTGAAGCTCCAACTAATTCAGGAGCATCTATATTCAAGCGTGTGTGTTGACGAGTTTTTTTCTTGTGTGTTGACGAGTTTTTCTGATATCAATTACTGTGTTGTTGTTTTCTACTTACGCTGTCGGTCAAATTAAATACATTCCCCTTCATCCCATACTACATATCACAAAATGGTTGACCTACTTTAAATGACACTTTGCCCATTCAGTCAAATATTTTATATATTCGAATTTGGAATAGCGACCTTAGCTAACTGGCCATTGAGGAAAAGGTCGCGGGCGTGGCGCACTTTTGGTACATTAGAGATGTGAAGGAATGAGTTAGCTAAATTGATTCAATTTTAGGCGTAGAAATGACGAATACGTTAGTACTAACTGTAGAGCTGGTGGTGGCTGGTAACCATGCTGATCAGCCACGCAGAGGTTCCTGGTTCGATTTTCGTTGTAGTTGTCTATCTGTTTGTCCATCATACCCACGACACAGGGTTGGCCTAGGGCGGGGCTACGAAAGTGTGCGTCGTGCGTCATATAGCGTTTGTTATGTAATGCTGGATTTTAGCGGTCAAAGTTGGTAATATTATACTCTATGAAGAACGAGTTTTCTGATAAAAAACGACACTTTGTAACCTAAATGCATAAATGTACATGTTATTTTATTAAATTGTAAAGAAGCCGTCAAATGAATCCCTTTTATCTGTAGGTATATCACTAAACTCACTTGCACTGAATCAGTTCATAAATTCATTGTTCAATAAGTTTTTCATCACATCATCTCTATTCGATTAAGAGATTGGAATTGCATTCATAATTCGAATCGTGTTCGAAAATTGAAACAGCGGGTATCGATGTGCATTCTGAATACATCTTATAAGGCCATCTTGCTCGACCTACATTAAAAAAAATTATGTGTGTACTTGCGTAATTTCTATTCTAAATTTCAATTGATTCGATTTGTCCAGGTATCGATGTTACAAAATGGCAATTATTTTCCTTACGTCGGTGTTTATTCTTGTACTAAATACAACGAAATGAACTAAAACTTTTTTACAAAGCACAATTAACTAACATTTTTCTACTCACGTCCGCCAACAAATCAGATCACATATTTTTCATTTTTCGGAAAATCTTTCCGGATTCCCATACAAATCCATAATAATACTGATTCAAAACCTGGAAAATAAGAAACTATGTATGTATTCTCAATACTTGACGGTAGTTATTGTTTGTACTTCTAAATGTTGAACCCTATCCTATACAGATGTTAATTTATTAATTGTAAAACTAGTTTAGGTTTGAAGATGTTCTGCCAAAACCGATAGAAAAAAAAATCTACAGAACTATATCTCTTTTATACATGGTGTTAACTTTATTGTATTAAAGCGAAATGGTGACTGCGTCCATTGACACGAATAACTTTTGCTATGTAAACCTTTCTTACAATCGCGGAAAACAAAATTAACAGTTGTTAAAATTTTTGATCAATTGATTTAGATGTGAACATTTAAAACGAAAGAGTTAATTACTTTTTACGAATTTAGGGCTCTGTGTAATTTGTATTAATAAGCGAAACCACGCCCCGTATCGTTGAGTGCAATTAAATTAACACCCATTATAAGTGTCACTATATTAGTGTCCGTTAAGAGACTTTTCGATTTAACAGCGGTGTTCATAGTAAAAGTTATTGTTGATAATGAAAATTGGCACTATCATCTATAAAAGTAAATGAAAGAATGAAAGAAATTTTATTAATTAAATGTCCAAGATAAAAAGAAAAAAGATATATATACAGATGTATGTAAGCATTTCACGACTTTTCCCCGTTCGAAGGCTGCGTCGCGCTGTAATAAGATTGCGGATAAATCCTCGGGCAGATGGATTTGAGCGAGTCTATCGGGTTGGAAAATATTACATGCTAATCAACTCGGTTGCTGCTCCATTTCAAGCACAGTCTAAAAATGAGTGTCGCCTTTATTATTTATGGCTTTAAACATGTTATTGCTATTTAAGGAGCTAATTAATACTTAGAAGGGCTTAGTTTATATTATTTATTATAATTATTAATACAAAGATCCAACAGAACTCGTACCTGCGTGTCTGCCATACCAGGCCAACATGAATTGATATGTGAAGAAAAAAACTCAGACGATGAAGAGCTTTTTCATAGATGGCAAAAAAATCCGATAAAACCAGAAACAAAAACCTGTAACAAACCCGTAGAGAAATTAGTAAGGTCTTTTTTATATAACATCTAGTGACGGAACGAACAAGTTGTGTGCCTGACGGTTACAGGCCTGTCCATTACAGTTGCAGCGCCACTCAGAGCTTTATTTTAATCGCAAAGATCTGAGGGGCGCTGCCACTGCGCCTGTCACCCTGAGACATAATTTGACAAGTCCCATGTGCCTGTCATTTCACCAGCACCCTTACTCTTCAAAACCGGAATACAGTAATGCTGACATTACTGTTTGGCGGCAGAAATAGGTAAAGTGGCAGTACCTAATACCCTGGATGAATTTTTGTCTTTCTCTGGTTGAATTTCACAAGGAGCTCTACTACTGTTATTGGTCTGCTGACTCGACTGGTGTGTGATGGCCCTAGTTTATTCTATCCTTAATATAAATTATAACAGACTAGTGGAGTAATTACATAAAAAAAAATGAATATCTTGGTAACAAAAAAAATATGATGTTCAATCAAATTAATGTCCTACTTTAAACCAAAAATTAAATTTTGAATAAAGAATAAATTAAAAATTCACAAAAAATTATTCAAATAATGCGGCTCTGAGACCTCAGTGATGCTATAATGTTTCATTGTAGCCAGTGAAATACCGGTTCAATTATCAAATGTTTATAAAATGAGAGTAATAGAGTGAGTTGGAAAATTCACGCGTGATATTAACTTAATGCGAAGTTGGAGCAATAACGATAGTGTGTATCACGCTAGTCACTATATGTATCTATTAGGAAATTAATTATGATATTATATAATGATATAAAGTTATAATGAGGATTTCGTGAAGAAAATAAAACTAGCAATTGCATGGAAGATATTTGATGTATACAGAATATTTACACCAACTGACATAGAATTACATTGGCTTGTTTTCATTTTTTTTAGGGTACTAAGTAACGGGAAGAACAAGTCGTGCGCCTGGTGGTAAGCAACATGCCTGTCCATAACAGTTGCAATGCTATACAGAGATTTAAATCACAAAGATTTTAGTGGTACTGCCGCTGCGCGAGTCGCTCGAAGACGTTATGACAAGTTCCACGTGACTGTAGATTTACCAACACCCTCACCGTTCAAAACTACAATTCTTACAGTGGTAGAACTTCCCAGGACAAACCCTTTCACAGGGAGTTCTACTGCTGCTCAATAGACTACGCAACGTGCTCCATAGACCAACATATATATAAAAGTTCCCATATATGGGACATATTGTCTTCACGATCTGTCATTTCAGACAGATCAAAACGACGAATCAATAGTGTATGTATTATGTTGTAAAAAAAAAACTACTAAAAAACTTTGACGATTGAAAATTTAAAAAAAGAACTATTCTAGTGTAGTCTGTTGGGGGCTGACTTTATATATTTTTTGGATGAACTTTGCTTGAATATGTCAGGTTTAGTTCTTAAATATGACTATTGGCATGATATTTAAATTTATATGTCACGTGTGTCGTGTTATGTCAAAGTGGGACTTTTGAAGTATTTTGGGGACACGAAGCAGGACACGAAGCTTAAAAGCGGGATTGTCCCGCTCATAGTGGGACGTAGGTCACGTTAGGCATATTGTACATTTTATAAGTTTCACATTTTCCAAAACCTCATAACGACGATTGCCGGAAATTATGAGCGAAATTTTTAACTCCATTTTTCTTTTATAAAGCAAATGTCTCTCAATTTGACGCTTACTGAAAAAAACCCACTCATTTCCGCAAACCCTGAAATATTAATGACTTCCCTAAAACACATACGAAGAGACAAAGCGTACTTTTAAGGGTATAAGGGTACTACCGAATTACGAAAGGGAGCTAACAACTTCCCCCTGCCTATTGTCTTTGAATTATGCATTTGATTTTTTTCGGGAGTATAAGAAACTAGTATTAAAACAATTTATAATGTTTAACTCTATTATGGAATAATGGGTTTTGAATTTCGAATATGGTTTTATAAAATATTTGAAATATATACATACATAGGTATGAAACTTTTTAAACTGCCTCCGTGGCCGAACGGTTACTATGCAGAGGTCTGCCATGACTGCCATGCAGAGGTCCCAGGTTCGATTCCCGGGCCGGGAGAAATAGTTGTATGGCCTACAATTATTTCTCTCGTGAGTTTGGGGGTAATTTGTGGTTGTCTATGTGTGTGTCCATGGCACCCGCGACACAGGGTTTCCCTAGTGCGGGGCTATGTTGAGTGTGTGCGTTATTATTAATTACAATTATATATTATATATTTAGAGAAAGGCTAAATATTTCTTTATAAATATTTCTATTTCTTATTCAATCTTTTGAATTATGATAAGATGATTGAAATCATTCTTTTTTCAAAAAGTAAACGTTGTTATCTTGACCAGTGTCCTCTAAATATGTCCATGAGCGTAGAACTGTATGGTGGTTGTGTGAAATATAACTGCCGTAATGAGCCGTGGTAGCCTAATGTTTGACCTACCGACTCTCAAGCAGAAAGTAGTGGGTTCGAATCCGGGCTTGCACCTCTGAGTTTTAAGAATTTATGTGCATCATTTAATTGAAATTTACCGTAAGTTTTTCGGTGAAGAAAAACATTGTGAGGAAGTAAGGGAAAATGACGGGCTAGGAAAACTGACGACTGAAATATTTTCACATAATAAACGAGGTTCAAAAGTGACCAGTTCACAAAAATGACGTAATAGGGAAAATGACATAATACGGAAAATGATGAGTGGTCCCCTAATTCTACCTGCGCACATCTGCAAAGCAGTTAAATGATGTATGAAGTTTCCAAACTGCATTAGGCTCGCGTGGGAACTGCTGCCTAATTCCTCTCATTGTTAGAGTAGGCCTGTGGACAGCAGAGGGACTATAATATGCAAGTTAACTATTACCTATATTATTATTAATATATTGAATCCCACACTACAATTAAGATATTACGTTAAAATCCTTCCCTCCTTTTTGGATTCAATCTAGGTAACTTGACATAAATATGCTGTTTAGCTCTCTAGTGACACAAAAGCTTAAAAATACTTCGATATTAGTACGCCTATGTTACTGTAGGGTTGGTGCCCTCACTTACTCACTTTTTTGGTTAACATCGTCGACTTTTACAACGGCGACTTTTACGTCGGCGGCGGCGGTAAACGCGCGTTCGTGAAATGCGCGATTGCTTCGCTACATTTGCGATTTATAGGCGATTGCATTTATGCAGTGGCGCGCTTGCATCGCTGCTTAGAATCGCGCTCGTGTGTAAAGGCAGACGATTAGTGACTATATCGCTATTGAATCGCTGCTAAAAATCGCCGTGTGTATACACTCTTAGTGAGGGCAGCCACTGTACAGTCGCTGCCCTCAAACACATGACAACACATGACACAAACAATGACAGATTTTCTGTGATTAATTCACATAGCTAATTTTTAAAATTATAGTTGAATTCGTATCGCTTTAGAATAAATATATTCTTAAATGTAAAAGGTAACCAACGCTTATAATTGACCACGTTTTATTTTTAGACAATATAATTAATTTCTTAGTAAAATAATTACAAATCCTCTCGAGACAAAAATATCGTTTTTCGAATTCACCCGGTTGAAACGCGTAAACAAAATTCCGGTTAAATTCATAAATTATTTCTCTTGTACCCCCCGGGGAAGGTGGGGGTGAAGAGGCTCGCAATTAAAATTATAATTTTTGGCAAACGCTCCCCACTGCGACGTATCTATATCTTTGACGTGTCCCGGCAGAGATGGTGAAGATACACTTAGTACACAAACATGTAAACTAAACAAAAGACATTTCGATTAACACAATTGTAGTTAATTAAATATACATAATACTTTGATACTAGAGTGCTCAATATTGTTTAATACTAGCTGTTGCCCACGATTTTGTCCGCATAAAATTTGTACATGCATTATTATTAATACTTAAATCACCAGAGCAGCCGAAAACCGTCAAAGGCTCAAAAACGCCAACCTTCTTCAGAGCTACAGCTTTGTGCATTTTGCGGTTGAAACCCTAGGTATCTACTAAATGGGTATAACTAAAATAAATTATACCTTAACATGCAGACATAAAAAAATGGTGTTTTCTTGAAGTACGTAATGTTTTTAAATTTTGGTCAAACCATGTTTTCTCTTAGTGTGTCTACAACAGAAACTTGACTTCCATAAATACGTATTTTTCTAGATTTGAACGAAACGCTATTGTTCCGAGTGCGCCCTCTACTGTACATTTAAATATTCATTTGAACTCTTTAATTATGCCCTGGGCATGTGAGCGTCTCTTTAGTTTTTTACGTTTTTGTTTTGTGCCGAATTTTATCAAAAGGACTTTTTGGGGATGGTTTTATTGTTAAGTGCTTTATGTTAATTTGAAATCTGAAGTGTCCACGTTACCGAAAATATGTGAATTTTAATTAAGATAGATCCGTCTGCACGGTTCTCTCTGTTTTCAAAACAGTATTTATTTTAGGGTGCGTACAAATCGCGTCGCAAATGCACCTGTTTGCGAAAAACTCGCGAGCTGCACATTTGCGTTATGTTATGCGATCTGTTCGCGTGCGGTTGGTGAGCCGCTAGGGCGCGCCACATATAATAGCATGCATGTTTAATTACATGCGTGCAGTGTGCGCGCAGTATGCGTGCAGCACGCGCGCAGCGTACATGTCGCAAGTTGACGGCGCATTATTTTTAACCGACTTCAAAAAAAGGAGGAGGTTCTCAATTCAACTGTATGTTTTTTTTGTATGTATGTTACGCGATAACTCCGCCATTTGTGAACCGATTTTGATGATTCTTTTTTTTGTAGTAATGAGGGTACCTCCATAGTGGTCCCATTTAATTTTAAAGAAAATCATCTACCTCTAAGGGTGGCTGTTCACGCATGAAGTTTCATTTTTATAAATAGCGCCTACATTTTATTATAAGGAGCAATTATTTTATGGTTGATTTTGCTATTCTCCAATGTAAGGCGTTTTTCTCTCTCAATGTACTTTAGTAGCGAGAACCGATTTTTATTATCTTCTGTGTCAAGTTCCACATAGTGGTGAACTAGGGGATGAATCCGGGTTTGCACACTTTCCCCTCAACGATTTCAATAAAACTTGGCAAATAGATGTAATTCCACACACTTTTGAGGTCGGTTTTTTTAGTACTCTGTACTGAGCTTATTTGTATTGTGAGTGCTACTCAGAGCTTTAAATCTCAAAGTCGGGCAAAGTCACTGCGCCCGTCACCCTGAGATATAAGTTGACAAGTCCCATGTGCCTGTAATTTCACCAGCACCCTTACCCTTGAAAACCGGAACGTAATAATAATGGTGGCAGTACTTCCCTGGACGAACTTTTTCACAAGGAGCGCTACTGCTACTACGTACAAATTACTTAAGTCAATCAGACTAAAAATCAAACGAAGAACTAAAATACTTTGTTTTTTTTATTTATAATCTACAAAACTCCAAATATTTAACTACAAATACTTTGACGAAAATCTTTACAACTGACAACGTTAAGTACTTCATAACCTCATCTCATTACCATAGCCACTCAATTTCCGTCAGAGAAAACCTCAGTGCTGTGTGAAAATCAAATTGCATCTGACGTCTGCGAGGTGCATATAAGTAGTCGAGCTAACAGTTTTACACGTAATCAATTTACACCGTTCCACTTTGCCCCCCGTCTCCTTCCAACACGCCCCACTGAACTTCTTGGGACAGAGGATTGTACTGCAACATTTTGCTGTTAAAAATTTACCTATATTACAGATTATTGTATTGTTGAATTGTCGTAGATATCTGTGATTTTACTTTGTTATAATGCTGTTGTGTTTATTACAATGCAATATTTCATATCGGCGTCTGAACATTATTGCTTTTTTCTGTTGAAAGGCTACTGTTACATGTATGTCTCGGTTTGCTTCGTCTCAAATGAGTCCGTAGCAAATCTTAAGATTTCTGAATTAAGAGTCGTCTACATCAGGTCAAATTTTTCCCGGACTGAGTCGGTTCTATTGCACGCGTCGACCGGCAGGGACACTGGGACACTTTATTTCAGATATTATTTTTTTACAAATGAAATTAAAGCCATTTCAAAAATATATTTCGTATACTATACGTGTACTATTTAGTTCAGTTGGTATAAAAATAAATAATTTTTAATTAAATTTTTATTGAATTGACTGTCAATTATTTTTTGTGAAATTACTAGTTTGTTATAATTATTAATACAAAGATCGAACACTCAGAAAAAATTCCTTCGATCCGGTCGGATTCGAACCGACGTCTTCTTGCATACCGTGTTAGACGCTATACCAACTAAGCCACGGAACGAACTAACGGACCTCACGAATTTTTCTTTGCGCTTGGGTCGTGTCTTTGTATTTGGTTTTTCAACGACTTTTTAGTCGTAGCGCCATCTATGATAAATCTATGAAAGATTTATCACCCAGTTAGTACCTAAAGGTACCTTTACAGCTACCAGTCCTGGCGAGAGATGTGAATAGCGATTCACTGGATTCATTAAATTTTTATTGAATTGATATTCAATTATTTTTTGTGAAATTACTCCATTAGTTTGTTGTAATTATTAATACAAAGACCGAACACTCAGAAAAAATTCCTTCGACCCGATAAATAATTTTTTCTAGGTTTTCTTGTAAAATTTTGAGGTAAGTTTGTATTTCTTTTTCTATTGTGAAATTTTTAAGGAATCGTGTTTTCACGCCGTAAACTAATCAGTGTATATCCTTAAGTTTTTCAAAAATGTTTGATTCAACACTTTCCCTATTATGCGGAATCAACCAGTTTATTGAGATTGTATCGACTGTATCGAGGTACGAATCCGTGTAACGACATGTACATATGGCTTTACTTTCTAAGTTAAATATTTGATAACCGTATCACTAGCCAACCGTAATGAAAGGAAAATATTGTGAAGAAAACCTTGTTATATGAAAGTAGGTTCGCAATCCTTGGAAAACGTGTGAAGTCTCCAAACCCCTTTAGTCCAGTTGAGCAGACTATGATTTGAACCTTTTTCGTAAAGGAAACCCGTGGCCAGAAATGGGACGTATAAATGGTTGATAAAGATGATTATTATTATTAATAAAAATAAATTTAAAGTAAATCTTGCCGACATAGATTTCGTGACTTACGTGGATAGCCACGTAAGGTATGAGATGAATGGTAACGCCACATGTAAAAGGTAGTCGACGACAGCGAAAGAGGGTAGACAGTTATGTCTATTCTTAAAGCTGTCGTCTGCCGCTGGTCTATCAACCCCTGATTTTACGGTGTCTAAACGAGTGTGTTCCAGAATATTGGGAAAATGAAAAGAAGAGCCGTGGTTAGAAACCTGTAATCAGGTTTAACCATTTAAACCTTGATAATACTTGATAACAAATTTTTGTTACCTTGGTTGGTCTGCCAAGTAGAGGTCGCGGGTTCGACTCCCGGGCCGGGAGAAGTATTTGTATGGTCTACATTTATTTCTCACGTGACTTTGGGTGTGATTAAAATTTGTGGTTGTCTATTATGTGTGTGTCCATGGCACCCGCGACACAGGGTTTCCCTAGTGCGGGGTTATTATGAGTGTGTGCATTATTATTATATCATTATAATTGCGCTTTGCAAAATAAGCAGTTTCAATTGAAAAACTAATCAATTTCTTTTGCTTTACCAGCCGAAAGTTCCTTGTAGTAATAAAATTACAAAACACTATATTGGAACTTGCAGTGTTTAGGTTTGACACCATAGAATTATTTGTAACACCATTTACCTCTGGAGTACGCAAACGTACAGAAGAGAATATTGGGTAAAAAAATTTGAAATTCGGGATAACTTTATTATATTCAAATTAACAAAGAAAGATTAACGCAGACCGTCCGAACTAGATTAAAAAAGTTACCCTTACATGAGACACAAACTTTATGATGTCATAAAAACCACAATGTAACTTAGGCTTAATCGTTTAAACCCTAGCCCACATTTTAATGGAAAAAAACGTCATTAACGACCGCCATTTTTTCGACATTAAAATTTCGGCTACATAGTACGAAACGTTAACTCCACTGGTTTAATAATCTGTTTAGACGCTGTGTTTAGGGCTATAAAGTCGGTTTTGTTTGATATTAATGTTTATATATATACCTACATAATACATTTCACGCCATTTTCCCAACGGGCCAGAGCGCAGCCTTCCACTTGCTCCGATCTTGTCACATATTGTTTGTTTACCTCAGCAACGAGTATCAATGCTTTCATACATGCTCGTCGCTTAATGATACTCTTGGATTGGCCTTTTTTTAGGATTTACCTGCTAGCACTTGTCTTATAAACCTAATAATATAAATAGGTTATATTGTTAGTAGCAGTACAGCTCCTTGTAAAAGAGTTCGTCCAGGAAAGTACTGCCACATTACCTGTTTCTGCCGCCAAGCTATAATGCGAGCATTACTGCGTTAAGATGTTGGAAGGTAAGGTTCTAAGGTAAGGTAAAATCACAAATATCTGAAGGGCACTGCCACTGCGCCCATCACCCTGAAACATAAGCGTACCCATTATAACCGAAACGCAATATAATACTCACATTAGTGCTTGGCGACGAACCGTTTCACAATGAGTTCTACTGCTAGGAAAAGTATACACTTTATAGATACAAAAACAATATGACCGATTCGCCAGTGGTTGTAAACTTGTAAAAATATGTAAATATGTAAGAATATTTAAGAATGTAAACATATCTTATGCAGACGTAAACATTTTTGCGTAAATACTTTGTACTTTAAAGGTCAATATTAAATTAAAATTGACGATATTTTTTTATAATTGTTGTTAGTACTAATAATAGTAAAGGTAAACCTTTTCATTATTTCTATTTTACGTTTTAAAGAAAGCTAAATTTAAGACTAATAATCTGGAAATTCAAATCTTATCTTTTTACCGCTGTCGATTGTTGTTTATATCACTTATACGATTTATTAATCTGTCTTGATTAGATTTTATAAACTACAGCTGTGACCAATAGCTATTTCGATGTGAGAATACATTAACTAACACCCTAAAAAACCAACGGCATTGACATCTCATGTCACGGTGTCTTTTTATGTACGTAAACACTTCATTGTACCACAAAAGAAATTACAAATTTTATCAAACATTTAATGTTAGTGTACAAAGGCGAGCTTATCCTATGAAGGGATTTTTTCTAACTAACGAGTACAATTTAATATTATTATTAAAATAGAAATTGTTAATTAGAACTAACGATAAATATATTATCAGTTTTTTTTTAACCGATATTTTTGTTTTAATACAAAAACATAATAAATAGCCTTTGCACACGGCGTATTTTATACGCGCCGTAAACGAACTTGAACTTGAACCGAATTGATTGAAACGCGCAAAAACAAGAAACCTGTATAGAATTTCATGTAGTTGCTTTCTTTTAAAAATTAACTGAAACTAACAAACAAAATTAAAACTATTATGAAAATGCGCGATACATACATACGCGCATTTACAGCGCGTCTACGGCGCGTATATGCGCAGATGACGCGCGTTTACGGCGCGTGTAAAACACGCAGTGTGCAAAGGGTGTTACATTCCAGCGGTGTCAAACAAAGTGCATCTCTGTGCGTCTGGCTATCTCTCTCTCTCTCTCAGTCAGCCGTGTGACCATGGAACTTGTAAAGACTGACACGTTACTTTATTAGAAAAAACATGTAGTATCCTTGGTATAATAAAACGACAATTAGTTTATCACACGAAAGTCATAAAATTAATACGACATACATGAAACAATTTATATATATGTGAGATCTTATAAATCTTCTATTTACCTAAGTATAAAAAAGTTGGTCCGACTAATTTCGTTTGTAGAATCCTCAAACTTTTCTCCTAAAAACTTGTAATTTTGTCGATGTGCACTTATTACACCAAGGATGCAAAATACACGCGATTACATCCTAAAGTAAACAGTTGCGAAAACCTAAGAATATGATACTATATGGTTACAAATAAATAAGCAATTGTTTTAAGAATTTGTAGAAAGAGAAATGTATAATTTGTATGTAATATTTTCATGTTCGTTTTACGAAATGCGTCTTACTGATTTACATTATCCTGCGTTTATCGTACAATAAAATCCTGTAACGACTCATAAAGGCAGCAACACACGTAAACAAAAAACCATTATTATTCATCTACGGCCTGACGCGGGGAAGTCAATGTCTATCTTATTTCTTTTATAATTATTCACGGGGCCTCCTTGGGGTGGTTCACCCCTACCTCCCTTTAAGGTTTATTTACACTAGCAGGCGTTGCTGAACAGGTTACTTGTGTGATGGTCTTAGTACTGATAATGAGCAATGTTATTAATATTATGAATACAAAGATCTCTATGATAAAAGCGCTTTTGACGGTTATCATATGGCACTTCAATACAATATATAGTTATAGTATACTTTATAAGCAGTAGAGCTCCTTGTGAAAGTGTTCGTCCAGAGAAGTACTGCCACCTTACCTATTTCTGCCGCAAAGCAGTAATGTCGGCTGGTGAAATTACAGGCACATGAGAGTTGTCAACTTACGTCTCAGGGTGACGGGCGCAGTGGCAATGCCCCTCAAATCTTTGCGAATTAAAGCTCTGAGTGGCACTGCAACTGTTATGGACAGGCGTGTAGCTACATGGTAAGCTTACCATTCATTAGGCGCACGACTTGTTTATCCCGTCACTTGATATTATAAAAATAATATGTAGTGTATTAATTCAAAAGTGTATTTTTTTCACAGTCGATGAAAAACGAATTACTCACTTCCGCACTTGAAAGGTCATTAAAATTTATAAAGTTTATTATAGATATCTGAATATATACTTATAAACGAAAGGGGAAAAAATAATTTTATACTTTTCAGTAAGGTCTGTTTTATCCATAATCAACTCACAAAAATATTGTCAAATTTTTGGTCAAGTAGATATATTTTAATAGTTTCTTACTATATTGTAACGATGATTGCGTTAACGTGTAGAGATTAAAATTTTGCGTTCTGCAATAGTATAATCTTGAATTTCACATATTTTGAGTTACAACATTATCTTAAAAACTACAACTGTTTAAGTTAAACAATAACAAGTCTTAATATAAAACCACTGAAATTGTTTTTCTTTATGTACATTTATCAACAGTCGTAAATGTAACAAATTCCGAGACAAAGAAATTCGTTTTTCATAACAAGTGTACGTATTCCCTTAAAATGTCCACCCGCACCCGCAGGGTGGTGCGATAGAGAGAACGTCTTCGGTTTTTGCGGCGTTTGTTTCAAGTTTTTTAGGGGGCAACCCTTTCCTGAACATGACAGGAATTGGATCATTAAGCAGGCCTAAGCTTAATACCCCTTTTCCTTATATCGGCTTGTGAATAATATAATATAGGTATTCTTTTGTTTTAAGTACCAGCGTTTTTTTAAATTATTTTAGTGCTGTTTTAATTCCAAATCACATCTGTCTTCCTGGTACCTTTAAAAAAGTTAAGAACAATGTACAGTATACATTAAAGTTTATAATTATTGTTATGTATTTTTGATGTGTAGTTCATAAAAAAATTTAATAAAAACAAATATATATAAGTACATTTCTAGTAGCAGTAGAGCTCCTTGTGGGAGTTAGAGAGAGAGTGAAGAACTGCCGACTCACCTATTTCTGTTGCCAAGCAGTAATGCTTATATTACTGCGTTCCGGTTTTGAAGGGTAAGGGTATTGGTGAAATATCTGTGGGCACATCAACTTATGTCTCAGAGACGGGCGCAGTAACATCAGATATTTTAATTTTAAGGTTGCAAATTTTTTTTCCAACTTTTTTTGTTTTTTCAGCTTGTAATTATCTTTATTATGCATTGAAAGAAAACAAGTGAAACATGTAGCCTTCAAACTTAATATTAATAGTATTGTGAACAAAATAACAAGGTGTTTCGAGTAAATGTACCAATCATTTTCTAGTATAAGTTTAGATGTATATATTGTAATAAGACGAAGGAACAAGCAAGGAAACTTAAATTATGACCACTAATGCAGCTAGCATACATCCAATAACTCACTGGAAAAATCCAATAGTACTTCAAATATTTTTATTTCTACGCAAAACACTGAAGCTTAACCCGAGATCCGCTGAATATTGGAAAGCCAATTTACTCATAACTTTAAAAAATATTCACAAGTCAATACGACTCCGACCTAATAATTCAAAAGGGGAAAATAGGGTAAAACGAACACACGCTGCACTGAACTGCTTATGAAATTATATCGTGGAAATCTACTGGCGCGGGTACGATATTTCTCCTTTTTTTTGGTGCAAACGTTCGTCTGAGACGTAAATGGGTTAGAAAATTGAATGAGCGTGTGCCGCAACCTTGTTTGAATAAGTGTGGGAGCGTATGCAGAGCGTGTTTGGCTACATCTGGGATTATTCAATTGTGGAGTCTGTTTCTTTTCCGTTTCTGTTAAGATTTGTACTCTCATTTCTATTATTTTCAGCAAACTTTTACTTTTACTTATTATCTCCTGTAACTCTTAAGTACCTATAACCTAAAGAAAATATTTATATATATAAACTGGCATGAAGTCGATAGAAAGTGAATCGTGGACACAGTTCTAGAGGCTTGATGTTGTACATTCATTTAGAACCTACAGAAATAAAATTCTTTCCAATGCGCCCGCAAACGGTAAAGCCACTCAGCATATTGAAAACACGAATATCAATACTCTTGACGTTCGCGTCACTAACGATGTCTACGTCAAAGATTTCCTTCCACACACGCAGAGGGAACTAATGAAAAGAGTCTGATCCGAACCGATAGGAAAATTAAAACGTCTAGACTACGACTTGGACGTTTTGTTTTGCTCAAGACGTTGCCGGCTGTACCACCCTATGAGAAAATATTATTTATGAATTAATTTATTCAAATTCGAACGTTGGCAACGTATCGAGGATTCCTTTGTACAATATTAAGGCATGTAAGTTTAAAAGAAGTTAGAGATTTTGTACAGGCACTGTTATCTTAAAAAGGTTGCTTATTAAATGGACGGAGTGAAGCTGGAATGCATAAAGGCTTTAACAACTAAAAAAACATCTAAGGACGTTTTCTTCATTAGCGACAAGATAAGTGATGTCATTCCGTAGTGACATAGCAGAAGGGAGGTGCGTTCTCCCCGACAGTCTCATCGCGACTGACTTCCACGCGGTCTCTCCTCCCCCGCACCCACCGTAAGGAGGGGGTGGACGGCTTTCTCTTTCATTTTTCCTTCGCTCCTCGGCTCATCCAGTTACATCGTTCTTATGTTTTATTTTTAATTAAAGCGTACGCAAGTCGGCGGCGTAGATCTTCCCATCGTCTCCCCAGGGTGGCGGCGGGTACATACGCGGTGGGTGTTGATGATTTTTCAATGGGGAGAAAGAGTTCCCTCATTTTCTTAAGAGAAAATTGCGTTTTGTTTTCGAGTAGTCGAAGTCTCTCGTAATCGCTTTTGTTTTGTAGAAGTTCGCCGTCTCACTTGTGCATGTGGACGTCGCTACCGTAAATTGTGTACTTTAAAGTTTTCTAGTAAAATTGTGAGAGACGTCGGGATAGTAAAGGTGCATTGAAAAGTTTTTTGGATTAACAAGTTAGTTGTTAAGATCTTGATGACGGTTGAAATTGTTCATAGTAGACATATGTGTGTGTGTTGAGCTGTTTTGTACGATATAGCTTTTGGAATAATTCTGAAAATTGTACTTTGTTGCCGACAATTAAACACTCTGACAAAATTTGTTTTTAATGTACTGTCATTATATCACATTTTGGTAATATTTGCTTTATTAGCTGTTATTATTATTACGGGCTGTAACTACTTTATCTTGAAAATAAAATAACATAACTATATTACATAATAAACAGGTAATACGATAGAAAACAAACTGTTCATTACAAACACAAATTATACAAACACACGCATAGCATTATCCCCGTCTCAAAAGTTAATGTAATGAAAAACAAAAAGGGCCAAGAAAAGGGTGCGTTAAGTTCCACCGAAAAACGGGAATTTGTAAGAAGTTGCCCCCACCCTTAGAGGGGACACTGGGGGGGCAGTGCCCCCTCGTGTGCGAAAATAAATTGCCAAGAATAATAATTATAATGAAAGCGAAAGAACGTATAAATTAGTGGGGACGCCTCGTCTTAAAACTGCTTGGTTGTGTTCGTGTTTGTACGAACACACACACGCATATATCATATATTTGTATGTTATGTGTAATAAATATCGATTTTCTCTTAAAATTAGGTCTTTTAATAAAACATTATTCCATTTTCAACGATATTTTACCGAGTTGACATAACCTTGTGTTTGCATAACAACATTCTTTTCAAAGATTTTACTAATCTGCTCATGATTTATTTTAATCATACAAAACCTTACTTATATGACAGAATAAAATATAAATTAAATACTATTATAGGTAAAAGTTAAGATAATTAATCCATTTTAAAGCTAAGAAGTTAAATGTTTGAACATGAAATTAGGGCAATACGACTGGCCAGTCAAAAGATAATGGGGTCAGAGGGGCTATCGGTAAGGTTAAAAAAGATGTAGGAAAGTGTTTCTCTTTTGAAATGAGGGTCAAGATTAATTTCAATCTACTCCTTAACACTATATCTATGAGTTTTTAGGTTTTCGCGGTTGTTACATATTGGAAATGAAACTAGTTTT